>NC_092672.1:37356436-37676436 GCF_964355755.1 Antedon mediterranea
TAAAAAAAAAAATATATATAATTGATGGAATAAAATATAGTAACAATTGACGTACACTAAGAAATTATACAAAAACTGTTTAGGCCCTACTAATCACATGATTTGTGTGCGTTTGTACTCTCTATCTTCATCATTAAATAACATACTTTGGGATCGTTGCCAATAAATAATCTCAGTCACTAGAATGCTTAGGTTTAGCTACAACATAATTTACATACTTATGTTTCTCTACAAAATTTCAGTATAAAATTAACAAAATAAAATCCATTTTGTATTCTTGGCACTTGCAATAAAGAAAGTGCTCATTATACATAAACATCAAAATTAATATTTTTAAATATAACTAATATATGTCCAACAAGTGTATATATTCCATATTACAAAAAAAAAATTAAAATAATTTTGTAAAATACCTTCTACTTGCCAAATTTAAAAGGAATTTTTAGTTTGAACAATATCAACTAAATCAGGCTATACCCATTACTAATTTCAGTACATTAAAAGCTCAGGTAAATTCCTGGTAATTTGCTATCAAGGTTATTGTTCAAAGGTACAATCAGAGGGGGAGGGGGGGAGTTCCAGGATTTGTTTGAGAGGGAGGGGGAGGGAGGACTAACTAATAACAATACAGTAATAGCCTGTTAAATATACTGTAGATCAAACAAAGTAGTTCATTTTAGCGGCAGAACCGCCCCTGATAAACAGAAAGATTATGCTATGGGAATTCAATGAAATTTACATTGCTTTTGTTTGCCAAGAAGTGTATATTGAAGGTAGTGTTTTGGGGACGAGGCCAATATTCACTGTAAATCATGTTTATGTCAACAACACATGTAAAAAAAACATTACATTGATGTGCTGCTGAGTTAAAATAAATACTGTATTAATGATTGCCATTAACAAGCTCACTACAAAGGGTGTCTGGAAAACTAAGATATCTTGCAGTATTAAACTACTGAAGGCATTAACTTTCTAGATACCCTACTACAAAATAGCTACAAATATTATAATCTACTCCGTGTTACGACCCTGGTTTGACAATTAAGTAGCATTAATTTACTCACAATACAATTTAAATTCTTGTACTCAAGATGATTGTTTTTAATTCACAAATAACTCGTGAATAACAGTGACTCCCACCAATTTTTTCAATTTCAGATTTTAAACTTTAAAACAGCCATGACCAAACTCACTTCCGTTTTTCATGAAATAATTTGCTACTCGTCTTAGGTGGAAGAGAATTCAACCCAGAGGGTGTGGGCTTAATTGAGCAACCCCCTCATATCATACATTTTTTTTACTCCTACTAACTTTAAAACCATAACCAGATGTGACATTTAGAGATTACAGTACAAACATGAACCAAACACCATACAATACAAGCTATTATTACAGTTACCAATGTGCTTCCAGACGTGTTGCTACCTTCTCTATAAACGATATATGACTGGCATACAGGGAAAGGTCAGAGCCTATATCCGTCCAATGAACGTCGGCTGCATCATCGCCGGCATGCAACGTAAACTTTCCTACACTCTTTCCTGTGTCATCGTGGAAGTTGACAGCGACGGTTTCCATCCATGCATTGTCTGTATTCCGTGGGTCATCCACATAGCCTCTATAGACCTGAAATAATTGAGATGTATTGTATTAAATGCAATAAATATTGTGTAAAGCTCTGTCTACACTATCAAACTTTATGTGATAACAAAAATATAATGTGTCCATATATAGACATGATGATGTCATATCACTACCATATTTGAGAATAATACTACCATATTTGGCCATGTCACATTTTTTTGTCAAACTAGTTTGATTGTGTAGACAGAGCTTCAACCTCACACCACCATTTAAGTATATTCAATGCCAATCGCATATAGTTGCAGCCATTAACCGTTAATTTTTCTATTTAAATACTTTAATATGTACCTCAATTCCATGGCGAAATAATTTGGCAACTTCTTTTTCCAAGGCCTTCTTCTCTTTTCCTGTGGCTTCTAAGGAATTCATTGCTTCTTCTCCAAATTCTCTTTTTAACGTTGCTGATACCGTGTCGCCAGCATCTACCATTCCCTGTCATTGGGTAATAATAACCATTTATTAACCAACATATGCAGAGAAAAATTAAGGAGACACAACCGTATCTCTGACATACTTTTTTAAATACCTTCAAACATACTGTACTGTACAGAGAGCTATTTAAAACATCTCTGGTATCAACAACAAAGGCACATGCCACGCATATATGTATATAACATCTCTGGCATCAACAACAAAGGCACATGCCACGCATATATGTATATAACATCTCTGGCATCAACAACAAAGGCACATGCCACGCATATATGTATATCACATCTCTGGTATCAACAACAAAGGCACATGCCACGCATATATGTATATAACATCTCTGGAATCAACAACAAAGGCACATGCCACGCATATATGTATATAACATCTCTGGCATCAACAACAAAGGCACATGCCACGCATATATGTATATAACATCTCTGGCATCAACAACAAAGGCACATGCCACGCATATATGTATATAACATCTCTGGTATCAACAACAAAGGCACATGCCACGCATATATGTATATAACATCTCTGGCATCAACAACAAAGGCACATGCCACGCATATATGTATATAACATCTCTGGCATCAACAACAAAGGCACATGCCACGCATATATGTATATAACATCTCTGGTATCAACAACAAAGGCACATGCCACGCATACAAAGATCTACTCAGTAGTTAACAACAGAAATGATGGGCAATTATTACAAGAATCTTTAAACAATGCACTGCAGTGGAGTAAAGAATGGATGTTGGCTTTTAATAAAAGCAAATGCATGGTGATGCACTTTGGGCATTCAAATGTTCATTTTAAATACCAAATAGATGAAGTTGAACTGGAAACAGTTGAGAAAATAAAGGACCTAGGAGTACTAATTACTAATGACTGTAAACCAAGCCAACACTGCGCCAAAGTATCTCAGCGGGCCATGAACTGTTTAAGAAGCATCAGAAGGACTTTCGTATATATGGATAAGGATTGTTTTAACGTCATCTACAAGCATTATGTACGCCCACATCTCGAATTTTGTGTTCAAGTATGGAATCCGTATCTTCAAAAGGACATAAATGTAATTGAAAGAGTACAACGTCGTGCGACTAAATTAGTTCCATGTATCCGTTCATATTCATATGAAGATCGTTTAAAGTTTCTTGGCCTAACAACCTTGTATGACAGAAGAATTCGAGGTGACCTGATTGAAGCATATAAAATTGTTAAAGGTTTCGAGGGTGTAGCCAAGGATGACTTTTTCCAAATGAGAAGTAACATTAGCAGAATTACTCGAGGGCATCACCTGAGATTTTTCAAGCCTACTTTCCATAAAGGATTGAACTGTAGAAGACATACCTTCTCGCAACGAGTAATAAACCATTGGAACAGTTTACCAGCCGACGTTGTCAATTCTGAGACCGCTAATATCTTCAAGAATCGCATCGACACAATGTAGTTGATATGGGGTTTAAAAAGGCACATCGCCTAAACTTTCCCATTATAACTAAACTAAACTAACTAAACTATATATGTATATAACATCTCTGGTATCAACAACAAAGGCACATGCCACGCATATATGTATATAACATCTCTGGCATCAACAACAAAGGCACATGCCACGCATATATGTATATAACATCTCTGATATCAACAACAAAGGCACATGCCACGCATATATGTATATAACATCTCTGGTATCAACAACAAAGGCACATGCCACGCATATATGTATATAACATCTCTGATATCAACAACAAAGGCACATGCCACGCATATATGTATATAACATCTCTGGTATCAACAACAAAGGCACATGCCACGCATATATGTATATAACATCTCTGGTATCAACAACAAAGGCACATGCCACACATATATGTATATCACATCTCTGGCATCAACAACAAAGGCACATGCCACACATATATGTATGTAACATCTCTGGCATCAACAACAAAGGCACATGCCACGCATATATATATCTAGAAGAGCATTTGATTTTTGGACGTATTGGTACAAATACTCACCCCTGGTATAGCCCATAGGTGTATAGCCCATAGGTATTTAGCCCATGGTATTTTTGGACGTATTGGTACAAATACTCACCCCTGGTATAGCCCATAGGCCGGAATCCTTACGCTTTATTGCTACAAACTGTAAAATGTTTTTACCATCAGAATGTTTTACTTTATCTGAATTGGTACTTCGTTTCCACCTGAATATAAAAAATAAAATTAGGATATAAATTAATAATCCTAAATTTAAGGTTAGTAAAATGTGTACATATACAGTAGTAGTACTGTAACTGTTTAAAGCCAAAGACAGAAACAACTTATTAAAGGCAGAAAGAAATGCACAGAACATTATCAGTTGTTACACCAACCACTCTCTCTCACCCACATACCTTGTGACAATAGGATCTGCTGCGTGATTCGGACCCCATTTTCCTAGAGTTCCACGACCTTCCATACCTGTCCTTCCACAAGGATTCCTATTGATAGTTTAAATAACATGATAATTGTTGGTAAAAAAATGTTTGCTTGATATGCCCCTTACATTAATCCATTGAGGTGCTATTATATGTTGTCTTTTAAGTAGAGTAGATACATTAATTAACTAAATAATTAAGTAACTGTATATGTAGACTTTGTGTGTTACAGTACTTACTGTGGTAAACTATCTTGCAGTCTGTACTTTCCCATGTGACTTCTTCGATTTACCTTTCCATCTATTTCATTGAATTTTAGTTTATTTTTACTGTTTTTGCTACAAAAAAATCAAATCATTTTTAAACAGAGTCTTAAATGATACCACAATTCAGTTGAAAATGAATGCATTTGGTTATTAATTATACTAAGTATCCGTGATAAAATTATGATAATGTTTGAGCCATTGATTGGTTTTATAGTTTTATGTTTAATCACCAAGTGCCATAAACAAATATGCAGAACAAGTTCTCATTTAATTGGCTTTGTACACATAAATTATTAATATGTTATTATATACATACAGTAATAATTTATTAATACTGAGTGATAAAATACTACTAATTAAGATACCTGATCCGGGGCGTTTCTCAAATGTATTTTAAACACTTCCATTTACAATTGCGTTTTTTCTGATAATTTTGATACTTTATGTGTATGGGTTCATGGTGCAATTAGCAGAATTGTGTATAAACGAACAAACAAACAGCTTAATTACTGTATGTAGTGAAAATTAGTGGTTTCAGAAGCCATTTTGTTCGTCAATTTGGATTCAAGAAGAAGGATAATTTTAAAATGTACAATTCAAACTCTCTCTTTCTCTTATATATTATATAATATATTCCATTTATAATAATATTATAATGAAATATATTTAACAATAACATATTACATGATACTGTAACAAATGATAAGCAATGTAAATACTGTGCTGGTATTAGATATAGCCTGTAAATTGCTGCTATTATCTGGAGTGTCAAGTGTTTATGACAAACTATTACTATGAATAAAGTCACATTCAAGTTGGGGAAAAACCAGATTCTAGAAAAGGAAATGCTTATAATAATACAGTGTACATTATATTTTAAAACTACCAGATATACATACTGTTAAGACTATGCTAAACACCTATGCTACAGTAGTTGATCAACCAAAACAATAATAAATTAAAACAAATTAAATTATGACTATAATTTAACATCTACTGTAGTGTTAGTAAATGATAGTTCAATAGCACTGATTATAAATTACTGTAGATGTATTATTTAAGATGTACTTTTAATCCTTATATTAGTTTTCTATGAAATGAAGATATGGTAGTGTACTGTACTGTAAAATCTATGATAATACGTCTGCATACTAATGATGTTGTTTTGTTCATATTTCATTAGTCTATACCAGCAAATACAACAAATAATAAAATGAAAATTCTAAAGAGTGAACAAATCTGATATTATACAATATTTAGACAAATAATATTTCTTTACATGACTATGACACCGTAACTGATTGAATGAACTGCCTCAAGGCACAGCAGGGGTGTACATGTCAAATGCATACATACCTCAGATCTGGATCAGCCCATACTGGTTTTGATAAAACATGATCTGTCGTAAATTCAATTGGTTTATATTCCAGCCAATCAACCTCCCACGGTACTTTGTCGTCCGGTACAGGGAAACGTTTAACTCCTCCAACCGGGTACGGGGTTTGCCTCGCCTTGCAATGCAATGGAACACGGAAGGCTGACTGTGTTGTCAGCGACATCTTATCGCAGACTAAAAACCGGGAAAGTATATTACTCAAAAGAAACAATCTGAAATAGAAAACAAAAGCACAGTTTAGAGGTATTAATTAACAATGTGCTGTAATAATGTTAACTTCCTTCTAAGTAAATAAATCAAAATACAACTAGATTTGAACTCGTCACTACGGACGAGTTAGGTTATCCGCAGTCCTAAAGCCACGTGCACGTCATACGTTGGAATATTGCGCGCAGAAAAACGATTACGCCATTGAAAAAATGTGAGTGCGCTCTCTATTTTGCGTCACGTCAAAGTGTATACGGTATACACTATATACCGTATACGTACTACATACAGTTCAGAATAGGTGAAAATAAGTGACCAAAGTTATTGACGCTTTTGCACATGATGACGTCATAACAATTTTTAAAATGGTGAATCATGCGAAAGATAATTGATTGACATAGACAATATAAAGAAATGGAGGGCAATGGAATACGGATAAGTGGAGATGCGCTCTATTAAATCTGATGAGCTATACGAAAGAGACAAAAATCCTATATTTTATATTCGAGTGGCCATACGATGACGTCACAATGTCCTGATATCCATATTGATACATGATTCGATATCTACAACTCATCTACTACCAGAATATGTAATTATAAAAAAGTTTACCACGTAGTTTAGAATCTATGACTGTTTAAAAAAAGGCATAATTTTGACAAATTTTTGGACTTTTTCATCAAAATTGCGCGCAAATTGTTTAATTCTACGTGCTCGTATGACGAGATTTTAAGGCAAAATTGATTGAAAATTGGTAAATTTATTATAAAAGACAGAAAAAAAAAAAATCAAGCAAAAAAAAGATGTTTTTGCGCTACGTGCGCACGGGCGCGTAAAAAAAGTGCGCACGCGTGGGAATTTTTGAAATGCTCAAAATGACATGAAACGCGTAGAAAGTTGATTAGAAATTGATTTTTCGCAATTTAAAATTTTAAACGCGCGTGCGCGCGTAACTTTTTGTAAAACATGCCATTTTTAATCCACAGAAACTTTGCCCTTGATATGACTTAAAAGTTCACTAAGTGTCATTACAAAATGACTTTTAGTTTTTAGTCTATGTTAAATACGCGAAATTCATTAAATCGCGCGTAACTTACGCTGCGCGACTCTAAATTAAAAAAACGAAACGTCCTGCACTTCTACAGATAGAGGTCAATCTTCTGACAAAGTTATACGATGTAATGTTGATAAGAATTTGAGATACACGTGACACAAAATTCTGGGAAAGAAAGAAGAATAAGATAGAAAAAAAAAAAAAAAAAGATCCTGACAATAACAAGAGGTTATCCGCCAAGTGCGGATAACCAATAATTCTTTACTTTCTATTCTAAGTTAAAACAATATCAAATTAGCTAAAATGGCCCATAGACTAGCACCATAATATGTTCTATAAATTGATTTAAAAATATATAAATTTATAAAACACCTTAACAAAAATGAAATTAAAAATTCTAATGTGCTTTCATCAAATACTGTTCCACTAAAAGTGAAGATCCCAAATAAAGATTATTATTTTATAAACTTGACTAAATAAAGTTTATCACCAAATAATCTATTCTTAGAAGTCTGTTAAGCACACACTATGAAAACGCCCACAATGTTTTCCAACTGTGGTCACTTTCACAAGCTCACCTAATTTAATGACAACTGTTGATTGAGATATCTCTTAATATTAAACCAGGAGATATCAGTCATAGATTCCCAGAATTTATCTAACATTAAACTTTATCCTGGATTTGAATTTGAGAAGGATTTTAACATCCTTTTTATTACCCAACATATAAGCAGGGAGTTGTTATTAGATGGAGTAACAACAAATTTATCAACTGATCTACAGCCAATAAGCGACGAGCGGTATACAGGAACCTCAAAGGATTATGCAGTCAACTGGCACTAATTTCCTGCCTTTTGTTTGGAGTCTACTTTGCCGACGATGCCAGGCCCTCTATCGCCGGGATTCGTCCATTTTGAGTAAAGACTTCCGATGCATTCCTGACAAACAAACATTGTAGGCATGCGCAGATGATTCCTTCTTCGTCTATAGCGAGCTATATATCCAATACCAAATTGGCGAGTAAATCATGTTTTACTTTAAATTAAATGTATACGCTCTTCCACAAGGTAAATTGTTAGTTATACATACAGACTATATTAAAACAATGATTTTGAACACGTAGGGCATTTCTTTGAATTCTTTCCTATTGTCGTTTTGTGGTAATTTACAGCTTTTTATATGTTTAACAAACGTACATAATCAATTGCGTCTGCATCATGCTAGACTACAACTTCCGGTAGTGACGTAATCAGCATATTTTTGGTAATAAAACTTTTTCACTAAGCTAGGGAATCTTCTGATATCAATATTCATTAGACCGTACTTTAGTTAGCCAATCAAAATAAACGTATAAACAATTTTGCGGCGATGTTGTTGAAGTAAAATATACTGTGTTTTACAATAACCAATTTGGTTAGAGTAAAACACAATGATAAAGAATAGGAAACATTTAATAATATGATAAATGTCATTACATAGCAATTTATCACTGTGTTTTACTATAACCAATTTGGTTAGAGTAAAACACAATGATATAGAATAGGCAACATTTAATAATATGATAAATGACATTTACATAGCAATTTAGCACTGTGTTTTACTATAAACAATTTGGTTAAAGTAAAGCAGAATGATAAAGAATAGGAATTCAATAATATGATATATGACATTTACATAGCAATTTAGCACTGTGTTTTACTATAACCAATTTGGTTAGAGTAAAACACAATGATAAAGAATAGGAAACATTTAATAATATGATATATGACATTCACATAGCAATTTAGCACTGTGTTTTACTATAACCAATTTGGTTAGAGTAAAACACAATGATATAGAATAGGAAACATTTAATAATTTGATAAATGACATTTACATAGCAATTTAGCACTGTGTTTTACTATAACCAATTTGGTTAAAGTAAAACACAATGATAAAGAATAGGAAACACTTAATAATATGATAAATGACATTTACATAGCAATTTAGCACTGTGTTTTACTATAACCAATTTGGTTAAAGTAAAGCAGAATGATAAAGAATAGGAATTTAATAATATGATATATGACATTTACATAGCAATTTAGCACTGTGTTTTACTATAACCAATTTGGTTAGAGTAAAACACAATGATAAAGAATAGGAAATATTTAATAATAATGATTATTTACATAGCAATTTAGCACTGTGTTTTACTATAACCAATTTGGTTATAGTAAAACACAATGATATAGAATAGGAAACATTTAATAATATGATAAATGACATTTACATAGCAATTTATCACTGTGTTTTACTATAACCAATTTGGTTAGAGTAAAACACAATGATAAAGAATAGGCAACATTTAATAATATGATAAATGACATTTACATAGCAATTTAGCACTGTGTTTTACTATAAACAATTTGGTTAAAGTAAAGCAGAATGATAAAGAATAGGAATTTAATAATATGATATATGACATTTACATAGCAATTTAGCACTGTGTTTTACTATAACCAATTTGGTTAGAGTAAAACACAATGATAAAGAATAGGAAACATTTAATAATATGATATATGACATTCACATAGCAATTTAGCACTGTGTTTTACTATAACCAATTTGGTTAGAGTAAAACACAATGATATAGAATAGGAAACATTTAATAATTTGATAAATGACATTTACATAGCAATTTAGCACTGTGTTTTACTATAACCAATTTGGTTAAAGTAAAACACAATGATAAAGAATAGGAAACACTTAATAATATGATAAATGACATTTACATAGCAATTTAGCACTGTGTTTTACTATAACCAATTTGGTTAAAGTAAAGCAGAATGATAAAGAATAGGAATTTAATAATATGATATATGACATTTACATAGCAATTTAGCACTGTGTTTTACTATAACCAATTTGGTTAGAGTAAAACACAATGATAAAGAATAGGAAATATTTAATAATAATGATTATTTACATAGCAATTTAGCACTGTGTTTTACTATAACCAATTTGGTTATAGTAAAACACAATGATATAGAATAGGAAACATTTAATAATATGATAAATGACATTTACATAGCAATTTATCACTGTGTTTTACTATAACCAATTTGGTTAGAGTAAAACACAATGATAAAGAATAGGAAACATTTAATAATAATGATTATTTACATAGCAATTTAGCACTGTGTTTTACTATAACCAATTTGGTTATAGTAAAACACAATGATAAAGAATAGGAAACATTTAATGATATGATATATGACATTCACATAGCAATTTAGCACTGTGTTTTACTATAACCAATTTGGTTAGATTAAAACACAATGATATAGAATAGGAAACATTTAATAATTTGATAAATGACATTTACATAGCAATTTAGCACTGTGTTTTACTATAACCAATTTGGTTAAAGTAAAAAACAATGATAAAGAATAGGAAACACTTAATAATATGATAAATGACATTTACATAGCAATTTAGCACTGTGTTTTACTATAACCAATTTGGTTAAAGTAAAGCAGAATGATAAAGAATAGGAATTTAATAATATGATATATGACATTTACATAGCAATTTAGCACTGTGTTTTACTATAACCAATTTGGTTAGAGTAAAACACAATGATAAAGAATAGGAAATATTTAATAATAATGATTATTTACATAGCAATTTAGCACTGTGTTTTACTATAACCCATTTGGTTATAGTAAAACACAATGATATAGAATAGGAAACATTTAATAATATGATAAATGACATTTACATATCAATTTATCACTGTGTTTTACTATAACCAATTTGGTTATGGTAAAGCACAATGATATAGAATAGGAAACATTTAATAATATGATAAATGTCATTACATAGCAATTTAGCACTGTGTTTTACTATAACCAATTTGGTTAGAGTAAAACACAATGACAAAGAATAGGAAACATTTAATAATAATGATTGTTTACATAGCTAGCAATTTAGCACAATGTTTTACTATAACCAATTTGGTTATGGTAAAGCACAATGATATAGAATAGGAAACATTTAATAATATGATAAATGTCATTACATAGAAATTTAGCACTGTGTTTTACTATAACCAATTTGGTTAGAGTAAAACACAATGATAAAGAATAGGAAACATTTAATAACATGATAAATGACATTCACATAGAAATTTAGCACTGTGTTTTACTATAACCAATTTGATTAGAGTAAAGCACAATGATAAAGAATATGAAACATTTAATAATATGATAAATGACATTTACATAGTAATTTATCACTGTGTTTTACTATAACCAATTTGGTTAGAGTAAAACATTTTAACTATGATAAATGATATTTAGCACTGTGCTGGATACAGTAAAACACAAATTAAGAATAGGAAACATATAATAATATGATACATTTACATACAAATTTAGTATTGTGTTTTACTATAGCCAATTTGGTTACAGTAAAACACAATGATAATGAAACATTTATTATATGATATTATTTACATACCAAAATATTATATTAAACATATCTTATTATCTAAACGTTATGAAAAGAATAGGATACATATAATGTAATAATATAATAAATACAAGTTACATAGTTTATCATCTTGTTTTACAGTAAAAGCAATTTGGTAACACAGTTAAACACAGTGGTAAAGAATAGATACTGTTTTAGGTTATATAACCCTAACCCTAGTTTGAAGCGACATAATAAATTCATCGCGAAAAAGTACGTATCGTATTCAGAAACTTTTGAAATTTGTTAGATATGTTTAATAGGTTCTTACGTCTATAAAACAAACAAAAAATATAAATTTCACAAAAAATTCGTGATTTTAATAATTTGCATTTCTAAAAATGTACACTTATGAAATACTATACATTTTCCAACACATTTTTACTTCATTGATGATTCCCAGAAATCAAAATAAAACAAATTATGATATTTCTTTTACATTATAGATGTAAGAACCTATATTGAACATGTACCAAATTTCAAACGTTTTTTAAGACGATACGTATTTTTATCGATGAATTAAGTATGTGATCGCTTCAAACTAGGGTTAGGGTTAAATAACCTAACAGTTCATTCTTTAACACTGTGTTTAACTTTTAACCAAATTGGTTTTAGTACAACACAATGATAAACTATGTACATTTTATTTTTCATATTACATTATAGGATACATATAATGTAATAATAATAAATACAAGTTACATAGTTTATCATCTTGTTTTACAGAACCAATTTGGTTACACAGTTAAACACAATGATAAAGAATAGACACTGTTTTAGGTTATATAACTCTAACCCTAGTATAGTTTGAAGCGATCACATACTTAATTCATCGCGAAAAAATACGTATTCAAATTTGGTAAATATGTTCAATAGGTTCTTACGTCTATAAAACAAACAAAAAATCAAAGTTTCAAGACAAATTCGTGATTTTAATAATTTGCATTTCTAAACATTTACACTTATGAAAGACAATACATTTCCAACACATTTTTACTTCATTGATGATTCTCAGAAATCAAAATAAAACTATTAGGATATTTCTTTTGCATTATAGATGTAAGAACCTATATTGAACATATCTACCAAATATCAAACGTTTTTCAAGACGATACGTATTTTTAGCGATGAATATTAAATATGTGATCGCTTCAAACTAGGGTTAGGGTTAAATAAACTAAAACAGTTCTATTCTTTATCACTCACTGTGTTTAACTTTTAACCAAAATGGTTATAGTAAAACACAATGATAAACTTATATGTCAATTTTATTTTTCATAACATAAAATGTTTGATATTCTTTATAATATTTAATATTATATTTTAGGCCTACTATTAATGACGTATAAATGCACACTACATCTGAAATAACTTTCTACTTCATTGGCGATTTTTACCAAAAAAAAGAACTAATTTTGTTATGTATATAGAGCAACCTATTATAACATGTCTTGTATGATTTTTATCTCGTTTCAATGACATTTTATACTACAATTCAAATGAAAAAGCATCACAAAAAAATACGTCTGGTATTCAAAAAGTTTCTAAACTCGGTACACAGAAAAAAGGAAATGTTGAAAATGTATGGTCTTTCATAAGTGTGAATTTTTTGAAATGCAAATAATGGAAATCATCGATTTGTCTTGAAATTTATAATTTGTTTTGTCTTATTGAACATATCTATACAAAATGTCGAACGTTTCTGAATACGATACGTTTTTTATCTCGATGAATTTATAATGTCGCTTCAAACTAGAGGGTAGGGTAGTAACCTAACAAGTATCTATTCTTTATCACTATGTTTAACTGTGTAACCATATTGGTTCTAATAAAAAACAATGATAAACTATGTAAATTGTATGTTTCATATATTACATTTTTGCCAAAAAAAATTATTGGGAATGTTAAATTTCTTTTTCATGACATATATCTACAAATTTCAGAAGCTTTTGAGTACGAGTATTTTACGCGATGTTTTTTTATCCTCATTTTAATATTTTGGTAATGTAATTCACATAAAGTTTTGTATCCAAAAATTGTTTATTCTTGGGTAGAAATGAGGAAATAAATAGTATTCCTGTATAATATAATAATCAATAATAAAGTATAAAAAAAGTGTTGTGTAAACGAACGTTTTTTACGCTTCGAATTTTCTGTTACATTATGTTTGAATTGAAGCTACAGATATTGAATCATGGACCTATAAATTAGTAATTTATAGGTCCATGATTGAACATATCGTCACTCACCACACATTTTTTGTTTTGTATTTTGAAAGTATTTATTCTAAAGAACAATTGATGCAAACATCAACTGCGTAACTTATTTCATTAATTAATTATATTAATTATAATTTGGCGATTATTCGTCACACGAAGAGTCGAATATCGATTCGTCTCGTCATGGGCCGGAAGAAAACGTGCATTGCGCACACTGTTTACGCGCCTCAACAATAAACGGCGAATATGCGATTCGTCACTTATGGAACGCCGTTTTACACAAGTTTTTGGCGATGATAAAAATTGCGTCGATGATGAAATTGCGTCGATGAAAATTGCATCGACGCAATGTAGATTGCGTCGATGCAATGTAGATTGCGTCGACGCAATTTACATTGCGTCGATGAAAATTGCATCGATTAAAATTGCGTCGATGAAAATTGCGTCGATGAAAACTGCATCGATGAAAATTGCGTCGATGAAAACTGCATCGATGAAAATTGATGTGATGAATTTAATTGATTATGAAAATTCCAAATGGTTTTAATTCAATCAATGATGAAATGACTACTAGTAAAGTAAATGATGATGTTAATAATGATGTTAATAATGTTATTATGTTGCTAAAAATTGACGGTTTCTGAATATTTTGATATGATAAACATGTTTACCGCTTGCGCTAGCGCGCGTTATAGACAAGCGCACAGTGATCGCGCACTAAAACAAGGTTGAAATATATGCACTGATTAACATTTTAGTGATTTATTGTCAACACATTTTAGCAATGGATCCATTATTGTCCTTTCGGACACATTATATCTTCTAGCTAATTGCTTCCGTTAATCCACCAGTTCAGTACATAAAATCCAGAGGTCCAGCATCCATGACATCATATTCAAATCATACCGGCAGGGAGATCGCAATTTTCATCGATGAAAACTGCATCGATGAAAATTATTTTTTTTTTCATCGATGCAGTTTTCATCGATGCAGTTTTCATCGACGCAATTTTCATCGACGCAATTTTCATCACATTAACGCAATTTTCATTACATCGACGCAATTTCATCGACGCAATGTTCATCACATCATTATATCAATACTATATTCATCGACGCAATTTTCATCACATCGACGCAATTTTCATTGCATCATCGACGCGATTTTATCATCGCCTAAACTGGCATTCCACACTAATTGCGTGTGATCTGATTGGTGTATTATAAATAAATTCATCGCGATGAATTTTTCAGTAGATGTAATGAGACAGTTCAGTAGATGTAATGACAGTTAATTTAATTGTTCTGCTCTTTTTGTACAAATCTATACTACTTTATATTATGGATTTTGTAGTACTGTTAAAATTATTAAATCTCTGGAAGTGTGTTTTACGAGTATGTCCGCAAATTTATGCGTTTACGGTTTTAAAATGTGAGTTTTAAATAGCGAACATGATCTTGTTGGTGCACTACGCACGCAGTATTCCAAAATGTCTTACTAATTGGGAGAAAATCATATTGTATCATATCATATTATATCCATTCTTTAAATTCATATTCTTTATCCAAAACTAAATTGGTATAGTAAAACACAGTGCTAGCAATTTATCATATTATTAAATGTTTCATATTCTTTATCATTGTGTTTTACTCTAATCAAATTGGTATAGTAAAACACAGTGCTAAATTGCTATGTGAATGTCATTTATCATATTTTTAAATGTTTCCTATTCTTTATCATTGTGCTTTACCATAACCAAATTGGTTATAGTAAAACACAGTGCTAAATTGCTATGTAAATGTTATATATCATATTATTAAATTCCTATTCTTTATCATTGTGTTTTACTCTAACCAAATTGGTTATAGTAAAACACAGTGATAAATTGCTATGTAAATGTAATTTATCATATTATTAAATGTTTCCTATTCTTTATCATTGTGTTTTACTCTAACCAAATTGGTTATAGTAAAACACAGTGATAAATTGCTATGTAACTGTAATTTATCATGTTATTAAATGTTTCCTATTCTTTATCGTTGAGTTTTACTCTAATCAAATTGGTTATAGTAAAACACAGTGCTAAATTGCTATGTAAATGTTATATATCATATTATTAAATGTTTCCTATTCTTTATCATTGTGTTTTACTCTAATCTGATTTGTTATAGTAAAACACAGTGCTAAATTGCTATGTGAATGTCATTTATCATGTTATTAAATGTTTCCTATTCTTTATCATTGTGCTTTACTCTAACCAAATTGGTTATAGTAAAACACAGTGCTAAATTGCTATGTAAATGTCATTTATCATGTTATTAAATGTTTCTTATTCTTTATCATTGTGTTTTACTCTAACCAAATTGGTTAGAGTAAAACACAGTGATAAATTGCTATGTAAATGTAATTTATCATATTATTAAATGTTTCCTATTCTTTATCATTGTGTTTTACTCTAACCAAATTGGTTATAGTAAAACACAGTGATAAATTGCTATGTAAATGTAATTTATCATGTTATTAAATGTTTCCTATTCTTTATCGTTGTGTTTTACTCTAATCAAATTGGTTATAGTAAAACACAGTGCTAAATTGCTATGTAAATGTTATATATCATATTATTAAATGTTTCCTATTCTTTATCATTGTGTTTTACTCTAATCTGATTGGTTATAGTAAAACACAGTGCTAAATTGCTATGTGAATGTCATTTATCATGTTATTAAATGTTTCCTATTCTTTATCATTGTGCTTTACTCTAACCAAATTGGTTATAGTAAAACACAGTGCTAAATTGCTAAATGTCATTTATCATGTTATTAAATGTTTCTTATTCTTTATCATTGTGTTTTACTCTAACCAAATTGGTTATAGTAAAACACAGTGCTAAAAATTGCTATGTAAATGTAATTTATCATATTATTAAATGTTTCCTATTCTTTATCATTGTGTTTTACTCTAACCAAATTGGTTATAATTTATTTAATTTCATTTCAAAAGACATTTACCTAAATTGCTATTTAAATGTCATTTATCAAATTATTAAATGTTTCCTATTATTTATCTGGTTATATAGTAAAACACTGTGCTAAATTGCTATTGTATTAAGGACGAGTTCCGAGAAGATGTATTCAAAGCTACAACCAATCAGAACAGTGTTAATCAATATAGTCCATGGCTACAGCCAATCAGAAACGTCCAAATCGCAATAACCCCTAGGCTAATAGAAATTATTGGTCCGAGTAGCCTTTTCAACCAGACGTTGCGAGGTTTAAAAAGTAAAACATGATTTACTCGCCAGTTTGGTATAGTTTATATACCTGCTATAGCTTTACAATTTGTTTACGTCATTAGAGAATTCTGCAATATATATTTTACAAAAAACCGCTTTAAATTCCAACCTTTCGTTAAAAAGTTACGATAATTCAAAGTGTACGTTCATCTGTTTGTTTGTAGACCTTCTTTCGTGATTTTCAGAGACTTTTGGTAAGTTTTAAAGTTAATATTTGATATTTTCCGCACGTTTCTCCATTTTAACACCAGCGCTAATATTTAAAAGAGTATGTCTTCTATCATTCTCTTGATATCTTATTTTCTTACAGTTTCTTACATAATCGTAATTTTGGTTAAAATACAACATGTTTTTATAGGTGTGGGCATGTTGTCAGTAGTGATAAACGCCAGCGTGTAATCTGGGTAATTAACACCCTCCGATCGTATGTTTGTTGGCGGCTGGAATCGCCGATTCTGGTGATGCAATAGGTACACCACCAGGGCCTAGGCCTAGCCAGGGAGATGGTCTAATAACAAATCCCTGGCCTAGCCCTCTCCCATAAATAGGCCTAGGCCCCTGCACGTATGCTAGGCGGGGAATTACCTATACAACTAAGCATAGCCTATAGAATAGGCCTATATAATTATAGGATGTCCACTATAAATAATATTTAATATTAATACAACTCTATGACTATGTATGAATGTACTGACTGTAATTTATTTTGTTGTCTTCTTGTTATTCATTATAGGAATTTGTACTGTAATAATGGAAATACAGGCTATTTGTCATTTATGTGGGCGAGAGACTGCTGCATCTGACTCAAGACGTCTAATTTTGAAATCTGATTATTCAGATTTAATCCAGCGTGCACTACAAGTAGATGTGAACACGGATATTCTCCCACCATACAGTTGTAACAACTGTAGAGTAAAACTTGACACATGGAAGAAGAATATGCGCTCTAAAAAGAAGGATGTAAAAATTGGAATAAACCTTGCTGATTTTGATTCCAGTGAAAAACAGACAGAAGAATCTTTTTTCTGTGAGGCAGCAGTAGTTGCATTGCATCTCAAATGGGATACATTCTTTGGAAAGAAGGAGAAGACAAACACATGTTTACAAACATTGTTATTTGTACATGTATTTATTTTTAAATATGTATTTAATACAAAGAATTAAAAAATGACTCAGTATATCGATTATTTTTATTTACAGTATATCATTCATTAAAAGCCTTGGTTACATTTAGATATAAAGTACTGTACAGTACTTGATTTTTTCTTCTGCACTGTAGCCCCTTTCTTCTTTGTCTGTGCAGGGAGTTCCCTGGTCTGTGCAGGAACATCTTTGTCTAGAATTGAAAAAAAAAAACAATTAACATAACTCCCTGGTCATACATTTAATCAGGCGTTGTCAATTTAACTCCCGGCATTTGTTAACAAATGAAAAATACATAAATCTTCCCAATTGTCAGTAGTGACAACCCAGGTCATAATTAATAAATGGAAATAATACTGCATCATCAGAAAGTTGTTTTTATTGGGGTAGGCCTAGCCCCTAGTTGACCGTCCCTCCCTTCCTTCCTGATGAAATATTAAAGTTCAATGAATAAATACCTGTAAAAAAAGGCAACGTAAAAAAGGCCTCCTTTCTTTCCTAGAGATTCTAGCTAGGAACGGTAGGCTGCAGTAGTATCAAATATTGAATAGGCTACACCAGTTACTAACCTGTTTCTTGAGTAGTAGTACTACTACTAGGCCTAGGTCGCTTAACACTAGGCCTACTTGAGCCAGGCCAATGCCCAATATTATTAACGTCGTGTTGTTGACAGCATTGCTCACAAACCCATTTGCCAGCTGGAACTTCAGAAGATGTGAGCTTCACACATTCAAAATGGAACCATTCATTAGGACATGCTTTTCCTTCACAAGCGATCATTTGATCGTCAGAACTTTCCCCACATGGGCAATACATTGGCACATTTTCATTTAGATCAACATCTTCTAAATCGCTATCATCTAAATCGGAAAAGTCTACGTACGTACATCGGTATAGAAGTCGTCAGTTGTCATTGTGTGTCGCGATTGTATCATCTGGCTTTCTGAAACACCATGACGATGTGTGACGTAGGCCAGAGTTATTCAAGCGGCGAAGAGCGAAGCAACTTTGACTTTTCTGCGCATGCGCGTGTCATTGATTACGTCAGGGAAAATTGTTTATTTGATGAGGAACTGTTTATCGGGGATTAAGTCTTATCTATTTTACTTCCTGTCGGAAAAGTAGACTGATCAAAAGAACATACTATGATGTTACTCCATCTAATAACAACTCCCTGATATAAGGAAGTCAATGGCATGATCGAATGTACTTCCTTTAGTACAATCAGGAGGGAAGAGAGAGGAATTCCCATCAGAGGTAATTTTTTTCATCATATGTTTTTAATCTAAAAAAGGAAGTGTATGCTGTAAATGTTTATTCAATAATTAAACTTATAAACTTATTTAATTTATTCTTAGAAAGAAATTCTAAACCACCCTGTAATTATTTTTATTGAACATACTCTTTAAAATAAATATATATTTAAATGGCTAGAGCAAGGCAATCTACTGTATCAACAGGATGCTCAGGGCCGGAGATCAAAGGGTTTATCTGTGGCTGCAACATGATCAGTTCCACACCCCTTAAGAGATCAAAGGGTTTATCTGTGGCTGCAACATGATCAGTTTCACACCCCTTAAGAGATCAAAGGGTTTATCTGTGGCTGTGACAGGATGCTGAGCTCCAGAGATCAAAGGGTTCATCTGTGGCTGTGACAGGATGCTGAGCTCCAGAGATCAAAGGGTTCATCTGTGGCTACAACAAGTCAGTTCCACCTGCGCGCCTCAGAGAATTATGTACAGTACCGGACAGAATTATTGCAGATTTTTGCAGTTTCACGCCCCTTCAAGAGATCAAAGGGTTTATCTGTGGCTGTGACAGGATGCTGAGCTCCAGAGATCAAAGGGTTCATCTGTGGCTACAACAAGTCAGTTCCACCTGCGCGCCTCAGAGAATTATGTACAGTACCGGACAGAATTATTGCAGATTTTTGCAGTTTCACGCCCCTTAAGAGATCAAAGGGTTTATCTGTGGCTGTGACAGGATGCTGAGCTCCAGAGATCAAAGGGTTCATCTGTGGCTACAACAAGTCAGTTCCACCTGCGCGCCTCAGAGAATTATGTACAGTACCGGACAGAATTATTGCAGATTTTTGCAGTTTCACGCCCCTTAAGAGATCAAAGGGTTTATCTGTGGCTGCAACATGATCAGTTTCACGCCCCTTAACCAAGGAGTTTTGAACTGCACAGCGGAGAATATGTAAATAGTAAGCCTACCATACTGTGTTGGTATTTGTCGCAGCCAGACATAAGATCAAAGGACTGTTATGAGTTCCTAGGCGAGCTCAGTGTCCTCTTGTTGGACTGGTTAAAAACACTATTACCACGAAAATAAATGTTCTGCTTGATATATACAGACATCAATAATTTGACCACTGTAGGTTCAATGCGAGTTCATGACAGATTTTTTTCACCAATACAGTAGCTAAGTATGATTTAAAATTATATTTCTATATAAAAAATACAGTACTGTTGTTCAACGAGAAAGCTTATTGACTGAATTGAAATTTTAGATGACAAAAATATATTTCTATACAGATCAATGACCTTTATTTCACAGTTTTATAATGCAGGGTGTGATTCTGTATAAAAAGAACAAACCATACTTGTAATACAAATAATAGCATATTCAGTCTATAGACTAAATGTGTGACAATAGCCTTTGTTAGATGCATTGTGTTAAAACCAATCAATATTTAATAATATATTAAGTATGAAAAACCAAGAATAATTAAATATTGTGATTGGAAATTTTAAAAACCGATTATGTGTTAATACCGTACCTACCACCTGCGATTAAATAAAAAAAATGTAATCATGCAATACAAATTGAATACTGTTGATAAGAAGTTAGGGCCCTCTCATACTGGGTGGGCCAGACAGAGCATATTATTTAATTAAATTTAAAATGTTCATATTTCAAAATGCGAAATCCAAAAATGCCTACAATACAACCATACCATCATGATGATATTGATGGGTGTATTCTGATGATCCTTTATTAGTTAGTCTTCTGACACAGTGAGTATTATTATGCCTAGGCCTAGTAGGCCTACTAGGCCCTAGTTTAGTTAAGGCATAATAAGCTGATGTTAAAACTCATATTTCACCATTGTCATTGACATTACACGTCACCTAACAACATACTGAATTCTGTAGTCTGTCGCGGCGGTGGTTCGGCGATCAAGCCCTTGGGGCCGGGCCTTGTCTTGTTGTTGGCAGGTGGTGGTGGGTTGGTACTTATAATAATACTCTCCATCGATTCCCAGCCCAGCCTACACACAAAACGGGATACAAACGCCTATCAAAAATTGCAAAACGATTTCGTAAATTTAAAAACAATTGGCATATTTACCTCTTAGTAGACAGGTGAACAACTCCGCACACCATAAACAAGTGAATGTTGTCATACACTAACCCAAATAATGATCTTTTTTACTGAACAAAAATGTCATTTTGCGAAAAAACATCAACAATAATGAATTTGAGTGTTGGCGTGGCGATAGAGGGGGCTATATACAAAAAAACGGTCTAATATATAGAGCACCCTCTATATAATACCAACATTATTTTGTTACTATCGCGACGTACGTCTACAATAATAATAATATATCGTTGTAGTTGTATCTTTT
Organism: Antedon mediterranea; assembly: GCF_964355755.1. NCBI lineage: Eukaryota > Metazoa > Echinodermata > Crinoidea > Comatulida > Antedonidae > Antedon > Antedon mediterranea. The sequence goes on from NC_092672.1 coordinate 37,378,670, forward strand.
AATCTTTAAAAAAATTACAAAAATAACGTTCAGTGATAGTGAAACAGTCAGAATTCTTTTTTTTTAAACTTTAAGGTAGGTGTCAGTTGATCATTTTTACTATGAATATAAACAATAACTGATATAAAGAGCAATATAAAATGAATAGGCCTAGCTAGTAGTAGTAGGCTAGGCTAGGCATCAGAGAGGAGGCCTAGCCTAGTAGTACTACTAGCCTACTAGGCCTACTACTAGTCTAGACTAGAGGCTTAGCCAAGCTTGGCCTCAGTCAGGCTCTGCGCTTCTCCCTCTGATGTATGTTCTCAATCTCACCATCGAGGTCTAGCCTCTAGGCCCTACCTAGCTAGAGGCCTATTATTAGCTAGTCTTGCCTGCTACAGGAGTGTATTCTAGGCCGGGTGCAGGTCAAGTCGGCCCCAAACCGTCCCGGCCAAAGTCAAGTCGGCCCCACGTCAAGTCGGCCCCAAGTCAACTCGGCCTCAAGTCAACTCGGCCTCAAGTCAACTCGGCCTCACGTCAACTCGGCCAAAAACTAATCGGTCAACTCGGCCACAATAAAGTATGGAACGCAAAAAGTACTTAATATTATTACGATTCTTACTATCCACGTTTTAAAAAAAATGAAGAAATAAAAAATATAATATCATATAAAAAAAATGAACTCATTGCCGATATGAATAGAAGTACCCGCGTGTTACAAAAAACACGTGCAGGTACCGTATTTTAGGAAATCGAAGACGGAGGCCTACGTTCCACCATTTGGCCATAGAAAAAATGATCGTACATCGTTTTTGTGCATGATTTGCGTTTTAAAAAAAGGGGAATCCCCCGGTCAGCGAAAACACGTAGCAGTTGTAGATATCGAAAAAGCTGGCAAACGCACAGGGAGGCTCAGCTACGAAATTTTATTAAACGTAAATAAAGGAAAGTTGGTGAAATCATTCCTATTTTTTTTTGCTAAATATATTATTGTCTAAATAATAGTATTCATTAAAAGTCAGAATTATTCATAGTTAAAAAATTGTGAAGAAATATTATTTTATCAATCCCCTTTATTTGCACTTTTTGCGTTCCATACTTTAATGGGCCGAGTTGACCGATTATTTTTTGGCCGAGTTGACGTGAGGCCGAGTTGACTTGAGGCCGAGTTGACTTGCGGCCGAGTTGACTTGAGGCCGACTTGACTTGGGGCCGACTTGACTTTGGCCGAGACGGTTTAGGGCCGACTTGGATCGAAACCTTCTAGACCTAGAAACTTTATGTTTTTTTTACAGATAAAAATGGCTCCCAAGAAGAAGAAAAAGTCTGGAAAAGGCAAATTAGCAAAGATGACGGAAGAAGAGAGAATTATTTACCTGGAACAAAAGGCATTGCAAGAAGAAGAGATGAAGAAGAAAAAAGAGGACATGCTCAATCAATTTCTTAAGGTTATCTAATTTGAATAAAGATTGTGAAAACAAGATTATACTGTACATCATTAATAAAATACCTGTATAACAACGTAATATTATTTTTACAATACAAAACAAGACTTAAAAAATATGTTGTTTTTCTTCTTTTAGGATAAACTTGTGAAGGAAGAGCGAAGTGCACATTTTAATCTTTTCAAATTAAACCACCAATGGCGAACTATCATGAGAACAGCTAAATCAAAAGAACTAAAAAAAGATATTGAGATTCTTAGTCAGACATTTGAAAGAGTCGTGGACCGTAAAGACAGCGTAATCAAGTCGTTAGTTAAAGATCTTGGAGAGGCAGAAGAGCAATATTCCATGGCATTGAGAAGTCATTTACAAAATATGGATCATTTAATAGGTAAATATGTTATCAGAAATGGAGTAGTAGTCAGTATCCAGTATAAAGTGTGGCTTATCATACACTTCCATAATTTTATTTACTTTTTTTTAACTGTTTTATCATGTTTTAATGTAATATAAATGAGCACCTACTGTTTTATCATGTTTTAATGTAATATAAATTAGCACCTACTGTTTTATTTTTTGTTTTATAGGCTGCCTCATACATTATTTAATATTATATACTTATAGAGAGAAATAAATGTTACTTTGATTGATTGATTGAAACACCAACTTTCAAAATTGAATAACTATATATATTAAACAATTGGTTAATGACAAATTTCAAAGTTACAACGTACTTTAATCCTCATACAGAATCCTTATGACCATGCTATAGTATAGTATTCATAGTGGTATATTTAATACTTAGCTGCATAAAACCACTCATTTTGAAGCCTGATGTAGATGTAAATCTATTTTTAGATCTTCAGCGATGTCGTCTTGAAGTGTTACTAAGTGAATACGAGGAAGAACTAAAAGTGCTCAAGAAAGAATTTGACACAGAACGACAGATGATCGTAGAACAACATAAACAAGAGATGAATGACCTTCAAGATATTCTATTTGCTATGGAAGAGAATGCTAACGAACGAGAAGCAGAGGCTAGGCAAGACTTTCAGAGTCTGAGAGATGAGATCAAAAATAAGGTTAAGATTTCATGGCCTGTCACTTTAATTTTTAATTGCTCTTTTTACTTTATTTATTTATTTCATAGATTACTTTTATTTTTATGTAAAGCGCATAGAAGTGTTATGCGTTATGCGCTTAAAACTCTAAATTTATTATATTTGGACTTGTTGGGTGTAACAATAGTACATTGTCTAAACTCTATTCTAACCATACTTAATTACCCGAACATATATGACTAGATTCCTACATAATTTCCTATCTGCCATTGTGACAGCCAGTTCATCTCTCTGTTTACCAGTATCCATCTCCAGTACATCAGTATATGTGAGAGCTGGCCTTCATAGAGAAAAAAAAACAGAGCTTTTCCTTCACCAAACCCCACTTCATCTAATTACCAATACTTTTTCAAAATGTTGGTTCAGCTGTTGTTGCTCACTCTCTTATATTTTCATAGCTCTGTACATATTAGTGTAAATCAAAACAGCATGTTTCTTATTCCTATAGAACCTTGAGGAGAAGCATGCCCTGCGGATCCAACTGGAAAGCCAAGTGGAAGATTTATGGAAGCAATTTCAACAGGCTTTGAGGAATTACAACGAAACAACGGAAGAAAGAAAGGCAGCGTTTGAAAACCTTCGTGATAAAGATGAAAAAAGTGCAAAAGAGATTGAAATGCAGATGAGGAAGTTACAAAGAATATCTGTAAGCCTGAGTTGTTGTGATTTGTAGATGCTCTTCTATTAGTGTGCTATGTACAGTTCCTAACACCAAGATCATTTTCATTGTATAGTATATTATTAAAATGAAATGAAAGGTTACTTACAGTATACCAGGATTACTGATCAAATAAATAATGTAATGTACATGTAATGTACAGTATGGATAATGTACAGTATGGATAATGTACAGTATGGATAATGTACAGTATGGATAATGTACAGTATGGATAATGTACAGTATGGATAATGTACAGTATGGATAATGTACAGTATGGATAATGTACAGTATGGATAATGTACAGTATGGATAATGTTTATCATTTATTAAGCTCTGTCTACATTATCCAACTAGGTGGTGATATGCCCAAATATGGTAGTGATATGACATCATTATTTCCATATACATTTGTCTGGTGCAACTCTTATCCTTCCAGTATTAAAAAACTTCAAACTCTTCAAAAAAAGGCCATCAGGGTTATATCTGGCGCCCCACCCCTGTCTAATTCATCTCATCTTTTTTCAAAGCTTAATCTTCTCAAAGTCTCCGATATCAATCTAACCCAACAAGGCTCGTTCATCTTTTCTTCTATTAATTCCAACCTTCCCAAACATCTCTGCTCCATGTTCACTCCAAATTCTTCAATTCATTATCATAATACCCGTATTTGTTCAAAATTACATATTCCAACCCATAAAACCAACCACTTTCAACACAACATTAGGTATTCCGGACCCACTTTTTGGAACGATCTGCCACTCCCCATCTTAAACTCTGTTTCTAGTTAATCATTTTTATCTTAACTTAAAAGTCACCTTATTGCCAAATATTAACTTTTCCTCGGTCAGTTTTTTTATTTATTTATTTTTTTATTTTTGTATTTTTTTTATTTTATAAATTTTTATTGTCTGTGTCTGTAATAGGTACGTCCTCCACAAGATGTGTTTTTCATCTTTCTGGGCGTGTACCTTCTTCTTTCGAATTTTGTTTACATATTTATTGATCACTGAAATCTATTTTGTATATGAAAGGAGAAAATAAATGTTGCTTTGAATTGAATTGAATTGATATATGGGCAAATCACATTTTTTTTCACATAAAATTTGATAGTGTAGACAGAGCTTAACAATGTTGGTTATATTTTCAGGATACAATTGCGCAGTTGAGAGCTAAGATGGCTCAGAATTCAAAAGAAAGCGAGGAACGAAATCGTGAACTACGTGACCAGCGTGAGGTCATTGCTCATCACTTCCATGAACTGAAGAGCCAGATGAATAGATTCCGTGAGAATGAACGAGCCAGACTGACGCAGTTAACGCTTCAGAGTAGTGCTGCTTTGAAGGAACTGCAAAGAAAAGTTGATAAGGTTCACATTTTAACTTTTAAGTATTAAATTTAAGTACAGTATTATCATAATATAAAAATATATATTCAAGCATCTTTTGAAATTTGCCAAGAAAGAATAAGTGACAACACATCAACTTTCAATACTGCTAAAGCGTGGTTCCCACTAGAACGCAACACAGTGACGTATCAAGTGCTGTATTGCATGGCAAATACTGCTAAAGCGTGGTTCCCACTAGAACGCAACACAGTGACGTATCAAGTGCTGTATTGCATGGCAAATACTGCTAAAGCGTGGTTCCCACTAGAACACAACACAGTGACGTATCAAGTGCTGTGCTAAAGCGTGGTTCCCACTAGAACGCAACACTGTGACGTATCAAGTGCTGTATTGCGTATGGCAAATAATGTTGTCGCCCAACTACAAAGGTTTGATTTCACACAGGCGAGGCAAACACAATGAATTTTCTTATATTGCATTGGTTGAGTTACATGCTAGTGGAAATCATACTTAAAGTATAAGATTATCCTGAATTAATAAAATAATAATGATGACTAAAAGATAATTTAAAAATAATATCCTATTTATAAGACTGTGTAAATGTATAAATTATTAATCATCTGCTAAAAATAATGAATTTCCTCTTTTTAGGGTGAGAGAATTTTAAAGTTAGCTGAACAATGTAGGAAATTGGAGACGGAGGAGGAGAAGGTATTGCCTTTCTACGCCTCATCGCTGACAGAGGAAGAACAGCATGATGTTTCAGCAGCTGTTGCTGAAGCACCTTCAGAACCACTAGCAGAGGTAACATATTGCAGCAATATTCAGCATACTGTCCCTGGCCAGTGTCCAAATAAATGTATTAACTTTTAAGTGTAGTTTTATCTTGATAGTTGAGAACTTAAGTTTTGAAACCAAACTGGAAATACAAGAAAACTAAAAGCTGTCTACACTATCAAACTAGTTTGACAAAAAAAAGTGTGATGTGCCCATATATAATGGTTATATGGCCACATCACATTTTTTTGTCACATACAATTTGATAGTATAGACGGAGCTTTAATTTCTCATTTTCTTTGTTGAAACTATTATTTTCTCCCTTTTTCCAGATAATGCACGAGTACACGTCTCTGGAGAACTTCTGGAAACGATACAACAAGGTACTTCTGGATAAAGTGGCACTAGACAAAGAAAAGAGCACTTTAACAGACGAGAATCAGAGGTTACGTGCTATTCTTAAGCAGTATCTGGATGGCATCTCTGTCAATGATGAGATACTTAGCCAACATAACCCACTGTTTGTGGTCAACCAACGGACAAATGTTCAGTAAGTTGTTTTATTCGTGCTCATTCTCTCGCAAATTTTCGAAATAAATGTGGTGTGCTCACTTTGGCGCAGGCACCTGCACGACACCCCATTTGTTTGCCATTGTAGACATTGACTTTTAATTGACGTCTTAATATGTAATCATATGAAATCATTTTGTAGTTGTAAATTTTATTTATCTACATATATATATTGTTTATGTTTTTCTCTTTTTTAGAATGTCTATCCCTGTATTGGACCCTAGAATAAAACGACCAACACAGACTGTGGTAGAGGCTGCTCATGTCATTAAACACACCATCTAAACAAGTAGTTTACAATCCACTGCTATAAATATCATTTTAACAAACTATGTATTTTGGTTTAAAAAATCTGTGCATTTTTATTGACTGAAAATATTTAACATATATGTTGTAAATAAAATTGTTATTAAAGTAATATTGTTCATTTTATTTATTGTTTAGAAATTAATGTATGTAAGAAAATACAATGGTCGAAATTATGCCCTTTAAAAATACGAAAATACATCAAAATTATGCCCTTTAAAAATACGAAAATACATCAAAATTAGGCCCTTTAAAAATACGAAAATACATCAAAATTATTCCATATGGTGACTCAACCAATAACAGTTGCAACTGCATATAAAGCTCTGATTACACTAGTGATTTTACACTTTACATTTGTTTGTACTATAGTACAGGAATTTTTTCGAAATATCCATTATTATTATGCGATAAGATTGCTATATATGCGTATATATTGCGTTATAATCATCTTATAGAGTGTTTGTAAACAGTTTAGTCAAAAAAGAAAAGGGTAGAAATTACAGGGAAATTTCCGAAAAATGGCCGATTTTCGACCCTTTTATTTGTTGACATAAATGGTTACTATTGCATAATAAACATGTTTATTATTTTTTACGGAGTACTATCGACCCTTTTATTTTTTGACATAATAAACAAGCGCAGAGTCGACTAATGGGTTCTGCGCATGTTAATTGTGCTATCATAACCACTTTTGACATAAATGGTTACTATAGCACAATTGGCATGCGCAGAACCCATTATTCGACTCTGCGCATGTTTATTATGGTATAGTAACCATTTATGTAAAAAGTGGTTACTTTTGACATAAATGGTTACTATAGCATAATAAACATGCGCAGAGTTGACTATGGTTTCTGCGCATGTTAATTGTGCTATAGTAACCAGTTTTATCGAAAGATAAAAAGGTCGAAAATTTTGTCAATTTTTTTGAAAAAATCCCTGTACTGTAGTACATGGAAATTTCCGAAAAATGGCCGATTTTCGACCCTTTTATTTTTTGACATAATAAACAAGCGCAGAGTCGACTAATGGGTTCTGCGCATGTTAATTGTGCTATAGTAACCAGTTTTATCGAAAAATAAAAAGGTTGAAAATTGGCAATTTTTTTGAAAAAATCCCTGTACTATAGTAGTGTTTGTAACCAGTTTTGTCGAAAAATAAAAGGGTCGGAATTTGGTCATTTTTGGAAAAAATCCCTAGTACAGGGATTTTTTTCCAAAAATTGCCAAAATATCCACTTTTTAAAATTCAATTATTATGCGATGATATTGCTATATATGCGTATATATTGCCTTATCATCATCTTATAGAGTGTTTGTAACCAGTTTTTTCGAAAAAGAAAGGGTCAAATTTGAAATGATTGAACCAGCCTACAATATAGTGACTCAAATATTTAATTATATTGTGCAGAGCATAACATTCGAAAAAAATGGATGGAAAATAAATTATTTAGCTAGCACTGTTAACCTGCCTTTAAATATTACTAAAACACCAAATTAAACAAAAAATCTTGGAAATGTTGAATTGATATATATAAATCCAAAGGCAAATTACTGAAAAAAATTACAATGCTGTGGGTATCAGTGGCTGGAGCTAATCAAAACGAGAAGTAAAACAGCCAGACAAGTTAGCAGAGCTTTCGGGCAACACTAGCCCTTCATCAGTGCAAAAAAATCATACGGGCGGTTTAGAATTAATGTTCTTTGCCTCTTGTGTTTATATATATATATATATATAAAATCATTTATAATAAAGTATAAAATACTGTAAATTGGGTATAATACTTTTACATACAAATTAACATATGAAATGATGTAAATAATAAATAATATTCAGTTAATGGTAAGTGAAATATAATTTATATGAAATGATACATTACAATTATAATATGTAATTAGGCTGAAAGCCAATGGAATATATTAAACCTATATTTAAACATCTTTTCATTTCAAATTTTGAACAAAACATTCTAACAAATAACTTAATACAAAGTTATTTAAATTATTTTAAAAGAATTATTAACAAAAATCAGAATACTGTTATATACCCTTTTTTAGAAATAAACAATTCAAAATACACAATTAGTAAGTCTATCCACAACTAAAGCATTTAGTAGGTCTATTACTTATAAAACTAGAAAATTATAAATGATTTTTTAGATTGTGAAAAATATTATATAGGCTAATTTGCATAATTTGATCTCTATACTAATACATAATGTAAACTTATCAACATTTATTATTATTATTATTATCAATAATTTATATCTCACAGGTCAGGTGCATTTTATCTAGTATAACTATATAGAAATCAGCATAACAGTCAAATAATGATTGAAATTTAACAGCTTTAAATGTGTGAATAACATCCAAAATGAGATTTAATATCGAATCCTTCCAATGCTGTACTATTTAAAGGATAAACTTTAGTGAATTTATCACTTATTTACCTTGTTATAGTGCTACCTATGAAGTAATATTACCAGAGTACACCAGACCCTCTAGATACAAACACAGATCTATCGCATTTATTGCACAAACGTTTGCATATAACTGTACAGTAATTTACAATGTAAAATATTACCAAATAACATGAACAACAAGCACATACATAATACCTGTATGATGTAAAGTTACATTCAATGGCGGATCCACGAATTCAAAAAAGTGACAAATATTTTGTCTTTAAACCACTGTCACGTCTAGACCATTTTTGCGACACAACAACTTATCTATCACTCTCACCATAGTTTACAGGGCACGTAAAATCGATTTTGATAGCTATACCATAAACAATCTTACGAAAACACACGCTAAATATAATTATTTTTAAATGACTCGTATTCAATATATATCTACTTAAACTTTCTATTCTCATTATTGCATTATAAAAAATAAAATTACTATTGAACTATAAATTAATTATTAGTTTAAAATAATAAACATTAATAATATAGTAAGCTATTTGGTCTTTAAGTGAATTGGCCCAAACTAATGTATTACAGCATTCTTTCTACCTAATCTTATAATTAAAAAGTAAATTACAATGTTTTTTAATGCTACAATATATCCTGATAATATATTTAAGTACGGTCTTAATCTAATGGAAGAATTAGGAGCCTAGCACCTAAAGTTTGATATTTTAATATGGAAGTAAGAAATCAAGGAATACACATTATACAATAAACATCCAGGTACCTAATATTTAGCATCCAGGGTTTTGTTTTGTTTCAAAATCATCTCAATTATGACACATGTAACATATAGGCAACTGAATTATAGAAATATAGCATATGAACATGTTCATTGAGTTTCTACACATTTTCTCTCAAATTGTACATCCAGGGACCTCACACTTATACATCCAGGGACCTCACACTTATACATCCAGGGACCTTGTCATTTTACATCCAGGGACCTCACACTTATACATCCAGGGACCTTGTCATTTTACATCCAGGGACCTCACACTTATACATCTAGGGACCTTGTCATTTTACATCCAGGGACCTCACACTTATACATCTAGGGACCTTGTCATTTTACATCCAGGGACCTCACACTTATACATCTAGGGACCTTATCATTTTACATCCAGGGACCTCAACTTGGGTGCCTCCTATTCTAGTAGAAATATAGAAGGCATGAACAAAAACCAATGCCATTTGTGCATCCAGGAACCTCTAAATGTACATAGACAGAGCAACATCACAATTTACATCTAGGGACCACATATTTTACAAATTATTGTCTATTACATTTTATGAATAATAAAAAGTAAGAATAATGAAATAAAAAATTGTTGATACTGTTAAAAGAAGTTTACCAGAATACATTGATGAAAACAATTTATGGCAAAAGCACATTTGGATACTGCAATCTAAAACAAACCACAAGCTGGAGCTGTAGATAAGTAGCAAATTAACACCGCTGCTGCAGCTAATCAGGGAACTGATCATAGGTTGTAGGTGAATGGGTGGGATTGTACTGGAGACCTCCACACGCCAACTGGCAGACAAACTGGCTGTTGAATCGTTCAGTAAGGAATTTGGTTTTGATAATACTGGATCATGTCATATGTCCGTGTCCTAGAATTAGAAAAAGAAAACTATGTAGCTGTCAGACTTCATTGTAACCATTCAATATTAACAACATCATAGAACCCATAGAACTTCTTCCGATCTTTTCAAAAATTCTTGAAAAGTTAATTTATAGTTGCCTATCTTCCTTCTTTACAAAAAATAATATTCTGCATGATAACCAATATGGTTTTCGTTCAGCACATTCGACCGACCTTGCTGTTCTACACATGTATGATAAATTAACAAACTCTCTTGCAACTGGCAATCACACTATTGGTATATTTCTTGATTTGTCGAAGGCCTTTGACACTATTGATCATGATATATTATTATCAAAATTATATTACTATGGTGTCAGAGGCCTTCCTCTTAACCTTCTGAAATCTTACCTTTCAAATAGATACCAATTTACCTATGTTAATTCTTCTAAATCTCATATTTTGCCTATTAACTGTGGTGTACCTCAAGGCTCTATACTCGGCCCTTTACTTTTTCTTATTTATGTTAATGATCTCCCAAATGTCTTAAATTTACTCCAATTCATTTTATTCGCAGATGACAGCAATATTTTCTTTTCTCACAAAAATTTAAACACTCTTGTTACTACTGTTAATTCTGAGCTTGATAGCGTTTCTTTGTGGTTCAAATCAAACAAATTGTTGTTAAACACATCTAAAACTAACTTCATCTACTTTACACAAAAGAACAACCATAATACTTTTCCTTTTGATATTATAATCGATGGTAACCCAATAAAAAAAGTAAACAATTTAAAATTCCTTGGGGTTCAAATTGATTCAAAATTGAACTGGCAAACACACATTGCAATTACTAATAAAACAGTGTCTAAAAATGTTGGTGTTTTAAGTAAATTAAAATATATTCTTCCATACAATATTTTATTTTTGCTTTACAACACCCTCATTTTACCATACTTAACCTACTGTAATATTGCTTGGGCTTCAATTTCTAACAACACTTTGCAGACTAATCCTTGGACTATTCCATCAACATCCAAAATTCACTGTCTCTTTAAGCTTCAAAAGAAGGCTCTAAGGATTTGCACTGGAAAACCCACAAGATCCCATACAAGGCAATTATTCCATCAGCTAAACACTTTAAACATATTCGATATTAACAAACTGCAAACTCTTGTGTTTATGTTTCGTGTTATTAATAACCAACTCCCTTCTCATTTTAACTCGTTGTTTACAATGTTTAGCCAGCTCCATTCATATAAGACCAGGTCATCTACCCGGAAACATTTTATTTATGAAAAGTACACTACAGCCCTCAGGAAAAATTCTTTCATTTTTAACGGACCATTTTTATGGAATAATTTAACTTTAAGCATTAAATTATTACCTACCTTACTTTCGTTTAAAAAAAAATGCAAACAATACTTAATCCATCAATATTCTTTAGATAGTTAATAAGTTTGTCACTATGTGAATTTATTCCTTACTTTTCCTTGTATTCATATTCAATCAAATCTGTTTGGCCTTTTTGTTCCTTTTTTTAGAAAGCAATTTTACGTTACCATGTACTATGTGATGTATTTTGGAACTCAGCCTTAAAGCCTTTTTTGGCTTACTTGAGTCTCCTCACATAAACAAATAACTACCCAGGTTTTTTAAATTCTTTTTTTTCTTTGTCTTGTCATATTTTATGTGGAACAATAAAATGAAATGAAATGAAAAAAATAAAAACAAGGCCAAGCTTTGATTATAGTACAACATGTACGGTATTAAACTTTTCTGGGGTTTATGTAAGCATGTTTTAGCAAGTACTGTAATGGTTTTTTCTTATTCTCCATTAGATATGTCGGTATTCAAGATTCAGACATAAACTTACCTAACATTTCCAGTAGAATCCTTGACTACTTTCAGGATGTAGTTGGCAGCTTCACGCTCACTCAGATTTGGAGAAAATCTTGAGCTAAATTCAAAATAAAATAATTATTTGTGAGTGATACAAGAGAAACCAACTTACAGTTGTATGCTATGTATATGAAGAGGGAGTTTTTTATTTGTGACGACTGAGTACAAACTTAGGTGAGGTCGTTGGTCGTCATGTGAACCAAGAAACCATTAAACCCGAGTCGAGGTGAGGAGCGAGGACGCACGTCCTAATATTCCTGCATGCGCACAATGAACTAAGATGACAGTAAAAAGTTCCCTAATAACTAGTATACTGCCTCCTATACTGATGTAAGAGTGTGTCTTTAGACTTAAAGGTAACTGACTAGGACCATGCTACAAATGATGTTCATACTCACCTAAGCAGTTTAAGAGTCTGGCCTCTGAAACATGGTAGACCAGTATCCAACATGTTCATACTCACCTAAGCAGTTTAAGGGTCTGGCCTCTGAAAGATGGTAGACCAGTATCCAACATGTTCATACTCACCTAAGCAGTTTAAGAGTCTGGCCTCTGAAACATGGTAGACCAGTATCCAACATGTTCATACTCACCTAAGTAGTTTAAGAGTCTGGCCTCTGAAACATGGTAGACCAGTATCCAACATGTTCATACTCACCTAAGCAGTTTAAGAGTCTGGCCTCTGAAACATGGTAGACCAGTATCCAACATGTTCATACTCACCTAAGCAGTTTAAGAGTCTGGCCTCTGAAACATGGTAGACCAGTATCCAACATGTTCATACTCACCTAAGCAGTTTAAGAGTCTGGCCTCTGAAACATGGTAGACCAGTATCCAACATGTTCATACTCACCTAAGCAGTTTAAGGGTCTGGCCTCTGAAACATGGTAGACCAGTATCCAACATGTTCATACTCACCTAAGCAGTTTAAGGGTCTGGCCTCTGAAACATGGTAGACCAGTATCCAACATGTTCATACTCACCTAAGCAGTTTAAGAGTCTGGCCTCTGAAACATGGTAGACCAGTATCCAACATGTTCATACTCACCTAAGCAGTTTAAGGGTCTGGCCTCTGAAACATGGTAGACCAGTATCCAACATGTTCATACTCACCTTAGCAGTTTAAGAGTCTGGCCTCTGAAACATGGTAGACCAGTACCCAACATGTTCATACTCACCTAAGCAGTTTAAGAGTCTGGCCTCTGAAACATGGTAGACCAGTATCCAACATAAGGGCCACAAGAGATATAATCTCTTCTTGATAAGGTCTACAAACAACAAAGAAAAGAAATTAGTTTCCTGTGACTTTTTAGAGCTCTCAATATTTTAACAAAAGGCCATTTATAGAAAAAAAAATAAAAAGAATAATTACCTGACAGCGAGATATGCTTGAACGCACAGCTCCATAAACCACTTAAAGGGGGCGCTCTCAATCTTACCGCCCATTATCATCAGCATCTCTTCTGTTAGTTTTATATCAGCCTCCCAGCCCAAATTGCCTCCTGGTGAACTCTCAAACATGAATCCAAAATCTGATCAAAGTTACAGTTTATTGGTTCAATTAATTATGGTTTTATACACCATTGTTAAGATATACTGATGTTGATAATACCAAAAAATAAACAGATAAAGGGTTCCTCCCACCTGCTCTCTAAATTATGAAATTTACAATGCAATAGATAGAACACTAGGTTCAGTTCAGCACTTCTTTTTACCATTTTTAGGCCATGAAGACATATATATATATATATATATATATATAAGACATTGTATTATTTACCTATGTGTATGATGTGGCCGACAGAATCCAACATGATATTCCCATTGTGACGATCTTTGATTTGCAGAAGAAATCCGATGATACTGTACGCCACCATACTCTGAACAAAGTTTTTACGAGCCTACAAGAAAATCATAACTTGTTTATTCATTGGAATACAGTGTACATTCACAAAGCTCCGATTATTAATTCAATAGCATGACCTCTGACCTTCTGAAATGCAGGTGCCTTCTCATCACCATATTTTGTTCTAAAGTATTCATACATGCCAATGTCCGTTTGTCGTCCAAGCTGGTCACGTGATTTACAGTCTGGTACACACTGAATCACACCACACTAAAAAATAAAAAAACACTCATGATAATTATTTATTTTATTTATTCTTTTGACTGGATTGTATTTTCAGTGAAAAACATAATACTTGATGATGAGCTTATAATGTGTAGTGCTACTGTCTACACTATCAAACAAATATGATGTGCCCATATATGGACATGATGATGTCATATCACTACCATATTTGGGCACATCACACTAGTTTTGACTCAGAAATACAGGGATGGTGTCCGGCGGGGGATAGATTTACCTTAGTTAAGCATAGTTAAGCTTAGTTACATTTTTTTTTCACATTATTGATTGTCTCCATCCCCGAAACCTCGACTAAGAAATACCGGAATGGTGTCCGGCGGGGGATAGTTTATTACCATTAGTTAAGGTCCTATGTAAAGCACCTAGAGGGGTCAGTGATCCATTAGGCGCTATATAAATACTGTTTATTATTATTATTATGTAGACAGAGCTTTAAGTTTGCTTTTATGCAGATACAAAATTGGGAAAAGAAATATCATACCCCAGGTGACGTAGCAACGACCTTGTAGGGTACAAGATAAAGGTCAAGTCCAACTTGTTGAAATATATTTTTGAATAGTCCAATTACTTGTAATGCCAACATGTCCTAAAAGAAAAATAAAACATACATATTAAACACCACAGAAGAAATAGAAATATGGATATTTTAAAGATATATTTTGTTTCAAATTGCATGAGAGGCAGAGACTATTGATTGGTTCCCACTAGAAACACAACAGATGAATTTAACGCAACCAATCAGTGATGGAATATTACAACTGTCGCTTTTTATTGATCAACTCACTTGTGCCTATGTCTTTGTGTTGCGTCTCTAGTGAGAACCAAGCTTAATAAACATTATTACACGAACAATTCGACTGACTAACCTGTCTGACATCATCACCCACTTTGAATATAACAGCTTGTACTTGAGTTTGCTCAGCTTTCTTTTTGTCTTCTGATATCTCACCTTCCATTCCAATCTCTTCAAGTTCTTTTACTCCACACTGCTGCACTGTGAATCTGGCCAGGAAGGGGGCTTTTGCTGCACTAAATGGTACAGAAGTAAATATAACAAGTTTGAAATCAATCAGGAAATGGGTTCAATGAACTTTAATAAAAAGTAATGAAATAAAAACAAAGATAGATATATTGGATAGACAAAGAAGAAGGGTGGAGTTTATAATGCATGGCAACTTTTACGTTAGAGAGTGAAGGGTGGGGAAGGGGAATATGCCATTACTCTTGCTGATACATGACATCTCAGAAGCTTGGTTCCCACTGGGATGCAATGCAAGGATGTAAGCACAACGCAACCGAATTGACCAATGACAAGCGACAGTTCAGATAATCCATCGCTTATGATTGGTCAAGTTACTTACGTTGCGCTTATGTCCTTTGGAACCAAGTTTAAATTGCAACTGTAGGAAGGGGGCCGTTAAACCCCTTGATACATGGAACCTTACCTCTGCATTGGTGTTCCAGATTTGTGATCTATTGCTAGAACCACAGCCTCAGGATTGCTTGGCAGATAGCACCCTGATTGCAGTTCAATACGAGCCAAGGCTTTTAAACAAGCATCCTTGCGTTCTTGGCCTTTAGGGAATGGCCTGTAAATAGATAATACAAACATGTATCACTACAAAATAATGTTCTACACTATCAAAATAGTTGGACAAAAAAGGGTGACGTACCCAAATATGGTAGTGATATGACCAAATATGGTAGCGATATGACATCATCACATTTTGTTGTCAGTTAAAGTTTGATCGTGTAGACAGAGCTTTATATGCAGTAACATTTTGTCAAAAACAGTATAACAGCTTACCTGATTTCTCCTGATATTGCAGTAATTTTACCAAAAAATTCAAATTCTCTTTCGTAGAATGATTTTGCTGGCCCAGAAAGGTTGCTTAGAATGGTGTTGATTATCAGCTCAAGTTGATCGGCAAACTCACCTAACAATAAGAATAATTGAAGTGATTTTTCTTTATAATGTATTTATTCATTTATTTATTCAACTTTGTTTTACAAGGTAACTATAACAGATGTACTACAGCAGTACAGCTGACTTGAAGAGACCCAAAAACAATGCTAAAATATACAGACGACATTCAAACATAAAGATAAAAGAGGATTCATAAAGTTAAAATTCTGTAGAGTAAAGTACGTTACTTAGCGGACTAAGTACTGTACTTACCATCTCTGTTCTTTCCTTCTTCGTCTACGTAGATATTAGTCTTCATGTTCCAGATAAGTTGATGAGCAAGTAGCTGCGATTTGCTAGCAAGATGTAGAAGTAACTCTGTCACGTATCCAAACTAAGAAATAATTATTACATTCTGAATTAGATTTGATAATTTAGAATAAATGGTCTAAAGAAACTAATTGTTATCTATTTAGTTTTTTTGTTTCGTATACTGAAACTCAGAAATGTTGTTTTATTAGATATTTAAACGTGTAAACTGTATCATTTAGTACACATTATGCAATAGCACTTAGTTTCATTGGAATAGACTTACTCTATCATATCTAACAGCCTGAACAAGCTGGGGTGTGTAGAATAGCAGTGACTCCACAGGATATTCTTCCAAGACTCTGTTTGCATATTGTGCTGTTAAGGGGTGCGGGTCGTACTGACGCGAGAAAAAGGAAAGAGCTGTAATTGGAGACACACTTGCCCAATTTAAAATGTGGTTCAACTGCAAAATAAAACAGTAATTAAAATTTACAAAATATATTCTAAAAACGTAAAAATGTATTTTGAGTGATTAGCCAATCAGCTGAAATTAGATCATTTGTTGAAATATATGCTCTTTAAATTGAGGTGACACAGGTGACATCAAGTTTGCCAAGAGTATAGGTATGACACGGCCATGTGTGGCAAAATGTATTTATAAACTTACAGAGACATTTCCATTAAATCAAAAACCTTTGTATCGAAATACAATTCAAATTTATTGTTTTAATGTAAATATATAATTAATAATACAAACCTCAGATGCATCTGCATTAACTGAACTCACAGTAACAAGGTACTGGAGTGCACTAGGATCATCAGAAACTGCTAATGGCTCTAAACGAACCAATCGAATCACTTCTCTTACAATAGCTTCAGCCTTCTTGAACCTAATGAGATTCAATTGAATTGCATAAAGTAAAATTGCTTTTATGTAAAAATTATGAACGCTTTTTATGGCTAATAAAAAAATAAAGAGAATGTAGCTGTAATGACTAAAAACTAGGTTTAATTTAAAGCCTCTTCTCAAATATAATCTTCAGTTTGTATTCATCCAAAAGCTATGTCTGCACTATCAAACTTTATGTGAGGTGCCTATATATGGACATGATGATGTCATATCACTACCATATTTCGGCACATCACACTTTTTTTGTCAAACTAGTTTGATAGTGTAGACAGAGCTTTAGAAGCTCACCTTGCTGGTAGTTGTAGAGCAACATACGGTGACACGGACCAGGCCAGTCGCACAATTTCACGCATTGCCTTGTCTCCTACTTGTTGTGAGCGCCAGTTTGCAATGTTTTCTTCTCCCTCTAGTTTCTGATCTGGCATGTCTAATGGGTTGTACCACGTTAGCAGTCGTTCACATTCGCACGCCTAAAGGTCAGAGGTCAATGGTTAAGAACATTACAAATATTGTAAAATACTACTTTTCAGCCCTTTGGCTGCTGTTGTATTATTGATTGAATATAAAAATATTTTGGAAGTACATCATAGTTCACTAAATAAAGTGATTGGGGTATTTTACACATTTAGTATCTTTTATTATTGTTTATTATTATTTATAAAAAATATATACCAATAAAGACAAAATCAAGTTGCGTCGTTTAATGTACTGCTTGGCTAATTTTTCCACTGTCTCATTCCCCTTTCTCGTTCCAGTTGAACGCTTCGAAATAACTGATACATTGCTTGCCAGTGGCATAGTGTTCATCCAACCGGATCCGTGTGTAGCTGTTCGGTCAACAGTTGTTCTCAGGTCAACTGACATCGTTGCTAAGCTACCAGCATCTGGGGCTTCTAAAATGATTATAAATAATCATAATTAAAACTGTTCTGTTTAATGGTAAACATAGAATTAAAAAAATTAAAATATAAAACAAAAACAATTTTTAATTATTTATTTATACTGGGTGACATCTCCAGCCAACAACTGGTCTCCCAGATGAAGTGGTTGAGGTAAACTGGTTTTCAGACCATAACATACTGCATATGTCTTTTAGTCTGAGTGGTTCCATTTTACAAGTAGTTGATCACATGACGCTTCTTGGTGTAATCATTCAAAATGACCTGAAATGGGAACTTAACACTAATAATATTGTGTCTAGAGCTTCTAGACGTTTATTTTCCTTGTGCATTTTGAAGAAAGCAGGAATCTTAATTAATGATCTGTTGACTGTTTATATGGTGTATATAAGACCTATTTTAGAATATGCTGCCCCTGTTTGGCATGGCGCTATCACTAAGGACATGTCCAAGTCTATTGAAAAGGTACAAAAGAGAGCATTGCGTATCATGCTAGGTAACAACTATTTGTGCTATGATCATGCATTGTCTGTTACTGGTTTACCTACTCTTGTTGAGAGAAGAAACAAACTTGTGTTGTCTTTCGGGGAAGGCTTATTAAAATCCAAGCTGTTTAGAGAAATACTTCCCCCTCTTCATAAGCCAGCTCGGTCTCTCAGAGTCAACCGCTTTCTAGAAGTACCTCATTGTAAAACCAGCAGACTTAGGTCGTCTCCAGTTCCCACCATGGTGGATATAATTAATAGGCACCACTAGCTCTTTTTTAGATATGTAATAAGTGAATGTTTTAAGGTTTTTTATTCATGTATGTTTTTAATTGTATGGTACGATATCTAATTTTATTAAGATGTTTCTATTTTTATAGCAATTTTAACTAATTTTTAGCCATTTGTAATACATTTCATTTCAGTCCTTGACTGTCGTTTTGTAATATATTTTTATATACCGAATAAATAAAAAATAAAAATATCTATACTGTGTAAATTGGTACATACCAAAACCAATGCCAATGGCAGCCCCTGCTTTTAGGTGCTTCCTCTCAGACTGCATGTATGACCAGAACTTAAACAACACCATGATGTCATCTCTCAACTCAGATGGCAGCTGAGTCGGACACATCGGTGCCACACTAAAGTAATCAAAAGCGGTAGCATAAATACGTTCTCTTAGAGCGTTCTTTGAAATACTTGTGGGTAGCGTATCTCCTTGCAGCAAGCACATCCCGAGATTGAGTAATCGGAAACGTGGACATAGCGTAGCTATGTGCCGTGACATTATACCCTGCTTTCGACCTCCAATTGTCAGTGAGAGCGATTTAGTTAACAGTCTTGCAAATATTTCTATCTCATCAATGTTTGAGTAACGAATGCTCTCAAATTGGAGAACAAGGAAGTGAGTCCATATCTGGTGAGGGGCTACATTAGGGGGTGTGTTTGGTGGAGGAGGGGTAGTGGTACAGACAAGAGGACTTTGTAGCTCCTCTTCAACTGAAAACAACCCTAGTTTCTGGTCAATTGTAAACTGCCATGCTGCTGACATTTCTCGCAAAAACTAGAAAAAAAAAATTATGTCCAAATTTCAATAAATTAGTAATAATATACAACATTATTTAATTTCGCCATATAATATTTAATTTATAAAAAATTGTCAAAATTATTTAATATTCATATTTATTACCTAGAGACAGATTCAATTTTCCGACAAAGAACTTAACAATACCTGAAGTTCAAAATCTGGACGGGCTGCCAATAACCAATCCCAGCAGGCAACTGCTGTTTCTAGAGCATGCCCAGTGAATAGTTTGACAGGTTCCCAACACAGACTATGTAGTAACATACGATCTAATTCTGAAATAAAACACAAACGCAAATATATATAAACAATAACAGGAAATACCAATAATACATGCATCAATTGTTAAAAGTAAATAAGTCAAAATAAACAAATTTAATCCGACATGGAAACATACCAGTTGTTGATATGAGGAGTGCACAGACTCTAAACATGCTGTTGGTAAATCTTTCTTCTAGGCCCTTAGTGCTGACTTTCTTTAGTTGGTTGTCTAGTACGTTGGCAAGGGACAAACCTCCTGGGCCTGCATCCGAGTAAATGGCTTTCATTCCTGCCACCTATAACAAAGTTAGAAATTACATTTGAGAAAATACATTCTTGGACTAATTCAAAAGTAGCCTTCAACTTTTTTTACACAACTTTGCATCCTTAAATCTCTGGTTACACTATCAAATTTTATGTGACAAAAAAATGTGATGTGCTCATATATGGACACGATGATGTCATATCACTACCATATTTGGACACACTTTATTGTCGAACTAGTTTGATAGTGTAAACAGAGTGTAAGAGTGCCCAATGCATTATATGCTGGAAAGGTTACCGCTATAAATAAAGTTGAAATAAAAGCAATCTGAATAAAATGATATAAAATAAATCAAACTTACCTCTCCAGCAAAGCGACTTCTTAAACTCATTGTAGAAACAAAGTTTGATGAATCTGTTTTTGTATTTATGCGTTTTTCTGGAGAGAATGTTGACTGAAAAAGAGAAATAAAAAGGATGAAATAATATTTTTTAATTTTATTTTCATATACAAAATGTTATACATATATCAATACACATAATGTAATAAACTCACCGAACTGACATTGGGACCAGCGAACTGCAGAGCCGACTCCGTAGCTAATTCAAGGCCGCTGTGTTGTGAGAGGCCATCGGAATTTTCTAACGTCATCTGATATTGCTGGAGAAGGGAACGGGTGATTGAGGGTGCCCACTTGACCGCTTCTTGGAAAATGCCTCCACAACGAGCTGAAAAATCCTGCAGGATTGTCTAAGTTGAGGAGAAAATATAATAAATACAATAAATGCACACTTTTTTACTTGTTTTCTCGACGCGAGTAAAGCGTTCGACCGAGTCAATCACTGGTCACTGTACAGGCAATTAATTATGAGAGAAACAAACATTATTGCTATTAGACTTCTAAAATCTTGGTATGAGAATCAACGATTTTTTGTTAGATGGGGTAACTCTATGTCTTCAGGTTTTAAAGTTACCAATGGCGTTAGACAGGGTGGTGTTATGTCTCCTCTGTTATACAATGTTTACATTGACAATTTAAACAGTATGCTTAGTGATTGTAATTTTGGTTGTGAGCTCAATAATACAAAGTTCAACAACTTAAGTTATGCAGATGACATGGTGTTACTTGCGCCCTCTTTAGATGCCCTCCAAAAGATGGTTAACATATGTGAGGATTTTGCTAATGACTTTGATGTATTATATAATTCAAAAAAATCAATTTGCATGTGTTTTTGCCCTAGGAAAAGAAAACTGAATGGTAATTATGTTACTGTTCTATGTGGTAAAGAACTAAATTACGTTCAATCCACTACCTACCTTGGTTGTGTTATCAGCAATGATACTAGGGACGAACTGGATATTAAAAGGCAATATCGATCATTATGTATTAGAGGTAACTCTCTTTGTAGAAAATTTAGTAAATGCTCAACAGATGTTAAGATTACTTTGTTTAAGTCATACTGTATTAGTATGTATTGTGCGGCCTTATGGTGCGATTTTAATGTAAAAACTATAAAGTCATTACAGGTCTGTTATAATAACGCACTTAGAAAGATTTTAAGACGCTCAAGGAGCTGTAGTGCTAGTGCTATGTTTGTTGATAACCATGTTCCCTCCTTCTATGAGTACATTCGGAAATCAATTTTTTGTTTCAAAACAAAAATTGAAAAAAGCTGTAATACTTTAATTACATGTGTTTTTTCTCGTATTCTAAAAGATTCAAAGTTGCATAGAAAATGGACAGAACTTTTGTATATTTAATCTCATGTATACTTTTACGTGTGTTAACTAGTATCAGTAAAGCCATAATATGTGTTGTTTTTGTAAACTTTATGTGTTTCATATGGACAGTTTGTCTGAAATAAAGTTGAATTGAATTGAATTGAATTGAATTTTACATTTATATTTTTCAGTAATACTGTACCTAACCTCTATAGCCTTCAAATAATTTGTTTACAATGATTTGCTTTGGATTTGTTTTGTTAATAGATTTGTTTTTATTCTAAAGCTCTGTCTACACTATCAAACTAGTTTGACAAAAAAAAGTGCGAAGTTCCCAAACGTGGTTGTGATATGACGTCATCATGTCTATATATGGGTACATCACATTTTGTTGTCACATCAAGTTTGATAGTGTGGACAGAGCTTTAAAGCAACAGAATGTGTATGTATATTGTATCATATATATATTAACAAATGGAGATTATGTTTCAATTGATGTAAAGCTGAATGACATACCTCTCTTGCTTCCCGTGTGTCCATAACCATCAGTTTGTATGGACTGTTAGGAACATCTAGCTCAACTGCCTCCTGTGTGTTACTCCTATCTAAAGACTTTGACAACAGCTGTAGGATATCTACCATTGTGTACAACACTGTACCATTCCATAATAGAAAAGGAAACCTGAGAAAACAGTGAGTATAATAATAATGGTATGACATACAGCTACATAAACAGTTTTGATGATATGACTGAGATACCTACCTCTATAGAAAATGGAACATTCCAGGCAAAAATATATACTATGGTATATTATATTGTTATACATTATAATTTTACCACATCAAGTTTGATAGTGTAGACAGAGCTTAAGAGAGGGTTATTATTATTATGCAGTTCCAGGGTGTAGCCAGTGTAGCATGGAGCAGGTCTAACATTGTCCAATTGAGTAGGCATAGTGCAGAGAAGGCAGTATGCAATCAAACTTCAGGGTTTAGCCAGTGTAGCATGGAGCAGGTCTAACATTGAACCGGCCCAATTGAGTAGGCCTAGTGCAGAGAAGGCAGTATGCAATCAAACTTCAGGGTTTAGCCAGTGTAGCATGGAGCAGGTATAGCATTGAACCGGTCCAATTGAGTAGGCCTAGTGCAGAGAAGGCAGAATGCAATCAAACTTCAGGGTTTAGCCAGTGTAGCATGGAGCAGGTCTAACATTGAACCGGTCCAATTGAGTAGGCCTAGTGCAGAGAATGCAGAATGCAATCAAACTTCAGGGTTTAGCCAGTGTAGCATGGAGCAAGTATAGCATTGAACCGGTCCAATTGAGTAGGCCTAGTGCAGAGAAGGCAGAATGCAATCAAACTTCAGGGTTTAGCCAGTGTAGCATGGAGCAGGTCTAACATTGAACCGGTCCAATTGAGTAGGCCTAGTGCAGAGAAGGCAGAATGCAATCAAATTTCAGGGTTTAGCCAGTGTAGCATGGAGCAGGTATAGCATTGAACCGGTCCAATATTGAGTAGGCCTAGTGCAGAACAGGCCAATGCAATAAAAATAAACTCACTTGTCGACTAGCCTAGATAAGTATTTATCGGCAACTTTTCTGATCTGCTTCATAACGTGGTTGAACTTCATGAGTAGGAACTGAGCATGTACCTGTAGGCGTTGCTCTCTCATTGATGTCTTCTCCTGAATACAGAATTTAATAAACCATTTAATATGGCTGAATACAAGTTACAAACACAAGATGCCTGCTTCCTTTGAAAGGCAATATTGATAAGAAATCACCTTCCGAGCATCACACATTGCACATTATAAACCCGAAAAAGTAAAATATTTTTAAAAATCTAACTAATTGAATACATTTAATAGTTAGGGCTTTTTCACATATCTAGAAAAAAAATTGGAAAAATGGCTGCCAAACATTATCCTCAAGGAGTTGAGTTGGAACTGATATATGTTAGTAGACATGTTTTGAACACTTAGGCAAAGAAAGCTATTGGTAAGCAATTTTTTCATAGATTTTTTACACATTTGCTAACAAGCCCTAACTGTAATAATAATATGAATAAAAAAAATGTATATAAATAAAAAATACATTTATAAAGTACTCATATTAATTTTTTTTATATTTAGGTGGTCTTACCATATTTGCCATTTTGTCAATATAGATTTTGAAAACTTGATCAGACACAGCCAACAAACACTGCCACATGCCTGCCTTGTCCTTCCAGATGGCTTTATCCTGCAGGTACTCAAACATCACACGGAATGTGCACTCATCTCCAGTGTGCATCACTCGTAACGTTTCAAGCCGGAAGACAGACAGCAAGTAGCAACACTGGGCAAAGCTTAGCTTGTTGATGATAGGGATGACTTCAGCAGGGAACTCAAGATGGGTAATGATGGTCTGACGGAATTCATTCAGTTCAGCCTGCAGAAATAAAAAAAAAAAATCATACTGATAATTAAGAAACATGTATTAAGCTCTGTCTACACCATCAAACTAGTTAGACAACAACATTTGATTTTTCCCAAATATGGTAGATAAATGCCCAAATATAGAAGTGATATGTATCATCGTGTCAATATAATATGGGCACATCACATCATTTTTGTCACATAAATTTTGATAGTGTAGACAAAGCTTTACAATCCAAGGCAAATTTTGGTTTATAAGATCTGTAATATTTATAATAGGAACTCATTATGCACATGCTGTGACATTTGGACCTGATTGCTAACTTGATTCCTCAACACATGTTTAGTTGATTCTAGGTCCATCCAACAACCAACAGCATAATAGCTTGTAGGTTGTCACTATCAAACGATCCCTAATGATGCTAATGGAGCTGTGGCTTGGTGGTTATGATGCTTGGCTACCAATCTAAGGGTCCTGGGTTCAAGTCCTGTCATATGTCAGGGTTTTTTTCTCATGAAAATTTACAACTCCACTCCCAAAGACTTAATAATAAGTCTTTGTCTATGTAGAGCATATTGTGTATATGTTTGTCTTATATGTTCTAGTGCAGTATATGGAGAGCCATCTCGATAGTGCTTTGCACTCATGGCAATCCTCAGGGTGCTGCACCGCTGTGTTGTCATGTATGTGTGCCTGAAAATTGAATAAAATAAAAAAAAATAAATAAAGATACTAAAGACTGTTGTGACTTACGTAAGACATACTGTCATTTCTAAGAGCTGAGTTGTACTGCAGTTCTGAGCTAAGATGTTCTCCTTCACTGGATGTCAGCAGAGGAGACTTGATGGCTATCTCACACACTCCCTCATACCACTCACTTGGCCACAGTGCTATGTTAAAAATCAACACACTAATTTATATATACTCAAAAAAAGTGAAATATTTATTTATTCCTTTCAATAAAACATAAAAAAGGAGCAAAGGAGCACCAGTATTGTAATATTAGACATATTACTGCCTAAATCATTGTATATATTTATTAAAACTTGAGTAAATATGAATGAGTCATTACCAGATTCTTCAGCAGCAAATCCCATGACAACACAATACAGCCAGAAGTCTCGGAACAGTTTACTTAACCTCTGTTTTGGGTCTTGGATCAGCGGCAGACGACGCAAAAGCTGAGAGAATATTAAGAACAATTAAATGATTAATATCTATGGGCTTAAGCTTTGTCTACACTATGAAACTTCTAGTGACAAAAAAATGTGACATGATGATGTCATATCACTACCATATTTAAGCATATCACACTTTTGTTTGTCATTATTATTAGCATCAAGTATAACAGCAGTGCAGTATGCATTTTAAATGTTTAGGCACATAAACTTACTATAGCTAAAACAGGAATGAGAATACCAAGATTTCCCGCACTGCTTGAGGCCTTTGCTGCTGTGGGTGCTTTCTCACTAGCACGCTTTCCTTCTAGGCCTAGCTGTACAAATAACTCTAATAGCTTTATCAAGAATTCTTGTTGCTCTGCCTCCCCTTGTAAGCAGGCAGCAATGTTGGCTAGCACATTGATTACGGAAAGAGAGCAGTGTCTGTCAACAAAACACATTGCACAGTTTAAAAAATGATATTCTGCTAAAATTATTATACAGATGCCATACAATAGTTTGTGTATTCCTGCATTGACCTAGAAGTAACATATCACTTAAAGCAAAAAGGTATTGTTAACTATTTTTTTCTTATGGTATGTTTACCTGAATCGTTGTATTTTATCAGATTCTTCAGAAGAGTAGGTGACAGAACCAGCTTCTACACTGATCTGTATAAACATTCCCATCACATCTTGGTACACTGCTGACTATATGCAAAATATATATATTATCAATCAATTTAGCAGAATTCCTTAGAAGAAGTCCTTAAAGCTTTGCATACACTATCAAACTAGTTTGAAAACGAAAGTGTGATGTGCCCAAATATGGTAGTAATATGTCCAAATATGGTAGTGATATGACATTATATATGGACACATCACATTGTTTTGTTACATAAAGTTGGATAGTGTAGATGGAGGTCCAAGATGAGCTTGTTTGTTATATATATATATTGTTATATAGGTTCATAATAATAATCTGTTTTATTATGGACTAGATAACCCACCAAGATTGGCTTAAAAGTTAGTATTTATTTTAATGGTACCGTAACTATTTTTACAATTTTACAAAAAAATAAAATGTTGAATATGCAATGTAAGAAAAAAATCAAAAGCAAAAGAGCATAAAAGAACTGATTAGTGGTTTAATTATTAGCTGGAAAATTAATAAATGTTAACAATTAAAACAAGAAAATTATAAAAATTAGATTATGAAATAAAAAAGCATGAAAACAACTTACTTAAGTTAATGAATTATTAATTCTTAAAAACTATAAAAGCATTGATCACCAAAATACCACAAATATGAACCACTTTGACATTTCATAGAATGTGTACTAATTTAAAAGTCCCCCAAAATAAAAAACAATGTAAAAATTAATATTTTAACTAAATTAAATTATTATTAAGATAAAACAATAAATGCATGTACTATTTAATATTCTGCTGTGCTTTTTGAACCCAATTAAATTACAATAAAATGAAGTACTGTAAGTTACTTTTGAAGAATAATTTAGCATTATTTTCTTTGAAATAATATTTGACTCATTGAGAAACAAACCAAGGCAAGATGCATCATGACAGACAACCAAGCAAACAAACAAAAAAAAAAGTTAGAAAAACAAAAATATTAAAAAGTGTTTGCGGTTTATTTTGTAGTACCTCTCTGCGCTGGCTGCGTGAATTTCTACGCTCGGTAACATCTACTACTGAAGGTCGTCGCATTTCAAATGAATTAAAGAACTGAATAGAAAGTGGATATGGAAAAGTGGATTTATAAAATGTTTTTACACTCCAAAGTTAGCCAAGACTAAATAATTTTTTTCTTTAATTTAAATTTTTATTTTTTTTATTATTATTCTGTATTTAAATGAGTACCCAAGTTGTTTAAGTTCCAAAGTATAGAAATATTAAACACATCAATTTTTAGTGTTTGAGAAAATGTTGTCTGTTTGGTCTGAGACAAAAACTGTAGAGTAAGTTAAGTATCTAACATGAAAACATTTGTAGGTCCTAAAATTAAGATAACAAGTGCTTTCTTTAAAAAAAAATAATTAAACATAAATTAATATATCTATATCCAATATATAAAATACTATACATTGAAAGCAATTTGTCATGCATAGTAATAATTCAGAAAAAAGTGATATTTCGCTATTTCAAAATGTGATTAAAAAATCTTTAAAAATATATTTTCTAGTTAATAAAAAAAAATGGTTGGTGACGAAATTGAAAATATTTTGAAAATTGATGACATTATAATCTTCAACTTACGTGGCCTGTGAGTACCATCGAACCAAGCATATCTACGATTAGATTGTCAAGCTGTGAGGGCGGTTGACAAAACCGCTGCTGAAAGATTTGCTGAATGCTCTCCATTGCTCGTGGCGTGTCACGATGAGCGACCGCCACATGTCCGAGGGTCAAGATGGCGTTGTTAGATATCAGGTTTGATTCCCGACTGAAAATTAATATTTTTATCAATCATTTTATTACTAATCAATTGTTTAGTATTTTTCATTTTCATCTATTTAATATTATTATATGTAAACATTTTAATCAAGAAACATAGTTATGATTTCCTAATTACGTACGTAATCATGCAATTTTTCAATAAAAATAATTTACGTAGCCATTACTTTTCACTGTTGACTGCCAAGTAGAGCGTATTGGAAACAGCAGCTAGAAAGGCTTGCACACAATTTGGGTCATCTTCTAGACCAGCTTGTAATGACCTACAAATAAAAGAAAAACTAGTTACTTAATGTTCCAGTAGGTAAAATATCTAGTTTACAGCATGTTGTACATGTATAGTTTATTCAGTTATGTATATATGTATATGGTACTCACAGGCCACGTAAGTTGAAGATTATGATGTCATCAGTTTATGTATATAGTTTATTTTATGATTGTCAGAAACAGAACAAAAACAATAAAGTCAGGTATTTAGAATACATGAAATATTAAATTCTGTACTCAATGGATTTTAATATTACTAATTATTTTATGAAAATTAATTTATAATGAGTGAAAGGGCTACATATTTGGAAATAAACTTCTCAAAATGATATTCACTGTAATATAACTTAATGCCATGCCACTTACCTGCATAAGTTATATATTGCCGCGTCCCTTAACTTCTCAAAGTTGTTTAACGTCTTTAATTGTCTGTACCCATCCATTTCTGTCATATTTAGTTCAAGTTTGACACCACTTCCTTCGGAGACTTGAATGTGCGGACTTGACGTTTTAGCCGATACCGAGTATTGCTTGAATAATCGTATGAGCACCTTTGATGGGTTGAGAAGGAAGTCTCTGAGAGCGCTAGTTGTGGCATGCGCTAACATTTGGAATTTCTCGGCCAATGATCCAAGACCTTCTAAGCAGCACATTAGGAGCGGCATGTGTGCAACAAGTTGTCTGCCACCGGCGACGGCATTCAACTTTTCTGTCAGTCTACCAATCAAACTATCAGCACCTGCAAAACCATATTTATTATATTTATATTTTATTTATATATATTACTATATTTTAAACTTATTATTTAAATCGTATTTTTTATATTTATTTTTATTTATTCAAATCGTATTTATTATACTTTTATTTCAACTTTATTTAGAGAGGGTAACCTTTCCAGCTCAACCTGCAGGCCAGCTGATATACAGGGCCCTCTTTTAAAATGATAAAATATAAACATCTATACTTAACTAAATTCTCTTGGTATAAAATACAATATGAAAAAATTCATTACATTTAACATATATTGAAACAGGGATAAATTGTTACAATAAATAATATATTATTTTTCTGACTATTTTACTTTATCATTTTGATTTGGCTTTTTGCTTATTTTTTTTTGTATCTCCATTGAGATCCAGCAACTGATACCCACAGCATTGTCATTTTTTCAGTGCTTATTTTATTTTGTATCTCCATTGAGATCCAGCATTTTTTCAGTAATTTGCCTTTGGATTTTAATAAATGTATATATATGATATTCCCGGACCTTAGGATTGGCAGGTAGACCCATTAGCCACAAAGCTACAGCTCCACTGTTATATGTTCTTACCTCCTTCATCACAAGCTGCCCACACTAACAGATCAACACAAGCAGCATTGCACTGAACAAGCAGATCAAAGGAATTGAAATTGCACACTGATTTGGTAGCTGATTCATAAGTCTTGTCTTGTAGCTCTGTTTGACCAGATGTGAAGAGATCTTTTACAAATGACTGGATGTCCGAGGTGAATGTCTCTGGTAAAGCTAGAAAAAATACAATATATACTGTATATACAATTGAAAACTCAGGAATTGAGTATTTAACCACCATAAAAGCAATGCAATTATGTTTAAAATTAGTTTCTAAAGCTCTGTCAACATTATCAAACTAGTTTGATAAAAAAAAGGTGTGATGTGCCAAAGATGGTAGTGATATGCCTAAATATGGTAGTGATATGACATCAAATATGGGCACATCACATTGTTTTGTTACATAAAGTTGGATAGTGTAGACAGAGCTTACTAGTATACAGTACCTTCTTGATGTTGTAGTAAATGTCTGAGTAAGGCTACAATACAGAGGTGAACGACCTCACTGAATGACTGATAGGGGAAGTCCCTTGGCCCATACTGGAGGACAAATTGAGCAGATATACCATCTAGTTGCTGGCAGGTCTCCTTGCAAATCATTTTCTTGGACTTTAATAAGAAAAAAAATATTGTGAATAAAAATTGATTAAATTACACTTAATGATTTTGATGTGTACAAATAAAAGAATTTTAGGTGGTTTCACTGAACATTTTGTCTTTTTTTAAATTCTTTTGTTAAAATAATGACTAAATTTTATTTATTTATTCCTTTCAAACATAAACATAAAAAGGGAGAACTGAGGAGAGACAAGAGCTGTTAAAGACAACTATCACCAAAGGGCGTGTCTCTCCAACTCTATAGACAAACAATACAAGCAAAATAAAATAAATTATTTGTTTTAGTAATTGTTATATTATAAATTATGTTTACAAGTACTTACCACGGAGAGCACAGCCTGTAACTGAGCAATACTAAGTGTCAACTTACACTTTGGTATCTCATCACCATGTATAACAACAGCCGGCCTAAACATTGATCCCACATTGGTAAAAAGATGCGTACAAGGATCGAACCCATACCTCTTGCACCTTATTTCATGTTCTGTGCGTTCTGTTTTTGTGTTCTGTGACATGTCAACTGAACCGCAATACTGGAAATCTTTTGGAAAATGTCGAGCCATCGCTTCCGAGATGATCGGTCGGAATGTACCAAATGTAGAATGGGACAGAACATTGTGTTTAACGGGGGTGAAGTGCAATGGTTTGGTCTCTGGGAACATTTGGAGGAATAGTGGTGTGTCATCAGAAGTGGATCGACCTAACGCTCGGATAATGCCAAGGAATGATGGTACCACATATTTGCACAGGTTTACTGCAAGGACAAAGAGAAAAGATTGTAAAAATCTCAACTAATTTAAAAATTCCTTTTTTTTCTCTAAGTAGAATATTGGTCTCCTATTGTATGTTGAAAGATTCAAGTCATAAGCTCTATCTACACTACAGTATCACATTTTATGTGATGTGCCCATATATGGACATGATGATGTTCTATCACTACCATATTTAAGCACATCACACTAGCTTGATAGTGTAGACAGAGCTTTAGATTGGGACCCACACTATACACTGGTTCAGATTGTAAAACCAATTTTTAGTTCAAAATAGAGCACTAAAAAAACCTTCACCAACATTTAGTACCCAAAAGTAAGCAGTAATTAAGTTTATATATACAGTATTTTGTTAACATTACTGATTTTGAATATTCAAACAAAATTGAAAATAAATACATAATTAAGTTCTTCAAAATCCATTAAAAAATAGCTAATCCCCTCACCTTTGCAACATTTAAAATGCTAAAATCTCATGAAAGACATTACAAAGCAAAATAATGAATGTACAGAATATTATAATGAAAACATTTCTTCTGGTTTCGATTCGTATAATAATATAAGTAGTTCTTTGATAGTAAACCAATAAAACTTACGTTGGCAAGACAGTTTCGTCTAGCTGTCAGCTTGACTTCTTCAGTTGCTATGATGCGTTATGGCGCCGATTGGTCTCCTTTCCAGCCACTAGATGATTTTGTTGTGTAGCCTAGGGGACCAGTCGTCGTCAGAAGCTGATCGTAAATGTGAGATAGTTGGTGCGCGCCTTCGTCTCTATTCATCTTTGTATTTTTATTTTGCTTTCTTATGCTGATGCTTTCTTTAATTTTACGTTTAAGCCAAACTTGTTCTTTGTGTAGTACCTCTATCTTATCCCAGTTAGGTATGTGGTTGTGTGTGGTCATATGGTCCGTGATTGCTGATTTATGTAAAATGGAGGACGAAACTTTCCGTGATGCACGCGTCTGCATGTTCTGTGTGTTTTCCTCAACATCTTTCTTGTGCTCTTTAATTCTGGTTTTGAGTGCCCTACCCGTTTCCCCAATATACACCATCTCACAGTTGGTGCACCCCACTTTGTAGACGACACCACAGGAATCCTCTTTGCATGCTTTATCTTTCGGTCGGACGATTAAGTTTTTAATTTTGTTAGATGGTTTAAAGTATGTTCGTATGTTATATTTTTTAAATGTTCTCTTGATTTTCTCTGACAGGCCTTGAATATATGGGATGGATATCGACCCTCTTATATCTTCTGTTTCGGGTTGTTTGTCCGTTTTTTGTTTATCTAGGTTACGTTGTACCTTTCTAATCGTCCATGTACAACAACCCGAAACAGAAGATATAAGAGGGTCGATATCCATCCCATATATTCAAGGCCTGTCAGAGAAAATCAAGAGAACATTTAAAAAATATAACATACGAACATACTTTAAACCATCTAACAAAATTAAAAACTTAATCGTCCGACCGAAAGATAAAGCATGCAAAGAGGATTCCTGTGGTGTCGTCTACAAAGTGGGGTGCACCAACTGTGAGATGGTGTATATTGGGGAAACGGGTAGGGCACTCAAAACCAGAATTAAAGAGCACAAGAAAGATGTTGAGGAAAACACACAGAACATGCAGACGCGTGCATCACGGAAAGTTTCGTCCTCCATTTTACATAAATCAGCAATCACGGACCATATGACCACACACAACCACATACCTAACTGGGATAAGATAGAGGTACTACACAAAGAACAAGTTTGGCTTAAACGTAAAATTAAAGAAAGCATCAGCATAAGAAAGCAAAATAAAAATACAAAGATGAATAGAGACGAAGGCGCGCACCAACTATCTCACATTTACGATCAGCTTCTGACGACGACTGGTCCCCTAGGCTACACAACAAAATCATCTAGTGGCTGGAAAGGAGACCAATCGGCGCCATAACGCATCATAGCAACTGAAGAAGTCAAGCTGACAGCTAGACGAAACTGTCTTGCCAACGTAAGTTTTATTGGTTTACTATCAAAGAACTACTTATATTATTATACAGAATATTATGTTCATTCAGTAACATTATACCTTGGATATCATCTTGGTTTATTTCACATTGAAATGGTGATATTGTCAGAAAGCCTAAGAGTGTTTATGAGGGTTGTAATGAATAATAAAGTACAACTATTAATATTGTATAATAAACAAAAATCAATTTAATGTTATTAGACTGACATGGATGACCTTTTAAACTCAGCTACAGGCATGAATATGAGATATATTTCATTAAATATGTACAAGAATTTTATTTATTTATTCAACTTTGGTTTACAAGGGTAGCTCTAACAGCTGTACTACAGCAGTACAGCTGACTTGAAGAGGCCCTCTTAAAAACAATGCTGAAATGACATTCAAACATAAAGATACAAGAGGATTTATAAAGTTAAAATTATCAAAACAAAAATTGTTTAACATTGTGTAAAAAAATCATTAATTACAGAATAAAGAGATTATGAGAAAACTATACTGTAGATTCATAATTATGTATGATAAACTTGACCTTAAATCTATAATCTGAACTGTAAAAAACCATTCTTGCTCCTATACTACATTGTCTACATTATCAAATGTGACAAATAATTAGTTGCGTATCATACCTTGTTGTAAGTCAGCTGGTTGTTGACACATCTTGGCCATTAACTGAAACACAACCAATTGTGATGATACAATCTGAAAGACAATCATTTAATTAGCTATAATAATTATATCCTTAACTTTGTAGGAGTTAATTTAAGTAGCTAATTGAGTGCCTCATTTATATGGAGTATTCTTTTCAAACTAAAAGCACATAGTGTTAAGCACTAGCTGTCTACACGATCAAATTTTGTGTGACAAAAAAATGTGATGTGCCCATATATGGACATGATGTCATATCACTACCATATTTGGGCATATCACTACCATATTTGGGCATATCACTACCATATTTGGGCTTGTCAAACTAGTTTGATAGCGTGGACAGAGCTTAAATCAATTAAATAAACATTTATTTATTACACAACTGTAACAAATTAAAAGACAAAACTCTAGCTCTGTCATTTTATTAAATAAAGTAGAATATCATTATATATTCCAACATTTGCTAATAATACTGTATTAGCAAATGGAAGAGGGTTTTATTAATAGGCTACCTTCCACACATACTATGTATCAGGGAATTGCTACCTATCTGATAGGACAGTGATTTATTTGCTTTTGACTTTAAAAAACCAGTTAATTACTATTGAACTTGTTAATATAATTATTATATTAAGTTTTTTTGTGTGGAATATTTATTGAATAAACGAAAAGAAAACTGAATAAACAAAGAGGACAAATGTAAAGTAATGGATCATTAGTGTACTATGTTTGGAAATGTCAATGTGCCTGGAAATGTTATGAGTTACATACATACAGTACATTATTCAAATGAGATTCGTAAAGTGTATAGAAGGTTTGTTGAAATAAGCCTTTATAATGATAATTACTGTACATGACTTAAAAGTGCATGGAATTTACTTTTAGTTTTACTCTTTTTTTTATATAAAACAACACATTTTATAAAAATAAATGTTACAATATATATTAAACTAGGTATATAATTTTAAATAAGTGAGGTGTAAATTAAAATGCAGACTTCTCATGCATTTTAATGTGTTATTTAATATGCTTTCAAGAACATCTATTAAATATTTTAAGAGTCATGTTTAATTTATTTGGGTGAGGCGAAATTCTACATATATTAAAATATATATTGCTGATCTAATGTATAAATGCAACAAGACTAATAATTTACAATGAGTTAATGTATATTTTAAAACTGCTAATAACCTTAGAAAAGCAGGCGAAATGGGGCAGTCAGAAGCATACAGTACTCAGGGTAAAGACATTAAGAAATTGGCAAGTACTGTACTAACTTAGTATGATAGAGTCAGACAGATTGAAAATACATTTATCTAATCCCACTTTACTAGTTCATGCTGACTAGAGTTATTTGGTTCAGTGGGTGAATACATTTTGACAAATCAGGGAAAATGATATGGTCTCAAAATAAAGGTTAAAATCATCCAATTCGAACCATGGTAATTCTCAAAATGATTGTTAAAAACACCTTTAATACAATAGTAATACATTCAACGTATTGATTTAAAAAAATGAATATTCCAACTAAAAAAATATTGTTCACATTCAACTCATAAACATTCATTATTTATATAATATTCAGAATAGAAAAATGTAATTAATATTTACTTGGTCCTTAAGTGAGGGGTCCATCCAAGCAATATCTGACAATAATGTCATCAAACAAAAGCTAAAGTGCTCACTCATCGGCAACCCTGTCAAATAAAATTGGTAAAATATAAATATTTATATTTTATGAATATTAATGTATAATAAATGTCATTTTATTGCTGAATGACATACATTGTAAACCTTTTGCTATTATGTTGTGTTGCTATTTATTACATAAATACAATCATGATAAAATGAGTATTTAGAGTATAAAAATATTCACAATTAAAGTTTTCTAACTTGAAACAATACATTTAGTAAATGAACTTACTATCGTTTGTACCGTGAACTGACTGCTCTATCCATAATGCATTTGGTAAGCCAGCCAATAAACTCAATAAATATTGTAGAATTTTATCTTTAAACTGAAAAGAAAACCATGGTTAGAATATATTGTTAAAAATACCAGTAAAATAATCTTTAGGCTTGTTCCATACTGTAGGCACAGTATTGCTATAAAAGATTTGTAATACAAGAAAATATATTTTTTGACTGAATTGACTTTTGATTGGCTTTGTTGTGTAGGAAACAAGCATTAATCACAATGTTAAAGTAATACATAATAGCAAAATAATGATAATGACCCCATGATGTCATTCATTGGACTTGATAATGACCCCATGATGGAGTCGAAACGTCGTTCTTTTTTAAGCGTTATTTTTTCTATTATGTATTTACAATAAACATACCCTCATTCGTTAAAGTAATATAATATTTTAATTAATATAAGATACATAAAAAGATACATACATATAATGGGACTCGAACTTCAACAATAATATAATAAATTTACTAACAAAAAGACATTTTATTTATTTTAACATACTTGAAGATTTGATTCTAAAAAATATATCCCCAGTGCAATCACCGCTTCCTGTCTTCGGCTGTCCAATCGGCAAATATTTGTTCCTATGGAGACAGGCTGGGGACACATGTTCATTAATTGCTCCACCTAAATGTTAAAACATTATAAGACATAAAAATTATTATTATTAGTATTATAATACTAGTAGTAGGCCTACCTAGTAGTAAAAATTAATAAATATTATTTATTTAATATTTTTATTGAAAAAAAAAAAATATTATAAAATTATATTACTGTATCTATTATATTAAATATTAATGTGTATGAATGTCCTTATTAAATAGTATCTAAACTAAACTATGCTACGTCTACTGCCTTACAGAAATTAGATCCTAGGCCTGTTGAATATATTTCTATTTAGCCGGCCGGGAAGACTTTGGCCTACACTCTGCATAAAATATGCTGCCAGAAATACTAGCTAGCCTACTGTAGGCCTAGGGTTCACGGTGACCAGTTCAAGTTAATAACGAATACAACCATACAATAATGGGGTTTATAAATTACTCAAACGTTATCTTTATTATATCCTACCTTTTTCCATGGTGGAGGTTTTATTTTAGCAAGGGAACGTGCCAAATATTGAAGAGTTGTTGAAAACGAAACATTATCGGCGTCCGACATTTTGCTGCTTATCGTTTTAATGTTTTTCTGGTCACACCCCCTCTATCGGGTTGTTTCATTAGTAGGCGTTTATTTATCTTTTAAGATACACGTGTGCGATTGTTTTTATTTTGTGTTGAAAAGGGTATTTCCCAAACTCAACTCGTTCTCCTTCCTAGAAAAGAAAAAAACAGAAAAACGTGGGAAAATGGCAAGCAACGAGAAAAATAAAAAGAGGCGTGTCGGAATAATTGGCTTTGGGAAATTAGGTGCATTCCTAATCATATTATTTAGATTTTTTTAGTCTAGTAGGCCTGCCTAGTTAGTCTCCATGCAGCTGACCTGCCTCCAAGAAGGACAGGTAATTTAGTAGCTAGGCTAGGTTGAGGGCCTACCCCTAGGTGGGTAGGCTTGGTGTCTCTCTGAGAAGAGTGGCTAGTACTTACCAAATCATATAATTTAGCTAGCTTGTTGTACAGTCTAGTCCAACATTATCTAAATATTAAATTTAAATGTTTTTTTTTAAATAAACTTTTTAGCATAAAGTTTTAAAGATGATAAATTTATTGAGATTAACGCTAAATGCATTTTGTATTATTTAAATTTTGTTGTGTTTTGGCAGGACAGTATTTGATAAATGCTGTACAAGAAAGTGATCAGCAAGATTTGGCATTCGTGTGGTGCAGACGTGAAGAAGTGTTGAGAGGTCACGTCACGGAAGAACTCATTTTAAAAGATTTGTCTAAAGAAAGTCTTTCTGAAAGGTGGTTACATGTTTTATAGTGCACAAGAGATATGAGAATACTGTCATCACATTTGTTAACATACATTTTCAAACTCATATCCTATTATTATTTTCATTTCATCAATTCAATGTATCTTATCAATCTTATAATCTAAAGCTCTGTCCACACTATCAAACTTTATGTGACAAAAAAAATGTGATTATCACTACCATATTGGGGGACATCACACTAGTTTGATAGTGTAGAAAGAGCTTGCTATTAAAGTATTATTTTTCCTTTCACTTATCTTAGAAACCCGGACCTAATAGTTGACGTAACTCATAAATCCATTGCAGAAGTTCACGGTGCAGATTTCTTAAGTGTCGCCGATTACATGGTAAGCCCCACACCCCAGCCCCCTCTCCCCCTAACTCAATAATGTGTCCTTAATTTGAGCCTCCTGATAAATTGATACACAAAAAGTAAACACTACTATAATATCAAAGACATTGATAGACATGTTTTTATTTTAAAGATTGGTTGCCCAACTGCCTTGGCTGATGAAAAAATTGACAAAGAATTGAGAGATGCAGCACATCAAAATGGCCTTTACGTTCCGACTGGTGCATTCTGGGGTGGAAACGACATTCAAAAAATGGCTGACAGGAACACATTAAAGGTACAACTTTGTATTCAATGTTTTTTTAAACCTGATTGGCTGGAAATATTTTCAAGTTGTCTCTGCCTTAATTGTAGATTTCAATTATCAATTGTTAGCCTGCTGAAAAATATGTTGTCTAAAATATTTGTTTTTCTTTATTCAGGCTTTGAAAGTAACCATGACTAAACATCCAGATTCTCTAAAATTGGTTGACGGAGAGTTGAAAGAAAGAAACGCACAAGTCAAGGAAGGGGAGTCGGAAGTGTTATACGATGGTAAGAAATAATTTGGTTGAGGTGTAGACTCATGATTGATGACACGTTTCAAAATAAAATATTAGTTAAGGCCAATTTACAAAGACGAGCGGTAACATTAAGCAGAAAACTGAGTAGCTTGTCCCACATAGAGTCTGTATCTATCCTGAGCAGTAACCGCCCGTCCACTTCGCGTTGTGTGTAAATAGTCATAAGGAATGACATAGATTCTATATTTTTAGTATCGTTACTGCTCGTATGTGTGAATTGGCCTTTAGTGATAATGTAGCATTGCTGATTTCACCCGAGGGGAAATTAGGATAGGAGGTCAAGTACAGACGGCATAGCATCTTCTCTTTACACTATTGTATCTAGGTTGCCACTTCTTGGTGGAGTACCTGACAAAAGTAGTTACCAAACAATTTGCTATTGCACAATACTATTTATTTTGTAGGTCCTGTTCGTGGCCTTTGCGACAAAGCTCCAAACAACGTCAATACCATGGCAACAGCAGCGATCGCTGCGCATAACTTAGGATTTGATAAAGTGCAAGGCTGCTTGGTGTCTGACACAAGGTAAACCATTAGGAGTTGCAAGATGTTCTAGATTCAATTACAGAGCTGAAGAAATTACCATAAAGTGCACTGTACTAAATTCACTGAGCCATTAAGATATACCTGCATTATACTGTGTAATTTTTGTTTTTTACAGAATGAAAAATTGGCATATTGTTGAGGTTGAGGTCACTGGACCGACAGACTCTAAAACAGGAAATGTGTTCCATGTATCAACCAAACGCAAAAACCCAGCAGAGATAGGAGCAGTAACAGGGAAGGCAACATATGCTTCTTTTGTCAGCAGTATGATGGGTGAGATACATTTCACATAGTATGAATGATATACTAGTAGCTGACAATTTTATTTTAAATAAAGTATAGCATACAACAGAGGCAGTCACACTAGAGCAGTTGCCTAAATTGAGGGGTGTTGTTAAGTAATATTCATTGGTTGAGGGAAGAGTAATTACAAAAGGCCCGTTCTGAGATCCACAACCAGTGTCAAATTTATGGAAAAAAAAAATATTTGTACGAAATAAAAAGTGTTTACCAGGAAATATTGCATCCAAAACCAAAATATTACTTATGTAAATAACCTATGAAATCAGTTTGACACTACATTTTTTATCGCTTTGTTTAGGTGCAAAAGGATTGGGAGCAGGCGTACATCTATGCTAACTTCTTGGATGATGAAAATATTACAAGTAGAATATTACAAGAAAACGTTATATTGAATAAAACCATTTAATAATTTTATTATCTACAGATTTATACAGGGTTATACAAACATATTGATGATATGAATGAAATCTATTAGCAGGAACGTCAATCAATTGATGAAAATATTAGACTGAGCTTTCTAAAACAAAGTAAATATTTATTTTAATGAATTTTATGTTTGACACCTCCAATATGATATACTATATTTAGGGAAGTTGAAGATATTACAAACAGAGAACAAGTTTTATTTTAATAATTATGATGTAATATCATGTTCCACACATCCAATACAATATTATTATTCTTATATCATTTTGATTTGTTTTTTAATTTTAATTATGAATACTTTTTTAGTGAAATTTGTGTTACTGGGTATTAACAATACTAGTCTTAAATAAATAATGAGATATGTTCCTCACACATCACATTCACTTCCAAATTGCTATTAAATTATCGAAAAAAATTAAATTGACTTATGGAATGTATTTTACCTACAAGTATGTCTATTTTATACTTATATATATTTTGGTATATCTTTTTTAAAAAAGTACAAGGCATAATGTTATTAAAAAGCTTAAAATGAATGATGACAGTATTGTATTTTAATTGTAATTTTAAAGTCCATACATATATAATAAAAGCAAAGATCAACAAAAATGCAAAAGTGAAAAACACTCTTTATGCGTAAAATGTGTTATTCATTTAGTTAAACAAAATTAGGCAACTAAAGAAAACGAAACAAAAATGGGAAGGGTAATTATACAGATACTAAGTACTGTACACATTACAAACTTAACATTACAAACAAAAAATCTAATTACAAATCATTCTACTATTTTTCTGGTGAATCCGAAATAACATTATTTATTTCTTCATTGTTTATTACTAGCGCTGGCACGTCACAATTTGATATTCCATCTTTTGTTGAGTATCCATTTGTTTCATTGTTGAAAGGTTTGTCATCAACCTAAAAAGTAAATAATTCTGTTGTATAGATATTCTATTTATGTAAAGCTCTGTCTACACTATCAAATATGGTAGTGATATTATCATGTCCTTATATGGGCACATCACATTTTTTTGTCACATAAAGTTTGATAGTGTAGACAGAGCTAAAACAGTGCTATTATAACCAATGTTTGGTAAAATGCAGTCTCAATTCCCTTCTTGGAACATACTTCACAATAAAGGGCTAGACCAAAGCACAGACTAATTTTACTTTGCAAGGATATATATAATTTTGAACAGTTTTATAAGTAATTGTTTGCATAATATGTTATGTTTAACTCTAATTTAGGGATAAACACGAGAAAAGTAATCTCTATATTTAACCCTTTGTAATATTTTGCAAGTACTGTACTACTGTATGTTATGATGGTAAACTGTATATTATTTTTTTTATGAAAGATGAATAAAACAAGGTTTAAAAATAAATGGCTTGTGAAATCAATTTATTTGTTTAAAAGTTCAAAATGGCTCAGGTATTAAATACTATTTTTTACTATAACCTAGGATATATACTGTATTAGTTGGTATTTTACTAGTTAAAGCTCTGTCTACACTATCAAACTTTATGTGACAAGAAAATGTGATGTGCCCATATATGAACATGATGATGTCATATCACTACCATATTTGGGCACATCACACCTTTGTTGTCAAACTAGTTTGATAGTGTAGACAGTGCTTTATACATTATTTATATTATCAAATAATGTTTAAAAAGAATATATTAATTGAAAGGTTTGTTTATAATATAAATGCAATAAATAGGTTATGACATGACTTTAAAGTACTTAATTCCTTTTTCAAAGAAAACTACAATATACAGTTGTTAGCATGTCCTTTTGCTCTCTTTATGATTTAAGAATAAATAAGTAGAAGAACATGACTAGTATACAGTATAATACACAAGAAATATAACAAGAAAAGCCTGGCACACCATACAGTAGGAGCAAGTAAAGATTGTTGATGTTCATCGCCATCACACACTATAATGATCACGCATGACAATGGACAGCCTATTACATTAAACTCTGTCTACACTATCAAACTTACAAAAAATGCCCATACTATATATGGACATGATGATGTCATATATGGGGCCTTTTTATCAGAGATTTGTGTTGTTTTTGTGTTTTTGTAGCTCTTACCTATGTTGGTGCAATTTTTCTGTGTTTTTTTACTGTTTTATTTATATACATGATATGCACCAGTTTTCAAAACAAATTTCTGTTAATTTATTTTTAATGGACAATAAAGATACTATGACTACGACAATACAATACTACCATATTTGGGCACATCACACTTTTTTGTTGAATTATTTTTATGAAGACAGAGCTTTAGATTGGTCAGGTTTGTGGAGTTATACCACAGAGTGAGACTAAATCTAACTGAATCAGTAGGCTAATAAAATGTGTTAATAAAACATCCTTTTGTTTTAGCATAAACCATTAATATTGCAACCGATAGATAGGATAGCAGTTTTGTTTCTTTTCTGTCAGCTTTTGCTAATTTAGCTTTTTTGCAGCAGAAATCAAACAACCATACTGTACCTGTCTTATCATCATTCTACCAGTGACCACTAAGTACCTTTTGTTTGATGTATAACTGTTCCATTGCGTCAAGATATTTAGGGGTGAACACACCCTCTCCTCTGTGACACGTTAATGGCCTTGCCCTGGGTTGGATAGGTCTTGCCAGCCCGATTGGTCTGTTTAGTTCTTCTCGTTTTCGTCGCTTCTCTTCAGAATTTTTTTCTGCTGCTGATAGTTTGACCATTGCCTCCTATATTATATTGTTTAATACAATTAAAATCTCTACAACCGTATTTTGAATGTTAAAAGGCTGGTTTTTGGTCATTAAAAACATGCTAGTTATAGGCATATTTATAGCTGTTTGTAGACCAATTAATAAATGTCAAATAAAACAATTACTGTCCTATCTGTGTTATGAATCGGAGTTCCATGCTTGCTAAAGTTTGGTTCCCAATAGGACGTAACACAACAACAACACATAACTCTTTCTGAAGCTCTGTCTACACTATCAAACTTTATGTCAACAAAAAAATCTTATATGCCCATATATGTACCTGATGATGTCATATCACTACCATATTTGTATCACACTTTTTTTTGTCAAAGTAGTTTGATAGTGTAGGCAGAGCTTTATGATTGTTCAAACTGTTACTTTGCATGCTAGTGGGAACCAAGCTTATGAGATTTGTTAAGCAGCCTGAGCAGCAGCAACCCATGTGATTACAATCCATTTAAGCCCTGTCTACACTATCAAACTTTATGTGACAAGAAAATGTTATGTGCCTATATATAGACATGATGATTTCATATCACTACCATATTTGGGCACCTCACTTTTTTTGTCAAACTAGTTTGATAGTGTAGACAGAGCTTTATAGCACCTTACCTTTAGTTTGTTGTCTGCATCAATCCTCTTTTCTTCAAGATCTTCCAGCTTCATCCTCTCTTCTTCCAGAACTCTAGCTTGCTCTAACCTCTGTATTTCCAGCTCTTCACTTCGTTGTTCCAAATTCTCTCTTCTTTCCCTCTCCTCTTTTAACATTTTCTCTTGTTCTTCTTTCAATCTCTCAAGTTGTTCTCTCTTTTCAGATTCTTCATCAAGTAATCTTTCAACAAAGAACAATTATTTAAATGTAAAACAATCTCAAAATTTCAATTTTGTTCTAAATTTAAGTAAATGCCAATTTATCATTCTGGTTGTTACAGACAAAAATATCTGAAAGCATGCTGTAATGTTGCTAAAAATAAATTTGTATAGCTCACCTGGCCTGGACAGCTCGTACTATTTCTTCATCTCTTTTTGCTTGTTTTTCACTTTGTAGTAAATCTTCTAAGTCTTTATTTAACAACTCCAGTTCTTCTCTTCGTCGTTGCTCGGCAAGTTTCTGTTCTTCCTCCATTTGTGCTCTTTTCTCAGCATCCTCCATTCCCTAAAAACACAGTTAAAATATATAAACAATTGCGCTGTCAAATTCTATATAACTGACACAAAGTTCCTTCTAAATATTTTTTTTTTTTTTTTAACATTAGCTGAAATAATTAAGTAGTAACTTACTAAACGAACTTCATTGAGCTGCTCTTCTTTTCTTTTTAATTCCTCTAGATATTCATTTGTTTTTCTCATTTCTTCTTCTTCTTTTTGTTTTCTTAATTCTTGTTCCTGTTCAAGTTTCTTTTCAGCTTCTGCTCTTTCCTGCAAAACATTTTAGAATAATTAAAAAACCCTCTAGAGTGCTGTAAAGCACCGCTATCGCTATTTAAAAATAACAACTTACCGTTTGAATTCTAGCCAACTCCTGTGCTTGTTTTTCCTTTTCTTCTTTCAGAATACTTTGTTTTTCCTCTTCTTCTAATTCTTTTAAATGCCTCTTTTCAGCTTCTTCCTTTGCCCTTCGTTCTGCTTCTTCAACCGCCTTAAATGGAAAATGGATATTAATTCTGAGAGATGCAACTATAAACTACTAATTGTAGTACCACTCTTTAGTACCAACAATTGTCATATCATCATCAACAACATATAGATCATTACAGGCATAACCAGCATATGCACCAATACACAGTATTCATCTTCACCAATACACAGTATTCATCTTCACCAATACACAGTATTCATCTTCACCAATACACAGTATTCATCTTCACCAATACACAGTATTCATCTTCACCAATACACAGTATTCATCTTCACCAATACACAGTATTCATCTTCACCAATACACAGTATTCATCTTCACCAATACACAGTATTCATCTTCACCAATACAC
This sequence comes from Antedon mediterranea, assembly GCF_964355755.1. Taxonomy (NCBI): domain Eukaryota; kingdom Metazoa; phylum Echinodermata; class Crinoidea; order Comatulida; family Antedonidae; genus Antedon; species Antedon mediterranea. Next base: position 37,423,391 of record NC_092672.1, read on the forward strand.
AGTATTCATCTTCACCAATACACAGTATTCATCTTCACCAATACACAGTATTCATCTTCACCAATACACAGTATTCATCTTCACCAATACACAGTATTCATCTTCACCAATACACAGTATTCATCTTCACCAATACACAGTATTCATCTTCACCAATACACAGTATTCATCTTCACCAATACACAGTATTCATCTTCACCAATACACAGTATTCATCTTCACCAATACACAGTATTCATCTTCACCAATACACAGTATTCATCTTCACCAATACACAGTATTCATCTTCACCAATACACAGTATTCATCTTCACCAATACACAGTATTCATCTTCACCAATACACAGTATTCATCTTCACCAATACACAGTATTCATCTTCACCAATACACAGTATTCATCTTCACCAATACACAGTATTCATCTTCACCAATACACAGTATTCATCTTCACCAATACACAGTATTCATCTTCACCAATACACAGTATTCATCTTCACCAATACACAGTATTCATCTTCACCAATACACAGTATTCATCATCACCAATACACAGTATTCATCTTCACCAATACACAGTATTCATCTTCACCAATACACAGTATTCATCTTCACCAATACACAGTATTCATCTTCACCAATACACAGTATTCATCTTCACCAATACACAGTATTCATCTTCACCAATACACAGTATTCATCTTCACCAATACACAGTATTCATCTTCACCAATACACAGTATTCATCTTCACCAATACACAGTATTCATCTTCACCAATACACAGTATTCATCTTCACCAATACACAGTATTCATCTTCACCAATACACAGTATTCATCTTCACCAATACACAGTATTCATCTTCACCAATACACAGTATTCATCTTCACCAATACACAGTATTCATCTTCACCAATACACAGTATTCATCTTCACCAATACACAGTATTCATCTTCACCAATACACAGTATTCATCTTCACCAATACACAGTATTCATCTTCACCAATACACAGTATTCATCTTCACCAATACACAGTATTCATCTTCACCAATACACAGTATTCATCTTCACCAATACACAGTATTCATCTTCACCAATACACAGTATTCATCTTCACCAATACACAGTATTCATCTTCACCAATACACAGTATTCATCTTCACCAATACACAGTATTCATCTTCACCAATACACAGTATTCATCTTCACCAATACACAGTATTCATCTTCACCAATACACAGTATTCATCTTCACCAATACACAGTATTCATCTTCACCAATACACAGTATTCATCTTCACCAATACACAGTATTCATCATCACCAACATCTTCAGTTTCTCTTACCCCTTTCATGTCATTAAGTTCTTCTTCTCTCTTTTTCAATTCTTCCAAATCATCTTGTCTTCTCTTTTCCTCTTCCAACTCTCGTTTTCTTCTCATTTCTGCCGCTGCTTCAGCTTGGTTCATTGTTTTCTCATGCTCCTAAGAAAAGTAGAAACAAAAATGAAATTCTCCAATAAAATATCAAATTTGGAAAGGCAAAACAAACCGTTGATATGTCAACAATATCACTAAACAGTCTTCCTTACTAGTAGTAATGCAGCCATTTGTTCTTCTAACAGCTCTTTATCTTTTGCCATCTTCTCTCTTCTTGCTGTTTCTTCTTCGTCCATCTTCTTTCTCTTCTCAGCTTCCTCTTCCGCTTCTCTTTCTTTCTCCTCTAAGCGCTAAATATGGAATGACAATAAATTAGGTATAAGCCGTAGGCCATTTTTCTGACTTTGATAAAAACAACTGTTTATTTAGGTGGGTTTATGAATGTGGACCAACATTTAGATTTGTGTGCATAAAATAACAGTTTGGAGGTGGGCTTGATATATAATATATTATTTCTAAATTATTTATTAAAACAAATCGATTTATGACTGCAATAAAACATTGATCGTTTGTAAACATAAACAAAACCTTCTAATGGAGTACGTTATATTTAAAATAGATTATCACAAACACAGACACTTTCAGTATCAGTCTCAATGTTATATATTAAAAGCAGCAAAAGACATTACCTTTTTCATTAATTCTATTTCTTCATCTTTCTGTCGTTGCTTTTCTTCCACCTCTTTTTGTTGGTTTCTTATTTTTATTCTTTCTTGTTGTCGTTCTTGAGCACCTTGTAAAATCATTGAGCAGTCCTCCACTTGCAAGCGTTTCAAAACTAAATTTATAGCTGTAATGGAAACATCAATGTTATTCTTCATTTTTAATATTTATTACACATATACAGTATACTATATAGTCAGGTTAAAAGAGGTATTCCGTGTGCAATTTGTGGTGAAAGTTGGCAACTTGTCTAAATATCTTTAGCCATTTTTTGACTAAATGTTGTATTAGAGTGAATATAAATATATATGTTGTGAATTATTTGATACTAAAATGAAACCTGTAACACCAGCCATTACAAAGATATAAGCTATTTGAATATTTAGGCCGCCATCTTTAAAAGGCCCATAAAAGACCCCCCACGAGGTTACAGATTGGGCAACAACGATTTTCTGGTTTATTTTGACCCACTAAAGATATTTAGACTAGTTGCCAACTTTCACCACAAATTGCACACGGGACCCTATTTTATGACATCTTTTAACCCGACTAATACAACAATTAAAAAAATATAGCCTGCAATACTATACAAAATGTAGAGATTTTTCTTTTGGTGTCAAATACATTTTTAGAGCAGACTTAAAATTGTTTATTGATACCGCATTTCTTTGTTTAGAGGGCAGCATATTCAGGTAGGTTGATTCTCTATAGATAAAACTGTTTTTAAATGTTTCAATTTACAGGAAAGGGACGACAAATTTCCTCCGTCATCACTGTGGTATGACGACATTCACAGATTTTAATATAATCATTTTAATATGTGTTATGATATATAAATACATCAATTGGTTTCTAAAGGTAATTGACTTAATTTGACCTCGGAAGTAAATGTTGCAATGTATATTAATAGCAAGTGATACTGTCAAAGCAGTAGGGGTCTGTAATGGAGTCACACCACTCCACCTATAAGACATCGACATATAAGGACTGAAACTCCAAAAATAAACAAACTAAATCCAAGGCTTAAGAGAATACCAGACAGCTTGTGTAATATAATAATTGATTCATATGCTTTGGAAGGAAAATTAATCATCAAAACAATATCAGTAAATTTTAATTTATTAAATATAATGATATAAGTATCAATAATCATTTACTTTTTATGACATTTTCTTCAAATTTTAAGTTTATTGTTCCAGTGACAACATGTAATAGAAACTACTACATAATAAGTATTTTAATGTCCATACCTGAAACCCATTCCTGTCTTTCTCGCCGATCGCTTGCACTAAACTCATAACTAGTTTTCTCATTCGTTGACTTCTCATCTTTGTAAAGACGGAACATGTTCTTGTATTTTCCATCATCTATCAACTGAAAATACCACAACTATTAAATAATGGTTTTCCCACTTATTTTTAAATTTAAACTGTTTTTTCCCTACTATGACTTTAAATACAATATTAAAAATAAACAAGTTGAAAAGGTTTTAGTTCCAGAAATCAATGTATCTTGTAATAAAAAATAAATGAGAAACAATAAAAATTCATTGTATTTTTAGGGATTAAGAAAAAACCACAACTACAGATATTGATACCCAAGCATTTGTCAGCAATTTTTCTTTTGTTTTACACACATGCAGTTTTATAGTAAGACAAAACAATTGTAGTTCAGACAGTTACTCTGAGTGTCTGTGTTTTCAATTAATTACTTACAACATTAATTGCTTAACATTAGTAATAATATGATAAAGCAACACTGACATAATAATACCAGTATTACTTCCTCTTAGGTGTGGGATGGTTAACAACTGGCCTGGAACAATTGAATACTATCTGAATGTACTTGTACTGTACAAATACACTTTACTTTGACATGGTAAATATACCATGAACTATGCTCTCTAAATACTGTTATTGTATATTTATAGTTTCACTTTTATGATTTTGAAACATACATATTAATAGTAGGCCTAATACAGTATAATCTGGTTAATAATGTACCCCTTTAACATTTCCTAGCTAAACCATAGAGTAAAGCTAAACGCCACTAATATGCGCATTTTTGTGTGGTGTTCGCATTTTGTGTGGTGTACAATTTTTGTGTGGTGTGCGCATTTTATGTGGTGTGCAATTTTTGTGTGGTGTGCGCATTTTGTGTGGTGTGCGCATTTTATTTGGGGTGCGCATTTTGTGTGGTGTGCATATTTTGTGTGGTGTGCATATTTTGTGTGGTGTGCGCATTTTGTGTGGTGTGCGCATTTTGTGTGGTGTGCGCATTTTATTTGGGGTGCGCATTTTGTGTGGTGTGCATATTTTGTGTGGTGTGCGCATTTTGTGTGGTGTGCGCATTTTGTGTGGTGTGCATATTTTGTGTGGTGTGCGCATTTTGTGTGGTGTGCGCATTTTGTGTGGTGTGCATATTTTGTGTGGTGTGCGCATTTTATTTGGGGTGCGCATCTTGTGTGGTGTGCATATTTTGTGTGGTGTGCGCATTTTGTGTGGTGTGCATATTTTGTGTGGTGTGCGCATTTTGTGTGGTGTGCGCATTTTGTGTGGTGTGCATATTTTGTGTGGTGTGCGCATTTTGTGTGGTGTGCATATTTTGTGTGGTGTGCGCATTTTGTGTGGTGTGCGCATTTTGTGTGGTGTGTGCATTTTGTGTGGTGTGCATATTTTGTGTGGTGTGCGCATTTTATTTGGGGTGCGCATCTTGTGTGGTGTGCATATTTTGTGTGGTGTGCGCATTTTGTGTGCTGTGCGCATTTTGTGTGGTGTGCATATTTTGTGTGGTGTGCGCATTTTATTTGGGGTGCGCATTTTGTGTGGTGTGCGCATTTTGTGTGGTGTGCGCATTTTGTGTGGTGTGCGCATTTTGCGTGGTGTGCGCATTTTGCGTGGTGTGCGCATTTTCTGTGGGTGCGCATTTTGTGTGGTGTGCATATTTTGTGTGGTGTGCGCATTTTATGTAGTGTGCATATTTTGTGTGGTGTGCGCATTTTATGTGGTGTGCGCATTTTGTGTGGTGTGCGCATTTTATGTGGTGTGCGCATTTTGTGTGGTGTGCGCATTTTGTGTGGTGTGCGCATTTTGTGTGGTGTGCGCATTTTGCGTGGTGTGCATATTTTGTGTGGTGTGCGCATTTTGTGTGGTGTGCATATTTTGTGTGGTGTGCGCATTTTATGTGGTGTGCATATTTTGTGTGGTGTGCGCATTTTGTGTGGTGTGCGCATTTTGTGTGGTGTGCGCATTTTATGTAGTGTGCGCATTTTGCGTGGTGTGCGCATTTTGCGTGGTGTGCGCATTTTGTGTGGTGTGCATATTTTGTGTGGTGTGCGCATTTTATGTGGTGTGCATATTTTGTGTGGTGTGCGCATTTTGTGTGGTGTGCATATTTTGTGTGGTGTGCGCATTTTATGTGGTGTGCATATTTTGTGTGGTGTGCGCATTTTGTGTGGTGTGCGCATTTTGTGTGGTGTGCGCATTTTGTGTGTTGTGCCCACTCCGGTGTGTGTCAACTCTAGGGTATGAAGCATTATTATTGTATTTTTTATTATCTTCAAAAGAAAGCTATTCAGTATTCTTTTCCTCTTGTTCAAAACCAACATCCTCTAAAGCAACATCCTCTAAACCAACATCCTCTAAAGCAACATCCTCTAAACCAACATCCTCTAAACCAACATCCTCTAAAGCTCTCTATATACTATCAAATTTTATGTGACAAAAAAATGTGATGTGCCCATATATGGATATTTTATGTCATATCACTACCATATTTGGGCATATCTCTACCATATTTGGGCACATCACAGTTGTTTTGTCAAACTAGTTTGATTTGATAGACAGAGCTTAATATTAGTTGGCAGTAGGCCTATTCAATGGTAACATTAATGCTGTCAATTTTATTTTATTTTATTTTATTCAATCAAAACCAACAGCGATAAATACCGCCACTAACAGGTTTGAAACATAAAACAATACAACATCAAAAACGGTTAACAATAAAATACAGATAAAATATATATATATATATATAAAAAACATAGATTGGCATGCCATAAAAAATTTCAATTAAAACAGGTTATGCAGACTGTTCAAGAAGTGAACACATCATCGTCCTCTTAAAATAACCAAGTCTATCATTAAAAATATCGATATGATGGCCAATTTATTGGTAAAATCGATAGAAAATATTGAAATAATGACAAAACAGGAAATAAATGTGCCCATGGCCAGGGTGCAACAACACAAATCACAATATTTTCATAGAAATTGTTGTAAAGGGAGCAAACAAACATGCAATTCTATCTTATCTCGACGTGAAAAAAAACCATTGTACTTAAGTACAATCAACTTTCTTATTGTGTTGGAAACATTATAGACATTATTATTAGGCCTGCTTTGAAAAGTAGCTGGCTATGATGAATACAATACAAGGTTACTACATGTGTTATTTACTTATAAGTACTGTAGTTGATTAATCTTGGTAAAATTAAAACTCAAGGATACACTGCACTACACTCAAGATCAAGGTAAATCTTGGCCTGATAAGAAATCAGAAAGAAAAGAAAAAAAATAAAGAAAAAAATAAGGAAAAGACTTAAAGAAAGAAAGAAAGAAAATGCCAAGAAAGAAAAGAAAGAAAATACAGAGAATTAAGTATCTTTCCTCAGAGCAACACACAAAAAACAAAACTCTGTCTACACTATCAAACTGGTTTAAGAAAAAAATAAGGAAGAGACTCAAGAAAGAAAGTAAGACAGAGCTTCAGATACATTATTAAAATCTCAAAAAATTAAGAAATTTTTTTTATCAATAATGAGCTTATGTTTAAAATCTGATCTGATTAGACTAATTTTAAAGGTATTTTGATTCTCTGGTACCAGGAACATATTAAAAGAAACATCAACTACAATTATCTTGTTTGTTTATGATCATTATACACAAGAAGTAATAAGTAATAATAATGGACACACCTATAAAGTAAATGTGCAATTTATACTGGCAGGTGAATTCAAACAATTAGTGTTTATTAAACTACAATTATACATTATGTTTATGTAAAAATCCCTGTCATTATTATTATGTACACAAAATACTGTGCAAGCGCTCGACTCTTTCTACAGCGAACGTCTTGCATCACCAACCATCCTCTTCATAAGGACATTATCGGCTCCGTTATAGTTAGAAGTGGTAGGATGAGGACGGTGAATGCGCAGACGTACCGTTACAAGTACTCGTTCTACCCAGCTGGGATAAGGCATTATAACAAAACATTTGTTAGATAGTCCCCGTTATATTTATATTTATTTTAGGCAAGCCAAGGCTTATGAGCACTGTAATTTCCATTATTATTTTGGACAATAAATGAATCTGTATCTGTATCTGTACTTTGGAAATGAGAAATATTATTTAAATTAATAGTACCTTGATACAAGTATATTTAATGTTTTATATGCTTACATATGTTACCATTGTGTTTCTCTAACAGACCATTGATAGAAGACAAATAAAAGCCAAGGACAACAAATCATTTTACCTCCCACTAATTTCAACTCTTAAAGTTTGAAAGTTAAATATTTATACTTCATTGGTTATTAAACCTATCTAAGTTCCCATTTTCAAACTTTGCTACGCACGGTTTTATCGAATGAATTAGAAGCCCTTCGGAGGTGTTCAGTTCAAAGAATCCATGTATCAACATGTCAAAAAGAAAGGAGTTGTGGGGGTATCTACCCAGAATACCATGCCAATGACCAATGAACTACTGTTTGTAGACAGTTAAAATGTACTAATTATATAGAAATGGGACATACCTCAACTTTCCAAAGTGGCGTTAAAACGATTTGACCTTTAGCCTCCTGCTCGCTTCGGTCAGTATAATATGTGATGGAGTCTTGCATTAAAACAAACCAACGCTCTTTCCATGACTTTATCATGTGGCCTTTCTTCTTTATCATTCCCTGTTGAAAAAATAAGCAGAAGTTGTTGAATGTTGCAGTGTGATAATGATAAAAAACAATTGATAAAGAAATAACTCATTATTTTGTTAATCTTTATCAATTGGTGTGTTCGATTCAGACAAGCTTTGTGCTCAACTGAAAAAATCTGTTCCCATTAGAGTAAGTACTACTTTTTGGAATGGTAAGTTGTAAACTGTTAATGCAAGCGTGTGTTTGTTAAGTACTAACTTTACGCTCAAATACTCAACGGATAAACTATACTTAACATTAAAATCGCAATCGAATACTCAAAACCTTTTTGTGAATTAAAAGAATAAAAGGTTTTTTAAAAAATCAAAAATAAAAGAAAACAAATTATAAAATTGACCTTTTTCTCGACCTCCCTAACACACTCATCATGCACGTCCTTAACCGCCATTTGCAGAACCATTTTATCCATCAAACGACCATAGTCGCACTCCAGCGCACTCAAGAGTTCGGTAAATTTAAAAAATTGTTTATCTTTGTACAGCTCATCAAACTGTGCCTGTTTCCATTTCTTTCCCATTGCTGTCACCATTTTCTCAAGCAGGATCTCAAACTCTTCTCGATCAATACTTATAGGAAAAACATCTGGCTCGACTAATATATTAAATATTTGCCATAATTTGTAAACGTCATTGAGGTGGAAGGACTCCAATTCACGACCTTTGTATTTCTTGGAGCACAACATCCAGCTAACATCTTCAAACTTTTTCATGTCAATTAGATCACCTTCTATAAATTTTTGACTGGAGATGAAGTCGTAGTAATCCGTGAAATTGATAGAATCAGGTGAATCTTTAAAATATTCTGCCAACCTATTGGCAACTAAACTGCTGTTGTTAACGCCGAGTGAGTTGCCAATGTGGGCCGTGATAATCTGCGAAGAAATTTTATATTTTCATTTTTTTAGTATTCCACATCAGGGAATGTATCCATGGTTTTTTAAAAAGGGGGTTCTGTTCTCACAACTTTTAATATATTATTAGTCTGTGAATTATTGATATCAAAATGTATTTCAGAAATCAATCTTATTTATCAAACCATGTGCAACATCAAAATCTTTGCAATTCCAAGATACTAATCAATGATCATGATTTAATGAATAATAGTGTTATCAAAAAAAGATTGAACCATGGAATGTTCAATCAAAAAAAGATTGAACCATGGAGTCTTTTTTTGATTGAACACGCCATATAACATTCAATGGTTCACACTCCAATTATCACCTTTATTTATAAAAATGTATTCAGTGTAGCTTCATTTATTGTTATAATAATAGTTAGTTGTCCGTTCAAATCAAAATTAGGGAGTAGAGGCCTATTATAGGCCTAAATAGTATACCACTATCAATATGTTATGCATCAAGCACAACACAATACATGCACCCTGTATTGGGCATTTCACCGTGGTCTGTTTACCTTCAAGGAGCCTTTACAGTAAGTAACGCCTTTAGTAACTTACCCGTAGCTGTTGCTTATCTACCAGTCCATTTTTGTTTTCGTCTAAGGCATCAAAAACATGCCACAGCCAACAACAAACTTTCCGCTTTCTTTCTGTTGTCTTTTCAGTCATTATTCAGTCGTAATAGTTTTCTTAACCTGGTAACAAGAAGTAACTCTACTCCAACCAAGGCAATCAAACAACAGTACCAACGTCGACCTTTGATTTGTTCGCAGGTTAGCCGAGTTTTTTTATTTCCTGGTGTTTTGATTACGTGATCTTTTGTGGTTATGCGGAAGTTTTAAAAACCGGATAGGGCCTTTATAATTACCATCTACGTCACAGGGTCCGGATTATTCCACACTTTGTAATATAATATATACGGGCAAAGAAATGTTTGATATACGAATTATGATATGTTTATAATATAGTTACTCATCAACTAATGACTGTAAATGGATCCAAATAGGAAGGATAGGACAGGGAGTTGTAAACAATTCTCCCTGGGTAGGATGTATGTGTTATCGCGCACAATCCGTTCCGCACGTGCGCCGCGCTCCTCATAATCTGCATTTTTTTTATTTAAAGATGTATTGTCCCTTTGACTAATTCCAAAAAAAAAATTTTTTTTAAATTTCGAAAAAAAGTGGGTCATTTTGAATTATCATAATAAAAATATAATTTAACCGAAATACAGATGTTTTTTTGTTCAAAAAATAACTTTGACTTCCAGTCAAAGTTTTCAATCAAAACATATCCCATAATGCAATGCGCTTGTTTGGCTACTCTGTATGTCCTCGCGATCTGTGTGAAAACACCTTCTCAACCGTGATGAGTTGTAAACAATCCTAATTAGCATCATGCATAATGCATACTCATGGTTTGAAATCTTTGTTTACTTTCGCTTGCGACGATTTCTCAGACGAAATGTAATCTAATTAATTTACCTGTTAATTACGTAAACTGTTGTTTTTGGCTCGAATTTTCGACTTAAAGTGAATAACTTTAATATTACTTTGATATGGCCAATTTAAATTTAGAATATTTTTTTTTTTCATTTTTTGTGTTTCAAGGGACAATACATCTTTAAAGACTGTCCCTCTGAAAAATAGTTTCAAAATGTTTTTGTTGATGGATAATAAACGGATGGAACTGTTAGGCCCATATTTGGGCATATTTGATATTAGTATTTTTATATACTTTTTTAAAACCACAAACCAGCCCTGCCCAGTCCATCCTTCCACCACAACCCACACCCAGTTACATTCTATTTAGGTCCCCGCCTATAGTGATATGAATGTATAATATATCAGAGAATGAGAAACTTTGCAACTGTGTTTCGATAGCAAAATCGTTACAATGTCTATCATCGCTCCGGAAATCAATAGATTGACTACAATTCTGTTCAATTTTCTTTTATAATTTCCTGTATTTGTTCTTTATGAACTAAAGCCATCTGGGTATTGTCAGCGACATTTCGAAATGTGTCTCACTCTCTCTACTTTCACTATCCATACATTTTGCGCTTTGGACAATTTCATTTCAGCTCATTTCAGCCCGTGGTCTGTTCTTAATGTTTGGAATTATTGTCGTGTCTAACATTTGTTAAAATCTATCATAATTACTAATTAATTAATAATATATAGGCCCTGTAAAAAGATAATCAATATTCCAACATAAAAGTGGTAAATAGGTTGAGGGCGGCAGACTTTTTTCTCCAATCCTAACACATATTGATAGTTGATAATACAACTATTATTCAATTGTACAAATTGCGATGCAACGATTACAACAAAAAATATATTAGACAATGATGTCTAATGACAATATCCTCCTTTTCCATTTATTTCATGTTTCTCAGCGTCTCTCCATTATATTTAAAACATCATCATCAATGGCGCGCACACAACAGAAACATGTTTAACTAGGGTGCGCCCAAACCCGGATGTATGGCGGTACTACCTACATTTTGTGCGTGACGTGCGCGCGACTTGCATACCTGTATATCTCTCATAATTCTTACTTTGAAATGAGACAAATTGAAAATCATGTTTAATCGATGAAACTGAATGTATTTATTTCATCTTAAAAGGTGACGCAAGACGTCTGTTATCGCTTACAATCATTATAATAAGTACTTATCTTTCTTTTTTATAGCATACACATGGTTGTAAAACATAATTGAAATCACCAACTATGAATGCCCAAGGGTACCTTGTTGCTATTATAATAAAATGCACACAATATCGGAATAGTCTGTACTTGATACCATATGCATTGAATAGTCTGTACTTGATACCATATGCATTGAATAGTCTGTACTTTATACCATATGCATTGAATAGTCTGTACTTTATACCATATGCATTGAATAGTCTGTACTTGATACCATATGCATTGAATAGTCTGTACTTTATACCATATGCATTGAATAGTCTGTACTTTATACCATATGCATTGAATAGTCTGTACTTTATACCATATGCATTGAATAGTCCGTACTTTATACCATATGCATTGAATAGTCTGTACTTTATACCATATGCATTGAATAGTCTGTACTTTATACCATATGCATTGAATAGTCTGTACTTTATACCATATGCATTGAATAGTCTGTACTTTATACCATATGCATTGAATAGTCTGTACTTTATACCATATGCATTGAATAGTCTGTACTTTATACTGAACTACCATAATGCATTGAATGGAAGATACCAAAATGGTCGCTATACCCGGTATGTTTATTTTGTTGAGATTATTGTCCATCTTTTGAAATACTGACGATAAATAATATGAATAAAATGTCACCGCTATAATACTGCACATATTGACATTTGCTGACAAAGGCTTGTTATACGTCACGTGACAACCAAACCTATCAGATGCAAAACCATTAATGTAAAGTCTTAAAAGAGCACACGCTACTATTTCGAATAAAAATTGTATAAAAACAATAACTATTATGTTAAAAAGGAATATAATTTTAAAATACACTACAATATTACTATAAAACGTAAACACATTAATTTAAAATGGTTGGTCAAAAAGAAAATCTTAATCTTAGTCAAAAACTGTAACAGTAAATTGGAAATCTGTATACGCAATTATTCCACACGTACGCAGATCAAGGTGGTTCGTTATTGCTTCTCCCATGTTGACGCGGTTTACGTTCAACACGAGGTAAACGCGTCAACAGTACGTGTACAAGTCATTTAAAATCTACAGTATTATAATAACTAAGGATGGGGGTCGTATTTACATACTCTTTCAATATTGTTCAAAGACGTTACTTGAAATGTTGTTTATAGATTATTATTTTACATCATGCACGTTAAAATCGTATTCTGCATTTTAGTTGACTTGGTAACCAACATATTATGCTAATTATACATCAGAGCAATGCGCACAGTGTATAATGCGCTCAGACACAAATTCTTTTGCTCCAAATAATGGATATACTATAGCTAATGAACTTGTCAATTGTCAAAATCATCTTTTATTTAGTATCTAAAGGAATGGAATTGGAAGAGGAAGGCGAGTGGTAACAGTGGTTATTCTGCAATACTGTCTAGGCCTATATTTATTCGTTAGAAATACAATTGCAATGTAGGAGGCCTATATTATTTCTTTTGTATAAAATCAGTTTATGAATACCGCTGTATATTTTTTTACTTTATATTTGCGTCAAAACAGGCGTAAAATGGTTCAAGTTATATATATAGTGATCAACACATACGCGACTTACAATAATTATATAATATCCTATCGTACAACGTCACAGACATTTATATAATACAACACTTCTCAGATATACGTTTAAACACTTAATTGGTTACTTAAAACAAACATAATTATATGGATCTTTTCAACTGCTGTGTGTGAATGTTCAGCTTCATGCAGCACATGATGATCCCCAGATATACATTTTCACGACACTCACCGCGTGTAAAAGATGCCTAATTACTGTATTTTATGTCGATGGGGAAAATCAAAAACCCTGCGTTTAACAAGGGTATACAGTAAAACGCATTGGACAGAAATCACTATTCGAGTAGTTGCTAACATTTAATAAAATTACTCAATTTAGCGCGCGATTTCTTGTGGAGCGCGCGGCGTGAAGTTGTCTAAAATCGCTAATCAAGTTAACACACTTTTTAGCCAGATCTTACTATACCTAGGCCTATATCAATATTGGACAAGTACTGTATCAGCTGTCAAGAAACATAAATCAAACAATGTTCTCCATTTTTCTTGTCGCTAAATTAACTTTTGGAATAAAGCCACACTCTCCGGTTGACACCATGTACGCAATGACCCAGAATCTTTTACTGTATATCTCCCGTGGATCTACGTAGACAACTTCGCCAGTTTGCACCGATAGCTCACCAGACGACAATGCTTTGTGAGGGTAGAGTACTGTGGTCTTGGTAGTAAGGTTGTACAAGTCAAACTCAGCCGTACTGGGGCGTCTGGTGGTCTCACATGGTTCTATGTCAGTTTCATTGATTGAGTTTTTTCGACTTCCATCTGAAAGAAGAGTAAGTAAACTTTATAACCGTAGTCTGAAAAGACCCTCTTTTTCTCTCTGATGCTGTATTAAGTTTATTATTGTGATTAAGGTAGTTTTAGATTGATCCACACTTGGATGTAACACAATGACGTACGCGCAACGCAAGTGAGTTGACCAGTCTCAAGCGACAGCAGTTCATATGAACCATCGCGTTGTGATTGGTAAATTACTTTCGGCGCGTTTACAACATTGCGTTGTGTCTTAGTTGGAACCAAGCCTTAGCCATAAAGGTATGAATACGCTGAATATAATACGATTGAAAACGTAATACTTACCGGCGAAACCAACGACATTGTCAGCAACCGCTTTTCGTACATTTTGTCTGTTTCTTCTTTTAGATGTTGATATACTGTCACCAGAAGACACCGATTCAGTTTCATAATCACTGGTGACCATCTCCAAATATCTCTGGTTTCCAAAACAGCTCTTCATCACGAGCTCCTCAATGTCCTTCGCGTCCGTGGACGTCCGTTCGGCCGGAACAGTCGGTCGAGGCGATCCTTCATGGTTTCCAATTGCACCTGTTTGTTTTGTCGAAAGAGTTGTGTCGTCATATATTGTTGTGTCAATGCTAATATCTGCATCTATTGGATCAATACTATCGTCTGATTTCAAAACGGTTCGTTCAGACGATTTTACAGGGTATTTTATAAATATAGGAAGAACTAATTCATCGTTTTCTTTATCATCCTCCGCCTCATCGTCTGCGGACAAAGTGACGTCATTTAATCGTTGGCACATTTCAAATGTTCGATTATCTTGTAATCGATGGTCATATGCAGGAGGCGCTGTTTTTATTATTTGTGACGTTTTATATTCATGAAGTTCACTTCTTATTATTGACTCCTCACAAAATCGAACTCTTTGTCGCCCTCTACGGTTTAATTCTGCATAAATGAGTTCGTCATAGCTTGTCAACGAAGATGTTTCCGAATCAGCGAAACAAGACGATCGGTCGTCGACTCCAGACTCGGAACAGTTCGAGTAAAGGCTATCAACATCCCGATTATTTGAGTCCGACGACACAGTTCGTTGCACAAAAACCGGATCTGGTTTCCTAATATGAATATTTATTATTTTCCGCGGGTCATTGTTTTCTATGAACTTTAATTTCACACTGTTCCTTTGACGTTCTCGTGAGAGCGAACGTCGTCGACGTCTGACAGGAGGGCTGACTTGGCTTGATTGTTCATCGTCTGGTAAAGACTGCTTCTTACGTTCTTTCGAGCGCGATCTCGACCTGCGAGCGGCTCTAGTTTTTTCTATTACCACCGTACGACGCCTTGACTCGCATACTGCACAATGGTGGTCTCCTCCTGAAAAATATAACAATAATACGAAATTAATGACTGTATATCAAATAATAACTTTGATGCGTTTTATATTTACATCAACTAGTAAAGCTAGTAGGTTCTTTCATGGAATGCAAGGACGACGTTAAGCTCTGTCTACACTATCAAACTTTATGTGACAAAAAGAATATGATGTGCCCATAATTATGACATGATGTAGTGTAGACAGAGCTAGGTTCTAGACAAAGTTTTGATTTAAATTAGTAAAAATATAAATATTTTGGCACATATGGCGTTTCATACGTATACTACTTAAGCTCGTTTAGACAAAAATCGAAAGGCCGACTGGTGGACTAACATAAAAAAGACAATAACTACAGATTTTGGGAAAGTCTAGAAGGACGTAACGAAAGTAATTTGAAAGAAGCTGCACTTCGGAAGATCGCTTTATTTGGTCAAATTACTTGCGTTGTACGTTACGTTCTTTTTACGTCCTACGTTATTGTGGAAGGCAAGTTTAAAGCAGACTAATTATATCATCGGGACATTTTAAATTCAGATGTTATTTCTTCCCAATGCTCGAGTCGTCGATATAAAAGTCATGCACGAATTCACAGAATCCCCAGATGGATGGACTCATATTACAAATATCACAATACCATCATTGCTACTAATGCTGAATTAACTCGCACTAAGCGCGGCATCTTTCATCTTTTTGTTTTTTGCAAAATCATAATTAATTTACTTCTGTATTTATTATTATTAAGTCAATTTCTAGATAATAGGATTGCTCACACATATTTTATTTCGAACTTTAGGCAGCATTTAGTTCGCAATTAATAGGATATTCAAAGCCAGCGGGCAGTGTATCTTCTCTCTTGTAATGAATACCGGTGCGACCGTCCCACTTAAGTGTAATAATGACTTGTTATGATTTTATTTCACTGTGTCTGATATAAAAATATGCCTACGGCGAAATCCACATTTATTCACGGGTCAACTTGTAACTCTATACGCCCTCTATCAGCCGAAATCGATATTAGTGGAGTAACAACGTACAGGTGTTTGTATGTTTATGCAAATTTCCGCCTCATTAACCATCAATGGTGCCGAGTTGACCGAGGAGGCAACTAAATCTTTCATCGATATTGCAATATACATAAGCAACGGGTGTTAACTCAAATTAAAGATGGAATATTTTAATTACATCTATTCTTAAAGAAAGGTGAAAATGTTGAGGTTGTCTGAGCTGCCTTTTGTCCAAATTCTACGTCATCAGATGAATAATACGCGCGCGCGCCTTTGTGCAACACTTCTCCTTTCCTCAAATCCTGTTGCTATGTTGTTGCAATTGATCCTGCTGTAATGTGGCTCATTCAATTTCATTATTTTTTAGCAGATTTAGCCGCTTTGTTTCTCTGTTCATTTATTTTGATTTTTGTTCACATTTCACACGGGTTCTCTGCTTAATTGAAACATCTGCCGACAAATTGATACTATCGAATTTTAAAATAAACAAACAGTTATAAACGACATCGAATTTCAAATTAAAAGAACTTTGATGCAGAAATTGTAAAATAAAGCTAATTACAAACGATAAGATATTTAATACTTTGTTTTATCATGGCTTACCATCATGGAGACTGTGCTATAATACACGCATAAATAACGTTCGTTAATGCACCGAGACCTTTTACTGCGCAATTAGACAGTTTCGCATCTTGGAAAATGATATTTGAGGCTATACTTTTAAAATCGTGTGCTAATATTCATATTTAAATTTCGAGCTTATTACTGGAGGATTGTGCATAATCATATTCAAACTTTTTTTACATCTTAAAACCGTTTTTCTGAATTGTTGGCCCTCAAAGGCAAATGTAATATAATATTATGTGCAGGTGAAGAGAGTGTGAGTTTTGATCTCAGTCGGGGGCGAGTTACATTCAATCCTTACCATCAAACAATCATTTCACTAAAAACTACTAATCAAATGTCATTGTGTTATACTTAATTTAATTGCATAAGTGTTATGATGGGTTCCATGTTGGCGACACAAAGGATTCATCCTGTCAATCAACGACACAATAAAAGCTACGAATGCTGATAATTGATAAAACGTCAGTCTAAAATACGAGTTGATTTACCAATCTATCGTATCTTATTAATCAATTAACAAAAGTGACGTAAATTCTTTCAACAAAAAAACACACTTTTTATGCGAAAATTGGTTTTAATAAGTGGCACTGTCTAACAACTAAACCACTCACTTTATCACATAAGTGGACTCGACTGAAGTGCTGTAAAAAGCGCAGGTCTACAGATTAGTGCTAAAAGTTGTTAATTAAAACGCATTTTTACAAGGGTAACCCAAGTTTGAAATACACATACTTCCCACGACATATTGTAAATTAAAATATATTGATAACTTTGTTTAATTGATTCTATAATTACCTGCTATTCAAAAAGTCGAATATTTGAAATTTATTGAAGCGAATTGGAATCGAAGGGGTAGCTTACGGGCCTAAAAGTTTCTATAAGCAAACCATGTTATTAGCGATTATCCGTTAGAAACACTCTGAATCATACAATATCAATGCAGTTCCCACGTAAAGTCATTTTTAGCGATTGCTCCATTACATAGTTAACTGTTTTGTTGCATTCATCCGTGTGTTAAAGGGTATATTTCACCCGTTAGAATAACTTCTGAAATTAAGCGTAATTGGGCTAGGCCTAAATATTCTTTATTCTCTCTCCATTAACGTGTCCATGGCATGCCTTTCGGCTGACGATTTGAATCGGAATTTACAATGTACGCCTGAACGAGTTAGTTAGTTTTAACACGCATTAAAATCCAATCAATTTGTATCTTTTAAATTAATATTTCAATGATGGGGGTAAAGAGTAAACAACTGGCTTCAGACAGATCGCCTGCTAGTCATTTTAGATGCTAGGCCTAGAATTTCAAAACAAATTGAGGTTACAACTCCATGATAAGGCAAGCGATGCGATTGATCAAAAGTTCATTTGTCGTAATTAACGCTAAACCCAATTATCACCTTGCGGAAACCATTTGTTAACATTTATGATGATATTACAAAATGATAACGGCAAAGAAGACGTTAATTATTGGATAAATTATGATTAGATAAACTGAACTAGAAAACATGAAAGAGGTTAAGACAAATATTTATCTGAAAAGAAACTAATTATTTCGAGTATGAAGTTGAATCAGATCTAATGGTTCTATTCTATCTATCAATTTAGAAAGATACTTGGTTGTATAGCAGGTGTAAGTAGCTGAGCTCTGTTTCCATGGTTAGGTCTTGTATAGCAGGTGTAAGTAGCTGAGCTCTGTTTCCATGGTTAGGTAGACCAGTATTGAGGTACCTTTACCATGAAATATAGACTTTTGTATATTCAATTACGGTATCTTATAGGCCTATAAAAAAGTAGTATTTCGTTAAGGTTGCACCCGTATTACTGTATACTACGTCAGCAGTAAAGACGCCACCACCACAAAGTAAACGCGCACGCATAGCCGCATAGCGTTTGTACGCACTCATCATTAACGTGTTGTGTGACGTCATTATAAATGTTGTCTTGCATGGAGAGTGAGCACTGATTTTAAGTGGATAATACTTTTACAGTAACAGATCCGAAGCCATTACGATGACAAATCGTCCTCTAAAAGTCTGTAAATACTTTAGTTAATGATAAACTACCTATGTATTTTAAACAGAGTTCTATTTTGACATTTAAAGGTATTTACAACCGGATTTAGAACTTAAGTTGTATTCAATTCCTCCTCATCTAGTATTTGTCACTGTGATGGAGGAACAAAGAAAAGATGTGTCTTCTATTATGAATGTGTCTGATAAAGTAATGCTAATACTTATTGTTTTCTAATAAATGTTCAGGCTTACAAACTTGTGACAGATCGGTTTGTAAAGTTATCGAATGCTTTTCATCTGCCAATTCTACACTGTTAATTTGGTTTAAACTTTTACATTTATTCATCTTAAATGAGGAACAGAATTTGTAAGCATGGCTTAATAGTTGGACGCTATTGCAATTAAGGTTAAGCATTATACAAAAACATCTATTATATTGTTGTATTCATCTGAACTTGAATGTAAACTGGACTCGCTGCACAGACTCATCGCAGCAGCGTATGGAAACAGAGAGGGATTCACTAAAGCCTTCTCTACACTATCATACTTTATGTGACAACAAAATTTGATGTGCACATATATGGATATGATGATGATGTCATATCACTACCATATTTGGGCACATCACACTAGTTTGATAATGTATACAGAGCTTATGGTCCGTGACAACTTCGAATGTTTAGAAAACGTTATTTTGCAATCAATCGTTTTTTTAAAAAGATGATTTAAAACTAATTAGGCCTATGCTCGTGCATTGTTACTTTCTGCCTTTTAACCAGATATGGGAAAATGCAATGCGCCCGGGGATGGGTGCGTCGTATGACCCAGGCCCATTGATGAGGTCAAGTCGCTGTGTTACAATTAACAGAAGGGTGATCTCTTCGCTTGACTTTAAGCCCAATGTCTCTGTTGAAGATTAATAACTAATCCCATCTGCATCCACTTGATCGTAGGGGATTATAATGCCACTTCTGAAGGAGCTTATTGTATTTTTGTTCCGAGGTTTGATTTGATAAATTTCCGGTGGATGAAATTTGGTGAATTACGGAGTTAGTCAAACACATAGTATAAAGCTGCATTCACACGGAACAACGAAATAAGGTGCCGTTTTTACTAACGTTGACTTTATGGAATATCATAAGAATTGAACGGCGCCGTGAGAATGCAGCTTTAATCTGTAATTAATGTAAACAATTACAATAATAATTGTATACTACTGTATCCTACCTACTGACTGTATACGCCAGAAACATAGTAAAATTAAAATATTACCAATTGGTACGTCCAGACAACGCGTCTACGAATATTGAAATAATTTACTTCACACCTCAAAATCATAACATTGTTGTCGACGGTACGGTGCAATTATACTATGGAAATTATTCGAATGTATGATTGTTAATGCACGTATAAAGTTTAATAGTTTTAATACATAAATAATAATTGTATACGATGAGAGAGTGCCGTTATGTACACTGCGGCCGTGACCCATCCGTGGGTTACCGGGCCCCTAGGACATTATTGCCGTCGGTTCTTTTAGTCTGGAATCAGGAAGGTTACGGGACATCATGATCGAAATATTATTTTATTTCGTTAACAGACATAAATCAATTATAAAAACAGAAGGTATTGTTTTTTGGATCAGTGTGTTATTTGGCTGTTTTGGAGCAACATCACATGATCATGGACACATTGTGGTGTATAGTTTGATCCGAACGAACAAAACCGCTGCAGGGGAAATTTATAACAGTAATGTCTGCTCCTCACCCGCGCAGGCAAAATACGCATTCATTTCTTATACTAAAAATAAATGTTCCGATCTCTTGAGGAGATACGTATTTATCACGAATCAAGCCAGACATACCACACTTAGCAAAAACATGATAGACTGACGGTTCTGACAGAATATGATATTTAAAACTTAAGATTTGGTATTTAAGGTTAAGCCTAAAGTACGACCAATGGCAAAAGAAGACACTACCTACGAGCAAAACTAATTCTTCACCGCCTGCCTCCTTGTCGGGCCGCCGCAACACACACACATTGAAATTCCACTGACTCAAGTTACGATTTGACAGTACATAATTAGTATTATTGTCTGTTAGTATGGAACGCCTAAAGGCTATGTAGCCCTTTTGGCGTTCCATAAGACGCGTGTTATTCATCAACATTGTCAAAGATGATATCAATATGTTGATAAATAATAAATTGAAACATTCGGGTGGTCGCTTGATGGTATAATAGAATACTGTGCGTTATATAAATGCCTACCAGCCCATAACAAACTGATGCCGCAAACGTGATCACCGATTACATGTTATTCCAGAGGGCGAGACTTTTACGAGTGTGATGTTTATTATTGATGTTTTACTTGCATGCACGTGAAGTTTGTAGAGTTCTTTCAAAATGTACTAACACTATTCATAAAGTATTATATCGAAATATTCTATGGACATATAATGTGTATAGGTCCATGTTCTAAAGCTTTATCTACCTATCAATTGAATTGAATTGAAATTTATATTTTTTTTTTTTATATAATTGAGTTTGACAAAAAAGTGTGATGTGCCCAAACATGGTAGTGATATGCCCAAATATGCAGGTAGTGCCCATATGATGTGCCCATATATGGACATTTTGTCACAATTGACAAATAGTTGACGAATTGATGGATTCTTGTAATGCAAGTTCTTATTGTTCTGATTGTCATGATGAATAAAGAATAGTTGGCGCGTGATCGACCTTGAAGAATTATTTCAAAGTCATAATATCATTGAAAGGGGAAGAAAAAGCAAGATTGGCAATTTGTACTCATTACAAGCATGATCTACGAAATGTTATCTCTCATACAAGATCACTCTAGTAGATTTATGTTGATCTTTAATCATCTTACAACGAACATTAAATCATCTACTAGGATTCCAGTTGATGAATGTTCCGAGTTATGTATCACAAAAATAAAGTGGAGAATTAGGGAAAAAGTATTTCGAAACGGAAGTTCATGTTGATAATTACAGCAAACTGATTTGAGCGTCGTCAGAGGGTTCATGTAGCAGTTAGATGATTGGTGAAAGTAGCCTATTTATAGGAGAGAGAACGTTTTGAGAAAACGTAGTTTGGGATATTAAAGGGCCTTGCTTAAACAGTTCAGTATGATACAACAACTTGTAAATGAATTGCGTTATTGTTCTTACATTCCGACACAATTTGTTTCACACGCATAACCTCTAGTTTTACATGTACGATTTACGCGCATGGCTAACTGATATGTACAGGTATACGACGCTTCCGTCCCCAGACATTTGTATGATGACGTCACGAGATGGTAGCAATGAACTTGAATGAAGTAAGCTATTGTGTGATTGTAAAAGAAAGGAATAGGTCACAAACACATTAAGTGTTGACGATTTAAAAATGTACAGTCGTATGGACATAAGTTGTATTTCAAGCTATGCGTATGCGCAACACAAGTTAAATAAAGCTCTGTCTACACTATCAAACTTTATGTTTTTGTCTAACTAGTTTCAATTTTGATAGTGTAGACAGAGCTTAATAACAAGCGATAGTCCTGTGATGGTTTGTTGCGCGTACAACGCGGTACGCGTCGAACCTGCGTTGCATCTTAGTGGGAATCAAGCTTTAATGTTTTACATTGAATGCAAATACTTTTACATTCGTTGCCTTGCAAATCAATACTATACAGTACCTCGTTTCCACTGGGAATGTCTTTAGGTGCATGGTGAGTCACAAGTCACGTGACGCATGGATCACTCACAGAGTTGTAATATTCTCATTAATTTGTAACTACATGGATCACTTATAAAGTATAACAAGGTTGACTTGTCTCCATTTCGTTGTAAAAAGTAATACCACAAAAGACAGTGCGAAGTTTACTGTACGTTCACGAAGGAACGATGATGCAAGGTGCTCAGTAGCGAAAATATTTCAGTAAAAAGTACGTGAATTAGCCAAAAAAAATTAAATAAACATGCTATACGAATTGAATTTAATGTTCTCACGTGACGTCACCTGGGTTGTAATCAAAATCTTATCCATTTAATTGACCAATCAGACGTTTGAATCATGGAGACTTAATTCGTGAGAGTACAGAGCAGCATCGATAATTGTAAGCCTTCTCATTTAAAGTAATATACAGTACGGCTAAATTGAAATAATTAAATTAGTATCTATAATACGCAAACCACTTAAGTAACAATTAATGTAAAAAGCACCTTTAACATGTTGTAAGTGTAGCGTATTAGATTACGTACATTACTAAAGATTTATTCAACAAATCTGAAATGCATGAGTTAAAGATCAAATGATTTATGAGCGATACAACTCATTCACATGACATTGTGTATTAACTTTAATTGATTAGTTGTTGCATTTGCTGCGGTGTAATTAGAACATGTTTAAAACATGTGGGTTCCTGGTAACGGGTAATGGATTATATCCGAAATGAAATACATTTAAACGATTTCTGCAAACATTAAATCAGAGGCCCGGAAAAGTATTGCGTGCACAGATGACAGCAGAACATGCAGCGCAGATCATTCGAAATGTCGCTTGTTTTGTTGTTGCGCTTTTGGGTGTGTATGCAAAACATGCCAAATATAGACCTAAAAACGAGAACGCTTACGGTTCACGTAATATAGGGGTAACCTTCATTTCCGAGACAAGCCGGAGGAAACAAAAAGACCTTGGGTACATGACTTAATGGGATTAGGTCCATCAATCAACAACAGTGTCGGAAACCTGTCAACACCACGTAATGTAGTCCTCAAAATGTCTGGTAATGTAATATTAATGTAAAAATACGAACAATTTATGGCTGAGAATTCGAATAATGTACTGTTTGTCCCATAATAATGTCACAACATGCGCCATAATGTCACAACTTGAAGAGAAGAGAAACAAACATGATGATGGAAACACGGTGATGGTAGGAATATAAGGGGAAGGGTCACATGGGCCCGCGTTAAAGGTTTACTCGTGTTAAGCCTGGTTCCCATTAGGACGCCACGCAAGGAATTACAAGTACAACGCAAGCGCGCGAGTTGACCAATGATAAGCGACAGTTCAGATAATCTATCGCTTCCGATTGGTCAAATTACTTGCGTTCGGCTTAAGCGTCCTAACCAAGCTAGAAGAAGTGCGCGCTCTGATATATTTGGAAAATCACGTCATTTTCTTCTTCTTTGATTGTTCTTACCGTAATCTGAATTCGTATTGCTAGCGTTGGCTGGCGATCCCTCGGGCGGCGGACAGGTTCCCGTCTCGGCGGACGAGCTGCATTCCAATGGTGCACTGACCGCAAACTTCAGCATTGTTCATCGAAGAGCCTAGCATTTAACACTGTAAAGAAATCAATTAAAACATTGAAATTAAAACTCTGATTGCGTGCAGAACAGGTAAACAAAAGTTAAATGAACAAAAAAAAGAAGTTTTTCAACCTGATTGTGTTGTTTTTGTAACCTGGCAACGCATTTTCCAAATATAGAGCTAATCAAATGTTATTCCATGTATTTAGCCCTATAATAGTTTTATGTATATAATTTATACCAACCAAAGTGTGACTAATATAATTTGCCTTGGTACAAACTAATATCAGGGAGAAAATAAAAGCGATTTAGCGATGACCGGATGTTCAATAATTTTATATTTATTTTTTATTTTAACAACATCTTTATACAGGATTATCAGGTAAAAGAAAACCTGTTTTGCACAATTGTCCTGTCTTAACAAAAAACAAGCATTAGTAGGCCTATAAAATCTGTGTCGGTTCTTGTAAAGTAAAAGAATAATAATATAGTAATATAATAAGCCTTTGTACATTCCAACAATTATCGAATAGGACTATGGTACTAATACTAGCGGATTAGAAAAGAATTCTGTCCGAGTATGAGGCGCTTGACCGTTCATACATTGCCCCTCTCAACCTTCAACACAGTTGGGTATAAAACCCTGATTATCGGTAAACAAGAAGATAGAAAGGACAAATTGAGACAATAGTTTAAAAGGAAAGCTATTGATCTGAACACAATGCGACAGCAATCAATCGATGATAAGGAAAAGTTGTTGCAAGAAATCTTAAGAATCTTCAGACATTAATTGTCACGCTTCGAAAATTCTAGGACACTTTTTTCTACAAAATTTAGGATCTAGAGGACATTTAATTTCAGGCTCAAATCCAGTAAATGGGATCTTCTAAAAAAGGGGTAATATGCTTACTATTGAGTGTTACAAATGCGTTATAACAATATGCTTAATTAAGCAAAAAACAACACAAATATTTATAAAACGTTCAGTGAAATAATAAGCTGTAAAATGCGCCAAAGGAAGCGATGGGTCGTATAGAATGCGTGTCACTTTGACAGGGAGACAGCTTGCCAGCACAAAAAAAAACAACAGGGATTGTAAATAGTTGAAAGACATACAGTATTGAGAACAGAGAGCTCCTAATACCTTTGGCCACTGTGGCCTTATTCACTGATATTTCCCTTAATTAAAATATTATCTAAGGATTTCCATTAAAAGTAGAACCGTCTCTCAGATAGAAACATTCTAAATTTTAAGGGACGTATTTTTCTTCCCTATGTAAAAGGTGAACGGCTCCTGGTAGGTAGCGTACTATACAGTCATTATGGCGAAATTCATAATAGGCCTACTATGTTGAAAGAGTTGTGAACATAAAACGTAAAATATCGTAAAATGGCGTATTAAATCCGTTATGTTCAAATCGTTCGAAATCTGTCAATTAAAGTACTGTAAATTCAACTTTATTTAACCACGGAGGCCAAATACAAATACAATTTCAACAATGCTGTTAAAATATCGTGTACAGTATTATTATATAAATATACATTAATTTAAAGTTTTAATAAAGTAAAATAATGTTTAAATGATTTTAGGGTCGTAGACGAGTGAATGGTTATGCTTTGTTGTGACATCCGTATATCCAACATGAGGGTAACATGATAAAATTTCACTTTCTGAATCCAAATTACCGGTATAGGTCAAACAAACAGATGACAATGCATTTCAACCAACAGGTGCCAACAGATATACAATTCATTGTGAAAGCAATAGCGCACAATGTTGACTGTATCTGTTAACGTCAAGTGAGATTGACAATAAAGTTTATTCTATTGCAAAGTAAATGACACTTCCCATCAATAAATCGCCTATTAAAGGGTTTCCGTTTGTTTGCTTTTTGATGGCAGGGCGCTTCAATGCCGTATAAAAGTCAATGGGTTAATCTACAATATAGTACTCTATTCTGTTTACAGTTAACCACGAATGATTTTTGAAGACATTACCGACATTTGGTAAAATAGATCCACAACTATCCCGTTAAGATCGTCGGAAAACCGATGTTGTTGACTCATTTTAAACAGAATTGCAATGTAAAAGGAAACGAGTTGACATTGTGAATGAACTTCAATAATACTGTAGGCCTATAACAATATTTCAATAGATAGATTCAATAGGAATCGAGATGTTCCTTTTGAATTTTTGAATTTATAACTTTACTTCTTGCTCAAGGTGAGAAATAATATTTCTCAATATCTTGGAAGAATACAAAATGAAACAAATTGTAAATATTTTAATTTATAACTTCGTGCTAATTTTGACTCAAATATATTTCTCAAAATCTTAGAAGAATGCATAGGAAACGAATTGACCTTGAATTGACCTTGTGTAAATTTTAGAATTTATAACTTCTTGGTACCGAAAACACACCTAAAAAATGATGTGTATTTGGTGGTTAGCCCACCATGAAAAGCACCGGACAACTTCATACGTCCACAGCTGTTTCTCATTCAACAACAAAATGAAACCAAAATCTTCAAATTTGCTAAAATATGAGTCTGTACTCTAAAACAAGGTCATTACCAATACTGAAGAAGTACAGGTAACCTCGCCTGAGGGCGTCTTCAGAGATACAATTTCTCGATTTGCATGATTATGAAAAAGTACGAATTTACGAAATTAGAAATTCGAAACTTAATATTTAATACTTTAAGTTAAGTTCATTAGTTGGCTACTTAAGCATGGATGTGTGGAAGCAATTAAACAGTGCAAGAGGAGACGTATTTCTACCTAACCTTGATACTCTAATGAGTTTTACTAATGATAATGATGGGCCTAGGTACTTGAGAACAATTAAACAGTAACCTTGATCTTGGTACGATTAAATCCCTGATGAGCATGGTCTGTAGACTGGGGTACTGCAGTAACTGCAGTAACTAGAGCAGTTAATGAGAAGACATCGTCCATTAACTGGGGCCGGTGATTCATCAATGGATTGGCCAAACCAATGATTAACAATTCTCTTCTTCTTCGTCAACAAAATAAACAATATCAAAATGGCCGTCATACTGAAATTGCTAAGAGAATACCTACAGGGTAAAAAATACTGAAATTTTAGAAACACAATTGAAAAATAGAAATGGGTTTTTCTCTCAATGATTAAATAGAATTGCTTAAAGGCTTATATAAACTACATGGAAATATCCTTTGTTTATTTAAATGCCCATCAACAAAATATGATCTACTTGTTGACATTGTACATGACTGTGTACGTCGTAAAGTACACAATATACTGAAAGGAAGAAATATTAATGATCTCATCATGATACCGTATGGTATCATGATGTTTTAATCAATAACTAATCGTTGTGATATTGAATTGATTCGATAGATATGCCGACATCAATGCTATAATTGAATTTATTCTCTTTTTCAAACCGTATATCCCCAAAGATAAGATGTACTTTCAAGTGTTACTTAATACCCAGCTTTAAAATCGCAACTCGCCGCGTCGGCATATTCACACGACGAACGGAAAACCCTCACGCAAAAAATATCGACCGCGCTACACCAGACAACACTCACATTATCATTTCGCACTTATTTTGTTATGGACAATTTGAATGATGAGTAGAATGACATATCTACAATTCATCGCTATAACATTTTGATTATCATTCATCATCTTAGTCATAAACAGTGACGCCGCCGCGATGGGAATGGCTTGTCAAGCGGAAATTAGGAGGCACAACAAAGTGTTGCCTGACTAGAGGTTATGCACTATTTGAAATCATTAGTGTTATATTGCATGAATCTGTATTTTTTATTGATCTTATTCTGAATGTGAATGCTTTAGAATAAAGAGTGGTTGTCATTGGTCAGATGATTGTCGTTTCAATACGTTCTGATTCTGTCCTCGGTGGCTCATCATGAAACATTCAGAATGTTCACTGGATGGAGTATTGACATGCATGAACTGTATCGGTATACATCCGTGTTTTACCTGCTTTAATATATTGAAATCTTAAACCTAAATGTTTTAAAAAATGACGTACATGCCAAAGATTCCTTATAATATCTTAAGTGTCTCGAACAATTAACACTATTTGAAAAAGGCATGAAAATAATCATGATTTACGCTTAAAATAATCAAACGGAATTAAGCAGCTTGGCAACATGTATATTAATAAATTAAAAGCTTAGAATCTAATAGAAGCAAAATATTCAAAGCACACATCTAGTGAAACTAGGTCGATTTAGGCCCAATAATACTAAACATACTGTAGGTAAATGCAATTGAGAAGAGCCCTGCCTCTGGCTTTGGTCACCCACACGTCCAGGGTGATCAACAAACGAGGTCGATTTTTCTGCAGTTAAACTGGTAGATCCAAGTCTTCCTATTTCATATATTAAATATACAAATTGTGTACGGTGACCCGACAGTGTAACGCGACATTTTGAAAGAAGTCGGTGTCATTCTCAAGCCACTGTAAGTTTGGTCACGCCTGATTGATTACCAATCGAAAATACTTTACTTTAATTGGTGGAAATTAAGGCAATACCATGAAGAAATTATCTATTTTTATGTTTTATTTATAGAACTGAGTATGTGCCGTATAGCGTAGTAATTGGTCAGAATTAATCTCACATTCTGAAAATATCACAAACAGATCATTATAAAAAGAATTCATTTGACTGCTGTTAACAATAATTAGCTATTGACTCTTGCTGACTCTCGTCTGTGGACAGGATTAAAGGATGACAAAGAAAGGTCACGTGATCCTACGCATAATTACGCGATTCTATCTTCATTTTTTCCTTTAGTATCAGCGACTAATCGGTTGTCTACTCGAAGCACGCCCTCTTTCATTTTAAATACAATTATGCAAATTAGTACGGTGACCCTACATCTATTTGTCAATATTTGCATAAAATATTGAAGATCTCATTAGGTTTTACTTTCTCACTATTCTAAATATATCTTCGGATGATATTTCCCTTCGTTACAGAAATGACACCTGTTAATTTGGAAATTACTTTATTTTGTAAGAAGATTGTATAAAGAAGAGAACTATGCACTACTAACAACGTATTGCTAATATAATATTGACAAATATATCAAACTAATAAATTAGGCTAGACAAGTATCTAGGTTGGTTTGAACGGAGAACTGCTGAAATGCAATATCATAAGAGATCACGTATTATAGTGCGATAGATCAGTAACTAAACAGAAGTGTTCTACGAGCAATTAAACCAAAGGCGAAAGTGTGCACCACACACCACGTCGATTTCAACAGCTAGTCTAAAATGCGTCTGGGGCAGACATTTTAGCACACAATTTATACAAACATGCATCTTCATCAAATGTAAGTTTCATTTAGTTTCACGTGACAGAACAGTTTGAAACATCATTCTAAAGCTTTTAGTATTAGTAAACAATTAACTCTTACGTTTAATAATTGTCTGTAGAAACGTTCCAATAGCCAAGTAGCCGTAGGATAAATGACCAATCCATCAAAATGCCAAAAGAAATCATCCATAGATTTGCTGCCAAAGAATGACCTGCTTGTGAAAAGACCTGCTAACAAGTAATCAATTACCAACCATAATAAAAGGGAAATCAATTTTACGGGAAGGAGATATCAAAATAAAAAACTCACATTTAACACAAATTTTAAAAAGAAAAGAGTGTTAGTTGTGACATTAGTGAAATAATTTTCAACCAATCGTTTTTTGGCAAGAGTTGCAATTGTGACAAAGATGTGTCGAAGCTTGCAGAAGATTAGGATCAGCAGAGAATCATTTCAGTTCAAAGTGATAGTTTTTCAAATGATCGATTCAAAAGGAAGTGTACATCACCCTTTCAGACGAGTATAATATACACAATGGCCTTTTATTAAAGATCTCCTGACATGTGACCAAAACCCTCCTATCGGTTACAAGTAATCACGGTATACATTTCTGATAATAAGATGTTAGATTATGCATAAAAGTGGAAACGCAAAAGGAAAGAACGGGTTGATTGGACTACTGTGGGGTATCCCAGCTATTATATTCATTTTTTGAAATTTGTATTATCACAGGACGATTTAGAGCTTTCCTATGCTATGTAGGCCTAAATGTTTATAGACCTATAATGTTTTTAAAAAATCTTTTGAAAAAAGATAAGAAAGTTAAAGCAAAAAATAGTTCTGGAGACACCGCAACTAAAGCAATACAGATCCTTCGAGCTCCTGTTTCTAAAAATATATTTAAAATACTTCCTGATTATGACAGAATTAAAAACATCAACATAACGGAAATGGGTATTAAATAAAATAAAGATAAATCTTTAGTGCTACTTAGCGACGACGAGGATGAGGAGGATAGACAGTGATGGAGAGTGCACGCATCATTGCCATTAATCCGCCACTCAGACGTGTCGCCACGCAACGGGGTACCTGACGACCGAGTGGGGATTCGGCGCGATCTAACTGCGTTAAACACGTTAACACTACGTGCACTTAAAAATGTCTATTGAACTTATAATTACTTAGGGGTCTTTCATCACTTTGATACAATGAATATTTCAGACAATTTATAATTTAGATGAAAAACGTTAGACAGCAACTGTTACGGTATTATTAAGAAAATGACAATTCCAAATTACAATGTATAGTATTAGGCTTATACACCCAAACTAAAATAATCAAATTGTCAGTAATTTTCAGTTTTATTTAACACACAAAAAAGTATACGGAATTGATTAAATAGCAAATAATGTTTATTAATAATAAAAACTCTCCATTAATAGAGCTCTACCTGATTTCAGTTGATTTAAGCTTTTCCTCAAGTTATATCCAACACACTTTGGTACCTAGGCTAATTCTCTACTTCTAATAATAATCCATATAATACATAATAATTAGTATAAACACAAAACAACTGAGGCCTATCGAAATTGCAGTATAAAACTAGTACGCGTACGATGTCACCACCACAAATCATACAGCAGTTTTTTATCGTGGACCTATAATGTTACATAAGAAACATGAGCACAAATATACGGACATATTGTCATTATTAATTACCATCACACAATCTAAAAACAAAGTGAACTGCTCTACATATGTCGTATAGTAAAGAATCTTAAATGAAACAAAATAGACCCATGTATGCAAATTAATTATTCTAACATCTTTATGACGTAAGAGGCTTTATCACACATCATAAACTTTGTATCGTAAAATCCTAACCATGCTCTGAGAATGTACTTACCGCTGCAATGTTACATTTGAAGCGTTGAATATAAAACAGGGGTCAGCTGGGTGCAAAATAATAATAATCCCACGCAAGAACGTTGATGTAATGTTTTACGTCACAGGTACAAATCTAGTCATAAAACACAGACGATTAACGAGTCCCTGCGTTGTTATTCACTCTATTTTCAAACAACTCAATTGTACGCAAAGTATCAGGTAAATTAAAAATAACAGCGGCTTCCCTTTATACAATTACGAACAGCATCAATAATGATATTGACTTATCGCACCTACAATTCCAAAATGAACTTAACGGTGTTGTGGAAGTTATTCGATGCAGCACAATGCACATTCATATTCGCTCAGTCTCGCGGCTTGTTGCTTTCTGAACGTCTGTTTTTTCACTGCAGCCTATTGAGTACCGTTCCGCTTGAATAAACAGATTCATTCCATTTAGCTCCGCCTATACGCGTGTTCTTTTAGTGGATTAAGTATAACTCATTAAACAAATTTGTTAAGTTCTTAACTAAACTTTAAGTACAGAGCAGGTGAAAAGAATATTGAATAGAATTATTTTAATAAAAACCGTTAGGATCTTCAAGAGAAACTATAATTGTTAAAGGATTTCAAATTACTAAACTGAGTCAATAATCCTATCATACACGCTTCGTGAATAATTCGTAACATAATGTTAAATGGTCGGTTTAGTCAAGATGATAAAAAAAAAGAGGAAATTTGCAAGAAATCATTTCAGTTCAGTTAATCCACGGCGATCTAACAACAGAACACTGAACTTGCCTTGCCAAGATAGGAACTTGTATTGTAATAGTCCTTTGATCTTATGTCTGGCTGCGACAAACACCAAAATACATGTTTCCATGGTATGTAGGTCTACATCTCCGACCGAGGCGATCGGTGTCTGTTAAGGGGTGTGGAACTGCCGTGTCGCATCCACAGATAAACCCTACCATATTTTGGCATATCATTACCATATTTGGGCACATCGCACTTTTTTTTGTCAAACTAGTTTAATATTGTTACAAAATAAGAAGCAATAGAAAGATGATGCAACTTATTTTTAAAACAGGTGATGTGTAATTAAAAAATTATTGCCAAGAATTTATTTTCACCTAATGCATTTTCTAGCGCATGGTTTACGATAACTAGACTAACACTTGACAACTATTGATACGAATAGTTTAAATAGCACACGTGGGATACATTTAAAACATTTTATTTTGCATTAGGCTATGTAAAATTTGTGTGAACATGAGACTCTTCGTGTATGTAGGCTGCGTTCAGACCAGAAATTGATGATCAACATGTAGGCCTGCTCTACATCTGAATTTGTGTTTCCGATTATACCAAGACAATAAATTCATCCGCGCGATACAAGGCTTAAAGCTGGTGAACCTGTTTCCAAACAGGAAGACTGAGTACAGGCTTGGGTTGAGCATTTACATTATACATTTGAAGGACTTTTTATATCATATCGAATTTGTGCAGAACAAAGATGCGAGAATTAACTTAACTTAAACCTGGCGTGCAAATTTACAACCTTAAAGTGCACAGCACCCAGGAGCACTTTCGCGCCGGGTGTATAATTCAAACAACACGATTTCCACGACGTGTCACGACTCAAGGGCCTAGAACCCTACCCCACAGCAGTATCATCAACACTTTACGAGAGGAAAGTATGCTACAGTTATTAGATAACGCGCCTCCTGCGAACATATCACTAGAAAACTAATAATACAAAATTACTGTTGCAAATATGATTAGCACGTTACACCTGCCACGCACACCCGGGCGTGCGAGTGGCTTGCGCTTCATTTAAACGGTTCTCGATGTTCGTGTGTACTTTTTTAAAGACGGCAAATCGTCTGGGATAGTTAGGCAATCTGTTTGCTGATTTCCAAGATGAGATGAAACGGAGCAATTTTGTGACAGCGAAAAACCGTATCAATAGTGAAGATAGAGAAACGAAATGAAAGACTACTAGTGTACCAATTCACTGCCGGTTCAGATACCGGGGAGAAGTGATTAATTTAGTTGGGGATGGCCTCTCACTTTTCGACGGCAACCCCAAAAATGTGTGAACAATTAGGACACACGGTACAAAACAGTATTTCTGATATGATGGTAAAGATGCACCGAATTTGGTTAAGTCTTTGTTTAGATGTAGAGCATCTTGTTTTTTATGTTTGTCGTGTAAACAGGAGAGAATATAAAAAAAAATAATGTAGGCGTACCGTCTGCAACACATGTAGCCTACCACATCATGTCCGATTTTACAACGTCGTATATTGACGGATGTAATTGAAAACAGATTTCGATTCGTTACATTTTTACAACACATTCGTAATAATGTCTCAAAATACCATCACGTTTTAAATGTATCACATAAACACACATGTTCTTCCAATAAAACAGTTATATTAATAATAGTATAATTCTGTTCGCACGATATTTTACGGAAAATGGTCGTTAGATTGCGGAAAGTACGTCGACCCATAACAAGGATGCCCCAGGATCTTCACATATACGGCCATTTAGGTAATGTAAATTAATAGCGTGGAATTGAAGGTTAGCTGTTTAGTGTGTAGGGGAAAGAGCGACTATTTGCCGATGGCAAGCAGCTGAATATGACTATCTAAGTACTGGTTACCTTGTCTAATTGGCTTAAATGCTGTGATATGCAAAATCGGGATCGCCATACATCACACGACAGAGATATCTCTTTCAATGTCTCTCGGTTCTTTATTTCTGTATGTCATCTTGTTTTTGTAACTGTTTGTAAAAAATGTGTTTTTGGAGAATTTCTTTCGTTTATAACAATTGTCTTTAGACAAAAGACAAATCATTTATGACTAACAGGTATATTGTCCATGTACAGATTAGTTCATTGTCTATTAACATTGACTTTTTTGTCTAGTAATTTTAATTTAGTTTTACTGACATTATCGAATCATGTTATCCACTTTTTCATTAGGGACTTTACGCTACATGACGGGAAATCAAAGGACGGTGCTCATGAATGATTTAACAAAGTGGGCGGAGCTTGCGAACACAAAATCTCAAAAATATGTACGCCGCTTACATAACGCCACCTTAACGCCGTGAGTCTGAACAACGCTCCTTCCCTAAACCGTCCTGTTGCGTAAAGTCCCTAATATGGCTCTTCTGTGAATCTAGTACACAGAGAACGAAGAAGGAAAAACAGAGAATTTATGTTTTTGTCTTGAAACTTGCCGAGCAATCAGCAGATTGCAAATTCCCGCCGTTGTTGATTTATACTTCTGTATCACAGGGGTCATGTACAAACAATACTCATTTTTATGTACTTTTAGTTCATTTACGCTTGTAAAATTTACAATTGATTAAGAAATGATTGTTAAAATTCAAGGCCTGCAATTAGAGACAATTTAGTCAAAAAGACCTGAAGCGTTTTTAAAATGACAGGCAATTTGTTTTAAGGGGAAATACGCCTCGGGTTTACTGTGGCTTTAATGCGACATGCATTCATCGACATTCACATCTCACATTTTCAATTTAATTGCGGTAAAAATAAATCTATGTTTAGGAATGTTTCTAATTTAAACAGATGGAAAAATCCAGGGAACAATCGTTGCTTATATTTATTGTCTTTTTGTGTATTCCCTGTCCGTAACAACATTATGACACGCCATGTGTGCCAAAATGTTTATCTTTTACAAATATTGAGCCGAATTTCCGTTTAGAAGAACAATAATCCCAGAGATTGGAGAGAATTCCACAATCACCTATGGAGCGCCGATAGTGCATCAATACATTTCCTCCGTAGGACAATTAAAAGTAGCCTAGGTATTTAGTACTATTAATTAAAAAGTGAATTAAGAGAATCGATTTTGTTTAAATTCTGACAACAATAGTAAAATATTCAATTAGAATTATGGTTAATATGCCGCCGCGCGGGAATAGATTACGATAATGAAGCCTTTCGTCGCCAAACTCAATCAAACTCTTAGGATGCGATCATCGTTAATTGATAATATATTTGATGCTGAGGTATACACACATTTTATATAGTTAATTCACTGCAGTGTATATTAGAATGAGTCATACTACGCTGGCATAGTAAGGAACTTATTGTCACAATTTACATTTCGTTTGGTGTATGTAAGGAAAGGACCAGAAGGAAGACCAGAGAAATGCTGGATGATTTATGATTTAAGAATAACATAACAAACAATCTGTGAAAAGACAAGAGTGAGTGAATGAATAAAATGAACGAACGAATAAACGGTCGATAACGATCTAATAGACGGACGAACGAGAACGAACGGACGAGAACGAATGAACGGACGAGAACGAGCAGTCGTAAACGAACTATAACGAACGAGAACGAACGGACGACGAACGAACTACTGAACGAACGAACGAGAACGAATGAACTACTGAACAAACGAACTACTGAACGGACGGACGAGAACGAACGAACTACTGGACGAACATGATTTAAAATGCTATATTGACAACAACCACGATCTTTACGTTAAAGTGAAAACAACACAGAGAGTTATTGTTGTTAAAATGTAAACATCTCATTGACTTATTTTTTGATGACAATAGCAATGCAAAATTCCTTTTACCGGATGAATAGATCGGCCTTATTGGAATCCTGTCAGATTATTAGAGAGCCGTAGCATGGTATCGTAGATTAGCAACCCTCGGGTGTAATCACGCATTAGCTAAATACTCAAATCACGATATTACACTCCGACGACGATGGCGGGTCACAGGTCACATAATTAGAACACGAAACAGTGTTAATGTTATTGTTTTATATGTGAGGTATATTTTCTAAATGAACGTTGGATAGCAGGAATTGACCGTGGTGGGATCCCACATTGGGTTAACCAAAGAGCCGTAGCCTCTGACACACTCAACAATCGAGGCGGTATGCGGGTAGGTCCAATGGGTAAAATCCCCACCCCAAGGGAACATATTCTGAACCTAACAAAAAAGGGTGATTAATACTATTAAAATAGAGGTGTCAACTGGAAAGTCTTCTTAGGGATGTCCCCTGAATGTCATAGAAGAGGGTTTCTACGATAATATAATACGTCATCATCTGCAGTATCTTCTAAACGGACTGTTCTAATTATAAAATAAAATGCCTGTGCTTGTTTATAATACAAAATATTCATCGGTAAATAATTTGAATTTGTCGTCAATCAAAATTCGAATGCGGTATGAATTCCCAAATGAATATTTAACGCGCGAAAAAACTTGCACATGGCGCGAAAAAGGATTATAAACTAATAATTGCGCGCCATAAAGCGACAAAGCAACCCACAAGTATGTATTGATGATAATTACTAAATAATAATAAACAAAATGCATCGTTGTGTCGCTCTCCCTGAAGGTACCACATGGGAAAACTATGAAATGAGTCGTCCAAATCTCTTCATCAGCTTTAGTAAACATATCTCAGACTCACTGTGTAATTCATGCAATTTAAAGACATTTTTTTAAATCTTTTTGAAATAGGTAGCTGAACATATGCTTAAGCTCTGTCTACACTATCAAACTAGTTTGACAAAAAAAGTGCGATGCACCCAAATATGCTAGTGATATGACATCATCATGTCAATATATGGGCACATCACATTTTGTTGTCACATAAAGAGCTTGATAGTGTAGACAAGGCTTTAATGATAATAAAGCTATGAGATTTAAAATCAAACTTATTATGTTATATTCATTCATAATCATTGATAGTTTACGATGAACAAAGTTATATTATTAGTATTACCTTTACGACAGATGTCAATGTAAACAATCTTAGCATTTATGTGTATTTAGTAATCAAAATGGTTACAATTGAATGCATAACGGTCTCGATATGGCTGGCTACTATCCCCCACTTCACAATATAACTGCAATATGTTCCTCCTCGTTAGACATTTTAATCATCTCCGACGCCAAAATAGCACGTTTTTCTCAGTGTAAATAGACTAATATCATGTTTTTTTACAATAAAAAACATTGTTTTGGTGACGGCTTGCTTTAACATTGCTTAATTGTTATAGAAAACTCACGTATAGTTTCTGATAGTTTGATTGGCTATTATTCACAACGAGTACGGTGTAACCCTGGGCAACGGTTTCATAGTGCGCACGAAGGAGGAGCAAACGCGTCAAAATTTCAAAAAAAAAAATTTGAATCTCCATACGAGAGTGATGTGACATTTTGTAAATGCTTTTGTTACTTTTTCATTTATCTTTGTTTGTATATCTCAGAGCAAACATAATTTCTATGTATATTTTATATGCAAATGAAAATAATGAAAGTAGGAAGAACCATTTTCAATTATTTATAGGCCTACCTATCTTTTGCGGTATTTGTACCTAAAACGGAAACAAATCAATATGTTTTCCAATATTTAACAAAACGGAATTATGTACAATGAAGAAATCAAATTGAACTTAAACATGACAGTTCTGTACCAATATTGATCACTAATCGATAATCGATACTCAACCTTTCTTCAATTTCAAACCGAAAAGCTACACGCTAATGCGAGTGTCCATCCGTGCACGACGGTTATCTATCAACCGTGATGATTATACAGACACCCCGTGCGGTACTGCTATTATTCTGTTTTGAATATCTTAATATTCATGCGTTTGTATCGTTAAATAAGCGCGCTTTGTGATGATAAGTCTTCCATAATATGTTGCACATTTTATAGAGTTGCTTGTGTTTTGACCAATTGAAAGCAAGCTGAATGCAACGTACATCGATAGAAAGACTACTACAAACCCATTGTAAACAAGGCTAACTTTGATAATATAGAATACTGTATAATATGATATCTTATTTGAATCTTAGAGCGAACTTCAAATCATGAAAACGAACCGCGTGAAAATGAGTGTTACCCAGGCTTACCATAGGCGTTGCGTATTAGCCGACCAATCAAACAGGGAGGCCTCACTTTATAAGAAATACCTGGATTTGAGGACCGAACTCATGGGTCGCAAGCTGGGAGACTTGGGAGGTCTATTGTCCCCTTTGGGGGTCTATTGTCCCCCACGTTTGTTTTGTACACGTTTTGTATTTGTTACAGTTTCAATTCACAGTTTCCTTGTTTGTTATAACATTGTCAGTTTATTGACCATCATCTTGTGGTCATTCGGTCAAAGGTTGTCCGAAATTAAACTTTAAACTATTTCCACCTGTTTCTATGGTGAAATATCACACAAAAATATTGAAATTAATCATTTTGATAAATGGCGATAATTATTTTTATTTTAATCCTATGTAGACAATTGACAAACGAGTTCCGATAGGTCTGGTAATATTCTGTGTAATCAAATCCTTTTTTTTTTTTTGGTTGGACAATGGCCTAATTTATATATGATGAACAATGCATAACTCCCTTCCCACCGCAACCCCCATTAACTTCGTCTAAACGCACATCTTATACAAGATGATAGCATGATAACAGATTGCCCTTCACAGTATCGGCACGCGACCTTTAATTTTCTACATTTTAAATTATAGATACGAGCGTGGAATGCCCTGCAATCGTGTTTAAACATGAGAGCACGTTCCACGATGCAAATAAGCTATACTATCTCCACAGTGTATTATGTACATATAATTACAAAGCATAATGGAGGACAATACAATGTTCTTGCCTTTGATCTTACCGCTAATGATTCAAAGACGACAAACTTTTTTTATTTTTAGCAAACGGATCGAAGGTAGGGATTATGCCATTGGCTGTGTATCACTTGAAACCCATCTGTTTCAAATCAGATTTCCCTTCTTTTCTCCGTGGAAACAAGAAAGGATGTACGCGAAACGCAGATGATTTGACCAATCACAATCTTGTGTAAATGCATGTCAAGGCAGTGTCCTCTCCATCTCACTTAAGTCTGTCTGTTAAACACAATGGAAGGGTGTACGCGCAACGCAAATGATTTGACCAATCATAATCGTGTATATTACACCAAACCTCTTTTTTAAAAGCTTAGTTCTTAGTGGACATAATGGAAGGATGTACGCGCAACGCAAATGATTTGACCAATCATAATCGTATATATTACACCAAAACCTCTTTTTAAAAAGCTTAGTTCTTAGTGGACAAAATGGAAGGGTGTACGCGCAATGCAAATGATTTGACCAATCACAATCGTGGGTATAGATGAAGATTTCAGAACGCGTCCCCGTCTCATTGAAAAGGGGTATATTCATATTAAAGTTTAAACAAAACGTTTAGCGACAAAAGGTGATGCAATGAAAGTTTACATTCAGTCTGGTACATAATTACACCCTACAGATACAAAATAATTAGCTGGACATCAGTCAGAGGATAATACATGTGCATGTAAAATGTGTTTCTAATCCTGGTGGGTCTTAAAGAGGTCATTAACGTCTATTGTCCGGCTTTCGGCCCGAGAGTATTCCCACGGGCTATAGTAGTAATCTTTATTTCGCTAATGATGGTGGTTTAGATATCAAGGACAAAATCGCATAATAACAAAGTGTTTTACATATTTACCAGTAATTTTTGAAATTATCCGTTCACACTGGATGTAATTTACATAACACGGTACATCATGGACGAATTGGTTAGTGATAACCGGCAATTAGTCTATAATTAATTTTCTTAATATTTTAATGTCTTGGAAACTTTCTCCTCATGTGTTTTAAAGACAGATAACATCATATGCTTACACGGGGTCATTGTCCGGGGAAATGACCACCAGAAGCACCAGGTCTGGTTGACTCAGAAGAACACTGCGCATGTTCACATTTGTGCTCAAATGTGTTCTTTTTTTAGTGAGTGAGAAGATTTACTTATATATCTGTTTAAGTTTAAACATAACATTCTAAATAATATAGTATATAGTCTAAACTATTTCTCCGTGATTATATACTACCTTTTACTTCAATCAATATATCAGCATTGCATTGACAATAAATACACATGAGCATCGATTATTTTTTTAAAGAATGAAGTCTATTTTAGTTCTCATCTCATTCTTTACTTTTTCACCTCAAAGAAAGAAGAAGCCAACTGATGGAACATTATCGACAACTTGACAATGAAAAACGGAAACATTATCTGATGAAAACAACAATAAAACACATAACGAGACAGTTAAGTACGGGACTTATGATCACGACTTAAATCTCAGTGAGTCAACATGCTAATGGAATACGTACGCGTGTCAGTCTGAAAGCAAGTTTACGTGACATTACGCGTCAAATACGAGCTTACGTAAAACAACTGAATAAGATATGATGGATTAATAAACCAAACAAAAACTGCCTTAAACACAGTTAACGCCGTATAAAACAGGGAACCTTTACGTATAAAATACAACTACATAGTCAAGTCAAGTAAATTTATTGTCACTTGTAAAGATATAAAACAATATATTATTTCTTGTATTTCTAGAACTGGTTTCGGAATTTTGTTGCACGCGGCATAATCACTATTGGTATTGTTATTTGGAAAAATGTTCATATTTGGTACTAAATTTAACATAAAAAGTGCAAACGAAACATATATGACATCGGTGATGCCACAGTGGTCAAAGTTGACTAAAATGAAGATTAAGATAATATTGACAAAATAGAAACATTATAATTGCCGGCCTCATCAAACATCTCATATAATAATTTGTTATAATTGGCGAAACAAATCATCGAACAAGTGTCGGCCCAGGGCTAGAGTCGGCAAATGTCTATAATCCACGCGGGAGACGGTCTACTGGTTAGGGGAGCAATTTAAGCAAAATAATATTGCTGGCGTCCAGAATACAGGGCCTAGGGGCGAACAAATAGAAAATCACGATTGTTTTGAATTGTATCTATCACTACCTCGATAAATCGAGAGAAATGGAATAGGTTTAGGCATGATACGGTGACCGCAAACACTAGACAAACAAATTATAAACTGAAGTAAAAAGGCTATTTCGAGATTTACTAAAAATACATTAAAATTTAGAATAGAAAATATAATATAGAACTTCCAAAATTATCTGCATTAAAATAACGGATATGTTATTGTACCATTATAGAGCCAAGAAAAGGAGCTGTAACACTAACGGGGGAAATCAAGTCTTCTTCGTATACCTTGATACAACACGAGATCTTGTATGCACCCCTAGTGGAAGTGTGGCCAGTGGAGCATGGGGAATTGTTTATGTATCTGGCCTCCTATCTATTTTGAAAAAAATAAACAATTATATACGCAATATTTTTTTCTCACGAGGCTTTCCAGTCATTGTATCCAATAAATATTAATTAATAATAATAGACGATTTTAGGACCACGTCTCAACAAAGTGCAATGTGTTGTTTCTGAAATTTAGACACAAAATGAAGTTGGGTGGGGTGAATTAGCTAGATCTAGGTTGGGAAACAAAGTCTATTTATCTTGGCCTACAATATACTACTACAAAATTATCTTTGCGTGTGTTGAATGTAATAAACTTAAAGATGTATTGTCCCTTTGTCAAATTCCCAAAAAATAAAAATAGAAAGATTTCGAAAAAAAGTGGGTCATAATAGTTATTAACTTTCACCAAAAATTAGTCGGAAAAAAAATCATTTAACTGAAATACAGACGTTTTTTGGTTCAAAAAATAACTTTCGACTTCCAGTCAAAGTTTTCGATCAAAACATATCTTATAATGCAATGCGCTTATTTGGCTACTCTGTATGCAGCGCATAATCATAAAACTTCCTCGCGATCTGTGTGAAAACACCTTCTCAACCGCGACGGTGTAAACAATCCTAATTAGCATCATGCATAATGTATACTCATGGTTTAAAATCTTTTTTTACTTTTAATCGCGACTATTTTCCAGACGAAATGTAATCAAATTAATTTAGCTGTTAATTACGTCAAATTGTTGTTTTTGGCTTGAATTTTCGACTTAAAGTGAATAACTTTAATATTACTTTGATATGGCCAATAAAAATTTAGTATATTTTGACTTTAATTTTTTTGGGTTTCAAGGGACAATACATCTTTAACGTTAAAAATGAGAATTTCCGTAAACTGTGATAAAACTTACATAAGGTAGCGTAACTTCCACCAATGAGATTACACATTATTTTAATCAACATTGCACTTATTGCTTTATGTAATCAATTTTATGACAACGTTGATGGAATCATGGAGCTACGAATTCAGAAGAAAAAAACCTATATATTAAAATTAACCGGAGCCTACTCTATTCTGTATATTTTGTGTATTGCTCTACACAATATTTATCTTGCACTCTAGTGATGCAACGTATGCCACAGAGTACGTATAGGTTCGTTGACCAGGACGGAATTTAATCAAAACCCTGTATTTTACAAGCAAGACTTGACCATAGCCACGCCCTAACAAAAAAACAGAGTGACCACCATACACGCGTGCTTTGAAATCCTAGGAACAAAACGTGTGTGAATCCAATTGCCGAAATATTGAGGAATGTGTTGCATACCATCTCCAACACCCACGGCCGTCGTATACCTAGACAGCGGCACTCTTTCAACTACTGGGTTCGTAACAACTAATGAATGACATATGATATGTAAGCAAATTGTAATGTAAATTCAAAAACATGTCCGCGTGCCAAACAGATTTAATTTCCATAGGTATGTTTTTGTTTATTTTATAATTTAAATTTATAATACTGTACCAACAATGCTAATGGGAATAGCATACGCAAAAGGGAAGATAAATACGAAGGATCAGTTGAAGCGGGACCCGAGAAAGAATGTGAGGGTGGGGAGTCAATAGAGAGAACTGTAGGCCTACATTTAGCGGATCGTATACGGTACATTTGAAAAGATTTAGCACCATTTGTAGGCCTTTCTTCACCCCACTATTTCAAATAAAAGTCCTGGGTCCGCTAGTACACCGTGTACAGCAATGCGAATCAATTTCAGCATTCAAATCATGCACGAGTACTCAAATGGGGTATACAAACACACCCATCCTAAACGAATACACACGTTTGAAATTCCAATTAAATAGATAATTCGGATAATTAAAGAAACTAACTGACAAAAGTCATCGTAGGTTATATTTATAAATATTGCGATTGTTCACAACTGTCAAAATTCCAGAAGTAACAAAGCGAATATTTTTCAGAATAAAATAAAGTGGCAAACGCAGTGAAGCGTGAAATCAGAAACTACCGACCAACCATCAAACGCCTGCCGATCACGCTTGTCATTTTGAAAGTTCAGTTTTGAGCATCGGAGAAATTAAGTAAATTTCTCCATTTGAGTCTTGGATGTTTAGTTTAATAGTTAATTTGT
Organism: Antedon mediterranea; assembly: GCF_964355755.1. Classification (NCBI taxonomy): domain Eukaryota; kingdom Metazoa; phylum Echinodermata; class Crinoidea; order Comatulida; family Antedonidae; genus Antedon; species Antedon mediterranea. The sequence continues at coordinate 37,467,339 of NC_092672.1, forward strand.
TTTATATAATGTGTACTGCATTCCATATCCGAACTATATAACTAGAAAGGCATAATTAATCATAAAATACACATTACGATAATATATACAATACAGATCTACTGTAGTGGATATATTGATTTGTACGAGTGCATTGTTCAACTGATTCTGTACAAGACTTCTAAATAACATGTTCGTATTACGTCACAAATTGAAGCGCGATATACGGAGTCCAATTCTGATTCTATATATAGATTACTCGCATGTATCCCTATGACGTCATGTTTGGATTAATGTTGAAACATTAGATTACAAACCTAAGATTTTCATTCCATACTTTCATCCTTTTTTTAGGTAATATTGTTTGTAACGGCCAATTTACACAGACGAGCGGTAACGGTAAGCGGAAAACCGCATAGCTTGTCCATGAAGGATCCCGAGCAGTAACCGACCGTCCGCTCCGCGTTGTGTGTAAATGGTCATAAGGAATAACATAGGTTCTATCTGTGTAAATTTACGCATTTAGTTTAAATACTTTATTTTACACCGTACCAGGTAATTTTAGTTTCGTACGATATTGATAAAAATAAACATAAAACAGAATTTCATAACACAAGCAGACGTCCTCCTACGCTAAGTTTTGCATACCATTATATACTACTATAAAAAAAAAAAAATCTGTCATTAATGTCTCCTTTGGCAAATGTATAAAATGTCATTAGAGGTGTATAATGTATCGTTAAAACATCCGAATATCATTCATCAAATTAGTACATGTAATTAGCATACTCATGAATAATTCAAAAGGTAATGGTTTTTTAATTAGGCAATGAATATTATACGCAAATTGCGGCGTGAAAATGCACGCTTCATTGGTCATAGCGTTACACCACTATTAAACGACTTATATGACATATAGTATATGCAGTCTTGAACGTGAAATACATATATTAGTTAAATCATTTAGCATTATAAACATTTTAATGTTTTACCCGTAAAAACAATGTTAAATTATCATGATATTTAATATGTTACATTAAAAATTGTATTTAAAAGGGTATTTTTTGGTTCATTTTTATAGCAAGTATTTTGCTTTTGGCTTACTTATATTGCTTAGATTAACCATAGAGCTATTATAGTGACTATTAATTTTGAAATACTGTACCATAATCCTTTTAACCTAAATATTCATAGCCATTAATTATTTTTAATTTAACATTATTTATAGAGGTGGCCCTAAATAGTATTCTGACAATCAATGGGCCCCAAATAAACAGATAAAACAAACATAGAGATATATAACAAAAAACAACTATACAAAAATATATTATTATAGTTCTATTATTACAGTCCCTTTAACCCCACAAACTTCCACTCCACAAGATTGAACATATTTGTACATATTACATCGTCCCTTCCACTAGACCTATATCAAGAATATTCATACACATATTTTCAGTTATTATACCGTCCCTTTAACTCCACCTTATCTCAGAATATTCATACAGTTACCACACCGTCCCTTTAACTCCACCTAATCTCAGAATATTCATACAGTTACCACACCGTCCCTTTAACTCCACCTTATCTCAGAATATTCATACAGTTACCACACCGTCCCTTTAACTCCACCTTATCTCAGAATATTCATACAGTTACCACACCGTCTCTTTAACTCCATTATATCAAGAATATTCATACAGTTACCACACCGTCCCTTTAACTCCACCTTATCTCAGAATATTCATACAGTTACCACACCGTCCCTTTAACTCCACCTTATCTCAGAATATTCATACAGTTACCACACCGTCCCTTTAACTCCACCTTATCTCAGAATATTCATACAGTTACCACACCGTCTCTTTAACTCCATTATATCAAGAATATTCATACAGTTACCACACCGTCTCTTTAACTCCATTATATCAAGAATATTCATACACATATTTTCAGTTATTATACCGTCCCTTTAACTCCACCTTATCTCAGAATATTCATACAGTTACCACACCGTCCCTTTAACTCCACCTTATCTCAGAATATTCATACAGTTACCACACCGTCCCTTTAACTCCACCTTATCTCAGAATATTCATACAGTTACCACACCGTCCCTTTAACTCCACCTTATCTCAGAATATTCATACAGTTACCACACCGTCTCTTTAACTCCATTATATCAAGAATATTCATACAGTTACCACACCGTCCCTTTAACTCCACCTTATCTCAGAATATTCATACAGTTACCACACCGTCCCTTTAACTCCACCTTATCTCAGAATATTCATACAGTTACCACACCGTCCCTTTAACTCCATTATATCAAGAATATTCATACAGTTAATACACCGTCCCTTTAAATCCAGTATATCAAAAATATTCATACAGTTACTACACCGTCCCTTTAACTCCACTATATCAAGAATATTCATACAGTTACATGGGGTCTATACCACCCCTTTTAACTCCACTATATCAAGAATATTTATAAAGGTATTTCAGTTACTGCACCGTCCCTTAATATTCATACTGTTACTACACCGTCCCTTTAACTCCACTATATCAAGAATATTCATACAGCATTCAAGTGTGTTGCATCTTCGCTGTCAACACATCTCAATTCACATTACTTCAATTTACTTTATAACACGATGACTTGTTGGTAACGATTAATGGTAAATAAAAAATATAGACTCATGACACATCAACATGTTAGCATATGAAAGCTAACACTCACTGTGTATCAAACGGATTTGTCTATTTTATGCTCTCTCTCTCAAAGTGTTAGTCTCAATAACAGATCATCATCACCAAATTAATATTAATTTTATGTTGTAAAAAATCATTTTTACAATATTTGTACCACATGAAAATCCCAAATGTCCATTGAAATGAATCAATTCATTTCTGGTTTATTTAAAATATAAATTGCATATTCAAGCACCAAATGCATCGTATTTTATTAGAGATTATTAGAATTTTACTAGTAAAATTAAAAGGTCAGGTGAGAAGGTTTTTCATGATGCCCACTGACTTGCCTCTATATCCTGAACCAAAGTGATTCCTGCGAGAAAATATCAAGACAAGAATATTGATAGAAAATAAATAGATATACCACAAAAATAAATAACAGCTGCTGGGAAAATTGAGAAACTTTCTGTGCGTTGGTTAACAACAAAGATTAAATTACCTCTGAAAATTTGCAAAATTGAAAAGGATAAAATTTCAAATTCAGTAGCATCTCTCTAAATTGGGCATGGTTGATTGATTTTGATTAAAGAAATGAATAATTATTAAATAAACAGTTAAAATAAAAAACAATTATGAAACAAAACAAGGACAGTGGCATCACAGAAAACAAAGGTTTGACAAATCTGGAGCAATGATAAGGCAATGAAATATAATACCAGAGATTGGAGTGTTTTATTAATGGGTAATTATTTGGAAATAATGAGCATTTAAGCTGGTTAGCTGTGAATATTGTGTGTCTTATTAATAACAGGGCAATTATTCATATTTATGCTGGTTTGTTTCATGTCAGTATAATTATTATTTATTGTTTATGTTAAAGATGTATTGTCCCCAAAAACCTGAAAAATAAAGATTAATAAAATCAGACTTTGAATAGGCTATTTTGCAGTTTTAATAAAGTTATTCACTTCTATAGAAAAAAAGTTAACAAAAATTATTATTTCAAAACAAACAGTTAATTTTAACTAAAAACCAATTTAGGCATTTTTTGCTTTTAATTACATTTTTTTCGATCCAGTTTTTGGTCAAAGTGAATAAATACCATGGCGACATTAAAATGGAATATTAAAAAAAAATAATTAAAACAAATTTTTTTTAGGTGGACAATATATCTTTAAGAAAGTTGCCAAGTATAACCAATCGTCAGCACTCGTCAAAAAAAGTTAAGAAAATATACATATTCATAACATTAACAATGTAGAATATAACTGGGATTGGGTGCAGGTGAACCAGATAGAAACAGCAGGCCTCAATAACAACAACAATGACTATTGAACCTCTATATTCCAATACTTTACTTACCAATGGTTAAGATAGTGATATAGTTGATATAACTCTTGCCTCTTATCATGGCCCGGTTGCTTTGGAATCAGGCTATGGTACGCATCGTAAAAACGTTTGCTAAAACCACCAAACATCCCCGCAATTGCAAGGTCAAACTCAGAATGGCCATAGAAACTTGCTGGATCAAAAATAACTGGAAAAATAATTTATACACATAATTTTATTTCATTTCTTCCTTGATCAATTCCATATTAATTTTTGTTTTAATTTTTGTTGTAGACATAGAAATGTATAGAAAAGAATGTGTATTGAAGTATAACAGTTTTGTATTTTTGCTTTTGATGTTCTTGGACCGTGACGCACCGTTTTACACGCGTGCCAGTTATAAAGGTGTCGTTATTCCAATAAAGATTATAATATTAATTATTATAAACATGGAATGTACACTGTATTGAAATTAGTCTAATTCTGTTTGATAAGATGATAAGTCCACAGACATATTTGGCTTGCAAAATACCAAAAGAATGCCATTAAAATCATATTCTACTGCTCAATAGTTAAACAGACATATTGCCTGAATAAAAAGAACGATTTTTAAGGCTAAATATTTCTTCATCCTTTGGGAACTATTTATAGAAGTAAAATAAAATCATTTCATAAATTGCTTGAATTTTTATGGGTATTTTATTTCTCTAGAGATAGAAAAACCATTTTTGAAAAATGATAACAATAATTTGTATTAAAATACATATACATACATTCATCTTATGAATGCCTATGCATAATTTAATTGAAGAATATTTTAAAAATCATAATTTTATAAATGCATCATAAATGTTTATGGTTTGAAAATATTATTGTGAAATAAAAAAACACATCTTCTAAAATATTTGAATATTTTAAGATAAAAAAAGTATTTCTATTCATAATCATATGCCTTTTCAAGTGAATATTTTAAGTTCCAACTTAGAGTCTGAATAAAAACATATTTATTATTTAAACTTTCAAATGATTGAATAAATGTATAGCAAGGCCTCTATTGACAACTTAGAGATAAACTAGCTAAAAACCTATTAAACATTTCAAATTTAAAATCTTTAAATAAATCAACTCATTAAATAAAAACCTATCATTTTTTTTTCAAATTTAAAATGATTGAATCGTTAAAAGTTCTGCAAGATCAACTAACTAGAAAATTATATTCAGTATATAAATAAGACTGTCAATTATGATCGAAAAATCGTTAAAATGATGACACATTAAAATATTTATAGTAAAGCTTTGACAGGTAGACTTAATGACCTTGAAACAGGGTCAAGGGTCAGAATTAAATAGTGATCTATCAAATTTTTCTGCAGTTAAAAAAGCTTTAAATATACTACTGTTTATTATCATTAAAGTTAGATTTCAGAGGCAGGGATAAAACAGTGGCATTTTTCGTGATTTTTAAAATAATATAATGGATATAAAAGTTAAGTTAAAGCTTAAATACCATTATGTTCAGATGCTGTATCATAAAGAAAAAGAATAAAATTGGATGAAGTTTAGAGGGAATTAGTGATAGTATCCCTAATGGAAGGAAAATGACTTAAAAATTGATATGACTCAGAAGAGACTTTGGCATATGATTGGAAACTTTTCACTTAATATTAACTGAGATAAAATAATATATTTTTTCTCTCAGATGGCACATTTGACAAACACAAGCAATTTATTATCTGACACAGAAAATGCATTTCTAGATTTTCTCCATTCCTTTACTATCTATACAGTATAGAGACTATATCTTGTTAATATCTATCTATATTAGCTGAGTATCCTCCATTTTTGGCAGTGGAAAGAGGAGAAATTTGAAGTTTGACAGCCTGGGTGCATTGCATTTTGGGTAATAATAATTTATATAGCGCAAATATTCACTAAAAGTTCTCAAGGCGCTAGCAACCACATACAGTAGCTGATTTAGTATCCGATTTCTTTTATTTATCTATAAATTTCATATGCCTCAGAAAACAGGTGTGATTTTAATGTTTTTTTAAAAGAATTAATTTACAGAAATGCATTCGGAAAAAAGTTATATAAATGTATTTACTTGGTTATACAGCAGAAACAGGCCTATTAATCATAGCCTAACTCAAGTGAAAATATAACACATGTTTTATTGTACTCATCCTTTAAGACACTGACCCTGCTAAGCCCTATTGACATCATCTTGTTACAAACAATATTTTAATCCGATTAAAAGGTAAAACTTAATCGATGTTATGTTAAAATATATTAGGTGTATTTGTAACAGTGTTGCGCCTTTGCGCCATCTTTATCTTAATCATTTCATGCGGAAAATCGGGGATTAGAGAAGAATACGCAGCCAAGATCGGTGCTTTTGAGTGTGAAAGGAAAGGATATGGCAACATGTGTAATGTGCAAAGAAGGAGAAAATCCATCAAGAAATGAGCTGAGGCAAAGTAAGTACAGCAGCTCCAGTAATTAAGAATGACACTTGTGGCACGGCCTTAGGATGAAAATATCAATTATTTTATATTATTATTATTATCATCAATTAGTTAATTATATTACTAGAGTTTTAAGAATTTAACAGTTGGAAGATACACTGATGTTAATTATTAAAGTGCATTGCAAATTCAATCACTTTGCTAGGTAGCAATCCGTTTACTAACGGACAAACTAACACACTATCAAGATGATCTATACAATAAATATTCTCTCTAAAGCTCTGTCCACACTATCAAAAAATGTGATGTGCTCATATATGGACATGATGTTATATCACTACTATTAAGTACTATATTTGGGTATATCACTAGCATATTTGGGAACACTTTTTTGTGTTTGATATTGTAGACAGAGCTTTATAATATATAACTGGGTTTTTCAAGATGTAGGGTCAGACTAGACTAGAACCCAGACATTGGATTTATGAGCTTAACAGATTACATTAAAACTTGTTTTATAGCAGCCTCAACACTAGTAGGCCTAGACAACTTTAATAAAACTAATTTTAACATTCATCAATGTATCATATCACATTTGTTCTACATAAAGATATCTCTAGCGCATAAATCATTCTTTATATGTACTGTGTGTATCTTGCCATAAACAACATTAAAGTGTAAGATTTATGAAACATTGAGAACCGCATAGAATGTTAGATTTATGTTGTAATGAAACATGATCCTGTTTACATACTGTAATGTTACAAAAACTAAATAATACATTATCCTAGATATGGCCGCCAACTGGGTAGATATAATAGAGTTTATCAGGTTTACTAGCACTTTGAAACATTTATGTACTAAAAAGGAAACTAACACACAAAAAAGGAATTTACAGAAAAACAGCTGCTGAACGCTGAAGACATTCTTATGAAATAGTTTACATTAATGTTTGTAATAATGATAGAATTGTTCATTTATTTCAGCTGTTATTATGATGTATTAGGAGATGTATTGTTTACACAGAGGTAAATGATTCGAATGAACAGAAATTTATATTTGAAAAAGGAAAGAATTATTTCAGTTAAAAAATATATGTGGTGTAGGTTTTTTTTTATATTTAGGCAAATTGCCAAGGATAACCATAAGCGAATTCATTCACTATCCTGTTCACAACACAAACATATTCAAGATGCTCTACATAAACAAAGTCTTATTACAATTCTTTGGGAGTGGAGCTGTAATTAGAAAAAATCCTGACATAAATAACAGGACTTGAACCTAGGACCCTTGGATTGGTAGCTAAGTACCATAACCACTAAGCCACAACTCCACTCTAAAAGTTTGTAGTCAGCAGGATGTATGTATGTTTTAATGGTTGTTAATGAGGTTTATTGTATACTAGTAGCAGTTCTTATCAATTTCATTTGACAGATGTACATGTACAGCATAATCAATATCAAATATCTAATTCTAGTATAGTACATTAAGTATACATAATATCACTAACAGTAAAACTTTACTAGAATTAATTTAATCGTAAAAACTAATCACATATCCCCTTACAATTACACACCGAGAACAAAACAGCTTAAAGCGAGTTATTATTTTAAAACAAATTTAATTTAAAGTAACAAAAGAAACGTAACACTTTACTAAAACATGTCATTTCAAGATATCTGCCCTGGGGGGTGGGGAACTGACACCTACTGCTCTTGAGTAACCTTTTATTAATTTCTAATAACGGCATCATGTTTTGTAGATTTAAGATAGTATGGCCATCATACTATTGTTACTTGTAACTTGGTAATCTTATGTGTTTTTGTTTTTTTATAATCTAATAATGATGCATGAATTAATTTGCATTTAATGTGAGTTGTATGTGAAAATTAATACCAAAGTAGAAGGTATACTCATGGAGTTTACTCCATGGTATACTCATAGAGATATTGTAGTGAACTAATAATATCTTAATGGTATACCATATCCATTTGTAACATAGGGAACTTTAGATTTGCAATGACCAACAAGGGCCTTATTACTCCACTCACTGTCGCAAAGCTACTCCACAGCTACTCATCCAAGGAACTTATGTTATGTTAATTCATTGCAAGAACATGACTTCACTCTTTATTCCTGGACACAGTTGTGGATGATTCATTCTAGTTTCAGTTGACAACCAACAACACACTATTTTATTTATTTATTTCGAAATCCAACCAACAGCAACAACAATTGCCAATAACAGGAGGGTTATAGATCATAAGTCACTTGTTGTAGGGTCAAACCAAAATCTCCATAATTTGCTTTGAAAAACAGCTAAATAGGTGTCGTCAATCAATTAAGACTAAGACTGCATTACTTACAGGACTATGTATACCACCTCATTCACTCAATTTAAACTTTGTTCTTCATTTCCTAATTCTTCTAATTTGTCTGTATACAAAATTGCAATTATTTCCATGGTAACATTGTAATGTAAACATGTGATACTTGATCTTGTGCATCTCACTGATATCTACCTCACTACTAATGAAATTAAAGCAAAAGTGATAATACAAGAATCCGAGTTAAGAAAGGTAATACGAGAAAACAACCATCAGCGGAACAATCGCTAATGTAGCTAAGTATCATTGTGTAATCTTAAGTACAGAAACCTAGTACATTAATTATCTAATATCATATTTCAAACAATTTCTACAATTTCAACCATTGTTTACGGCATTCTTAAGTCTCAATTATATTTGTTTGGTTCAGGTTTATCCACAGAAATAAACACATATAATCCGTGATGGTAATAAACTTAATGAAATATCAGAACTAAAAAAAACTCTTTTTCTTTGCTATTTAACGATGTATTGTCTCCCCAAAAAATTAAGATTAATTAAATCAGACTTTGAATAGATTAATTAATTGTAGTTTTAATAAAGTCAATCACTTCCATAGGAAAAAAACAGAAAAATTAATGTTTTCACTTATAAAATGACAAAATAAATGGTTAAATTCAACCAAAAACCTATTGGCTGGCTGCACAATTTGAATACATTTTTTTTTTATCCAATTTTTTGTCAAAGTGGATAACTATTACGTGACATCAAAATGACATTATTTTTTCAGGGGGACAACACATTTTTAATACAGGTTAATTCATACCCCATTCAATTGATATAGATCTGTGTAAGTCCCATAGAGATACTACTGTACAACGGTTAGTTTCGTGATTTCTCTCTTTTCAAGCAGTGATTACATAGGAGTTCAATCTCTAGTTAACTTTTATGGAGTGAGTGCAGAATCTGTTTGGGCTTTAGCCTATTCTCATTTCTGGTTATTTTTGCATTGATGACCGAATAAATATTATTATATTATTATTATAATTATATAACCTCTTTGGACTGTCCAGTATTATTATAAGAAGTGAAGTTCTTACCTGGTTCAGTATCTGTTTCACCCACATTTCCTGACCACATATCGCCATGCAGTAGTGCTGGCTTCACCGTCAAACCTTGGAAGAACTCTGGCATTTTTCTCTCCAGTTGTGGCCAAAGCTCTCTACATTCTCTGTCACCGTCTGTTTTCTCAATCATATCCAGATGTTCTTTTAAACGGTTTTGAGCGTAGAATTCCTGGAGATGTAAAAATACTGATTTGAATCACCTATCATAAAGTATGATGATCCTAACTAGTAAAGACAATAATGATGAAGATGATGATAATGAAGATGATGATAAAGATGATAATATTGATGATGAAGATGATGATAATGAAGATGATAATGAGGATGATGATGATGATAATGTTGATGATGATATGATGATGATGATGATAATGAAAATGATGACAATAATGACAAATGATGAGGATGATAATGAAGATGATGATAATGGTGATGATGGTTATGATGATGATGATAATGAAGATGATGAGGATGATAATGAAGATGACGATAATGATGAGGATGAAGATAATGATGAGGATGAATATGATAACGATGTTGATGATAATAATGTAAAAATAATGATGACGAGGATGATGATGATTATGATGATGACAATGATGTTAATGATTGTGATGATAATGATGATCACAAATTAGATACAATTCAATCAGTGTCTCCAAGTAAAGATCACTATCTGTGAATAGGAAAATAAATGATCAAGCAAGAACATACCAACCAATCAGTTTTCCATTCATTATTTGATGGCAGATAACCACAACATGTTGTAACATGGAAACCAAACTGACCAACAGGTGTCACTGAATTTGCTTTGCCAACATATTTCTGATTTGCTGTTTCTTGTTTTCTTAGTTCATCATTGTGTAAATGGAGTCTAAATTTTAAAAATAAAGTTTGAAGGTTTTATTCAAGTTTGTTGTGAGAGTTCGTTATTAAATTTGTGTAAGTCACCACCAATCCATGGTCGAGGGATGTCGTAGAGGGAGTGCAATCAGTCTTGTAAATATGGTCATATGGCACCTGATAAATCGGTTCAATATCAAAGTGTTTAAATCAACTGAAATGTCAAATCCATCAAATTTATAATCGAGTATTCACAAGATAAAGTAGCCGGTTCTACTTGACATAATACAGGCACAATATGTGATACATGATAGCTAGTATAATACCATATAGAAGCAAGACAAACCTTGCTAACTGCTCACCAAGCCTCGCAGACTGTTTATCCAAACCACTCATATCCAAATTTTCCATAATAAATATTGTTCCATTTTTTGAGGGATGTGCAAGAATTTTAACTGGAGTGGGTACTTTGATGACCTCTGTTGACCTGATGGCTTTAAGACTTTCAAATTCACCATCAAACATTCGTTTTGCCTAAAATTATACATTCAATATTAAAGGTACGTTTTTTGGCAATCTAACAATTACTGCTTGCAATGCAAGAATTATGCAAAATGGTAAACACACTTATTATTGTAAATAGCTATTTTATAAATGTGACAATTTGAATGTTATAAAAAAATGTTTCAATATTTTTATGATTGCATCCATTTCTTCCATTTTACTATATGGCTTTTTCATGTAATTTTTTTTTTGTAACATATTTTTTTTTAAACAATTAAATACTATTCATTTTCACCTCTGATTTAGTGTTCACTTTGACAAAATATTTGCCTGAATCTGTTTCGTAGCTCCGCCCATCACTTATACATCCTCCCAATGGTCCACCTGTAACTTTAACAGACTTTACATTCAATTCTCGTTTCAAAATGTCCTCCATCATCAGGATGTCTAAAAATATAGAAATTACTCTCATTCTATTTTTATTTTACTGACTGTACTGTACATACATATATTATTCTACATTTAACTGTAATAAACATGAAGTTGTTATTCGCTGTTTCATAAATTAAAAAAAATTGAATTTGTGGTCATCAAATCAATGATAATTTCACAAAATATTTGACCTACTGTAGGCCTATGCCATGGTGGGCTTCTAGTTAGTAGTGACGGAGTGGCTGTAGTAGGCGTAGGGACCCTATTAAGTACTAGAGTAGAGAGTATGCCTAGTACTAGTAGCTAGGACTCGAGTCCTCCTCCTGACAGACCTGTTGAGTAAGTTCTCTCTACTTAGTAGACTACCCAGGGCCGTAGCCAGGATCTGTCAATGGGGGGTTCGGACACTAAGTATTTGGGTCACCCCCCCCCCCCCCTGGGGCCTGAGGCGAAGCGAATTTTGTTAAATGACACCCCTAGATGGCCGGAAAAGACACTCTCATGCAGCAAAACGATCGTACTTGGACTCGTGGACTATTTAAAGCTTTGTTCCCACTAGCGACGCAATCTACGCAACATAAGCAAATTCCCTTCCAATAATAATTGTGTTTTCCCCCGCCTGCGTGAAATTAAACCTACGACGTTTGCAGCACTATTGCGTCGTCGGTTCCCACTTATGATTACGTAATACAGCACTTTGCATCGATACGTCGCTGCGTTGCGTTCTAGTGGGAAGAACCACGCTTTAAGGACGATAACATTTGTTGCCGTATGTTAGATGCGCGTGTGCTGTGTGCGGAACCGCCGATTGTTTGATAATTCAGTCGGTATTTTGTTTTGCGTTCAAGTTCAATGCGAACGTACGTCTAAGAGAAGCCCCGAAAGCACACTGGGTGAAGGCAAATGCAATTCATAATTATAGCTCTATCTATAATATTTATTTACAACAATTTGTTGATGAAATTAAATATGCCAATGTAAATAGGTGTTATTGATACAGTTTTGAGTATGTATCGGCTGGTGGTCTAGAAAAAAATAATCGGATGCCATAATGTGAACTACAGTACATGATACCATAGATATTATAGTGTAATATATTAATATTCACTATAATCCTCTATGATGATGATACATTATACTCAAAGCCACACATAAAATACTAATGTACGTTGGAAGGCTATATACTTTATGCATGCTGACTGCCAGTGATCTAAACAATAGGTACGCAGTTGTCGGGCGGTGGTGTCCTTTGTACGAATCGTTCGTGCCCCAGCTCGCTCTGAGACGCGTCAATATCATGTTACATATGCAGGAACCAAACATTTATTTTTCAGGTTATATTTGGCAATTCATTTACAGACACGTATCGCTCGAAGTACGCTCATACAGGGAAGAAGGTACTGTAGTAGGCATGTTAAGGAGCATATTTTAGGCAAATCCTTCAAATTGTGATAACATTTTGAAACTTTGCACAGTTATTCATTAGGGTGTCAAAAATATGAAATGGAAGGGTTGCACAAAATTTGGTCAGGGGAAAGCCGCCATTTTGGATTTCAAAATGGCTGACCTCAAATTTTCACTTGTCAGGTATATCTCTGCTAAAGAGGCACCTAGAGTTCTGATTTTACCTGCAAAATATATGGTAGTGGGGTCACCAAACATATTGGTATAATTAACATTTGATTGCATGGCGGCCATGTTGGATTTCAAAATGGCGGACTTCAAATTTTCACTTTTCAGGTATATCTCTGCTAAAAAGGCACCTAGAATTGTGATTTTAGGTGCAAATTATAATTATGGTAATGGGGTCACCAAACATATTGGTATAACTAACATTTTAATTGCATGGCGGCCATGTTGGATTTCAAAATGGCGGACCCCAATAACTTTTCAGGTATATCTCTGCTAAAAAGGTACACAGTGCTCTGATTTTAGGTGCAAATTATATGTTAATGGGTCACCAAATATATTGCTATTTAACTAACATTTTGATTGCATGGCGGCCATTTTGAATTTCAAAATGGCAAGCTCAAAATGTTTCAGTACGGTACCTACAGTTATAATTTTAGGTACAAAGTATAATATGGTATTGAGGTCAACAAACATATTGGTATAACGTCTTTGATTGCATGTCGGCCATTTTGAATGTAGCTCAAACCTGGTAACCACACAGCTCTGTGCATCATAAATCACTCTTTCTGCATTTACAGCGTCCAAGATCACAGTCGGTGTGTCACAGCGATTTGTGACATCTGAAAGTTCCGGCAATGAACTCCAAACTGGACTAAATTTGTTGCCGTCCTTCCTCCATCCCCAGTTTGCTGGGTCCTGTTCAACCCTGAATGCATCTAGACAGTTGTACCACTTTCTGGCTTGTAGAAAAGACCGTTTCACATGTTCTCTTAATGCCGCAGATGTTGGGGGGATATTTTCAATAGTCTGTAGTGAAAAGATATCGTCTTGCATCATTTACCTTCTTTCTACATAGTTACAACAAACTGTTCTAGATAATCTGTGTCACTAACATCCCCTACAGACAATGACATCGTCTCAAATTCCTTTCCTTGAACAGATGAAGTTGTATCACAACTGCTAAAGGAATGAAAGAACAAGTAAGCGGCTGATGCTTGTGATCCAAGAGAAGTAATCTTGTGTATTGAGATATACTTCAAGTGCTTCCCCACTCCAAATTCGATCCAAAGCTCGTGGATGCCAGGTATTCTGTGGAAAGTTGACAATGAAATAACCACAACATCACTGTCTACAGTCTTGACAAGAATGCGCGGAAAAATTTTAGCGGCATGTTTAACATGAACAAACATACGTTCATCTGCCTCTTCTATGTTACTTGGCATCAGCGGTTTTATATTTACAGACTGGTTTGTTACAGCTCTGTCTCTCAGAGACCCTACAAACATTCCGTGATTTGTGTCAATGTTCTCTACTACTTCAGTTACAATTAATGAAACAACTCTGATTTGTTGTCATCATATCTCGAATATGTGGTCCAATTGTTGGGCATGCTCCCACTGGCTTTGACGCCCCTCCTTACACCAGAGCCGCGGTTTGAACGCGTACTAGACTTTAAACCGTCGTTAAAGTATCTATCGAAAACCAAATCTGGTCACGTCACTGATCGAAGTTGATGGTCTATATATGGTTGTACGACAAAATGAAGCACCATTAGTTGCTGCCAAGGTGTTAGATGGACCAGCAATAATCAATATGTTCAGGCCCAATGATTCGAAGACATTCATTGAGTATATATCAAGTGTCATACAACCATCAACTTCGATCAGTGACACGACTAGATTTGTTTTTCGATAGATACTTTAACGACAGTTTAAAGTCTGGTACGCGTTCAAACCGCGTCTCTGGTGTAAGGAGGGTCGTTAAAGCCAGCGGGAGCTTGCCCAACAATTGGACCACATTTTTTAGATTTGATGACAACAAATCAGAGTTGTTTTCATTTATTGTAACTGAAGTAGTAGAGAACATTGGCACAAATCACGGAATGTTTGTAGGGTCTTTGGGAGGAGACAGAGCTGTAACAAACCAGTAAATATACAATCGCTGATGCCATGTAACATAGAAGAGGCAGTTGAACGTATGTTTGTTCACGTTAAACTTGCCGCTGAAATTTTCCACGCATTGTCAAGACTGTACACAATGATGTTGTTGTCAGCTTTCCACAGAATACCTGGCATCCACGAGCTTCGGATCGAGTTTGGAGTGGGGAAGCACTTGAAGTACATCCCAATACACGAGATTGCTTCTTCTCTTGGATCACAAGCATCAGCCGCTTACTTGTTCTTTCATACCAATAGCGGTTGTGATAGAAGTTCATCTGTTTAAGGAAAAGGTAAAGCTACATTTAACGAGACTTTGAAAAAGATTCCATGTATGACTCCAGTTTTTGAGAGGATGTCATTGTCTGTAGGGCATGTTAGTGAAACAGACACAGATTATCTAGAACAGTTTGTTGTAACTATGTCTACTGCAGAACATTTAATGATGCAAGACGATATCTTTTTACAACAAGAGAAAGACTATTGAAAATATCCCCCAACATCTGCGGCATTAAGAGAACATGTGAAACGGAAGCCAGGAAGTGGTACGACTGTCTAGATGCATTCAGGGTTGAACAGGACCCAGCGAACTGGGGATAGAGGAAGAACGGCAACAAATTTAGTCCAGCTTGGAGTTCATTGCCGGAACTTTCAGATGTCACAAAGGTTTTAATTCGCTGTGGACACACCGACTGTGATCTTGGATGCTGTAAATGCAGAAAGAGTGATTTACGATGCACAGAGCTGTGTGGTTGCCAGGGAAAATGTGACCTACAATAAGTGTCCGTGTTAAATGCATGTAATTATGAACATAAACAAATAGTGTAAAGCCAGTACGGGTTGAGCTACATTCAAAATGGCCGCCATGCAATCAAAGACGTTATACCAATATGTTTGTTGACCTCAATACTATATTATACTTTGTACCTAAAATTATAACTGTAGGTACCGTACTGAAACATTTTGAGTTCGCCATTTTGAAATTCAAAATGGCCGCCATGCAATAAAAATGTTAGTTAAATACCAATATGTTTGGTTACCCATTACCATATAATTGGCACCTAAAATCAGAACTCTGTGTACCTTTTTAGCAGAGATACCTGAAAAGTGAAAATTTGAAGTCCGCCATTTTGAAATCCAAAATGGCCGCCATGCAATCAAAATGTTAGTTATACCAATATGTTTGGTGACCCCATTAACATATAATTTGCACCTAAAATCAGAACTCCAGGTGCCTTTTTAGCAGAGATATGCCTGAAAAATGAAAATTTGAAATCCGCCATTTTGAAATCCAACATGGCCGCCATGGAATCAAAATGTTAGTTATACCAGTATGTTTGGTGACCCCACTACCATATAATTTGCACCTAAAATCAGAACTCTAGGTGCCTCTTTAGCAGAGATATACCTAAAAAGTGAAAATTTGAAGTCCGCCATTTTGAAATCTAAAATGGCCGCCATGCAATTAAAATGTTAGTTATACCAATATCTTTGTTGACCCCATTACCATATAATTTGCACCTAAATTCAGAACTCTAGGTGCCTATTTAGCAGAGATATACCTGAAAAGTGAACAATTTGGGTCCGCCATTTTGAAATCCAAAATGGCGGCTTTCCCCTGACCAAATTTTGTGCAACCCTTCCATTTCATATTTTTGACACCCTAATGAATAACTGTGCAAAGTTTCAGAATGTTATCACAATTTGAAGGATTGGGTCACTTAACAGGCCTACTACTGTATGAGTTATTCACGAACGAGTTTACGAATTTTTCAATTTACAAACAACCTTTTGTACTGTGGGGCACGTATTTAGAGGATTTTCGGGGATGAGGGTGAGGTATTGGGCATGTCGGGGATGGGGGTTCGCAGTCGGTTAAGGGGGGTTCGCTGTAAAGGGGGAGTTCGCCCGAACCATAAAAACCCCCCCTGGCTACGGGCCTGCTACCACTACTACTACTAGGCCTACGTAGTAGTAGTACTAGGCTAGCTGGGCTACTAGCTAGAGGCCTACTTTACTACTAGGCTAGGAGTAGCCTAGGGGCCTAGGGCCTAGCTAGAGTAGGCTAGCTACGTACTAGGCCTAGGCCTACCGTACTTTTTATGGGATGACAAGAGTTGCAACACGCAAGGCAATAATAAATATTTCTACGTTTATTGTATTAAAAGCACGATTTGTTAGTCAAGTTAATTAAACGCCTAATTTATTTGATTTACGTGTGGACATTTTATAAAATGTTTTAGTTTTACTGACATGTTGTTTGCTGCTAGCTGTTTTCAATCAAAACATACTGGGTCATAGTTCAAGTTTAGTTCATGCACGTTAAACTAGAGGGCGACATTGTATTTTTCTCTCATATCACTACTATTGTAACGCGTTACATTTTCAGTTGGGAACGGCAATGAAAAAACAACTACAAAAGATACCTGGAAATTGTGTTAACATTTATATTTTTCTTTATTTTACATCAATAATTGTATGTTTTGTTGTTCGATTTGTTACCTATACAAAAAGGTTGTCATATCATATTGTACTGCATTTCATTTTTTTAAATAAACCTCCAAAACAAATAACTATTTGGACATTATTTTTAAGGGTTATTTTATGTCAAAACTTTAATGTTACCTGCCACCTAAGTAAATTGTTTAGCATGTATTATAATATTATACAGTAGAGTATTTTATCGACATTCAATACAGTATGCATACAACTTTTTAATAGTCTTTCATTTTTTCTTCTTTAATTTCAGATGTTACATATACTGCTCTTGGTGAATGACGCCTTTCTTTAGGCTTGATATATTCCAAATGTTCTTGTAGCATTTCCAACTTAGAATCATCTTTATAATCCCAATGAATATTCAAATTAGGAGGAAGTTCCATTGATGAAAGTTCGTCAAACTTTGAACTATCTTTGACCTCTACCGTGTAAAAGTTGATGACATCGTCAACGGTTTTCATTTGACTGAGTAAATAGTTTGGAACGCAATGTTTGAATGACGTATTACATCTAGACAGAATCTGAAAAACAATACAATAAATATTATTGTTATTTAGCTTTTATATGGCACCCTACCAAGAAATATATTTTTTTAAATAAGAAAATAAATGCTGCGCTTTTGCTACATCCTATGGGATTTTCCAATCCATTTACTTTATGGGATTTTCCAATCGATTTATAAAAGACAATTTAAAACGGCACACATTGATACTAAATACATAAACTAACTAGACATGAAACTCGTCACTTTGACGAGTTAGTTATCCGCACCACGACAAACGCCACGTGCACGTCATACGTTGGAATATTGCACACAGATAAAGATTATGGCATTATGACAAGAACTGAAGAATATGATATGCTGTTAGTGCTGAATTCTGTCAATTTTGTGTCATATAGTATACATGCAAACACTACAGTATAATCTGTATACATATTACATACAGTGTAGAATAGGTGAAATTACGGAACCCGCCATTTATTCCAATTTTTAACATGGCGACGGTATCAAAATGAAACACTTAGATAGCAATTTCAGAAGGAAATTATCTTATGAACAACATATTATCGTGTAGAAGAAATTTGAATACGTAAAATATAGATGCGCACCCTTTTAAATGTGATGAACTATTACGCAAAATATGAAAATACAACTTTTTTTATTCAACTGGCCATGTATGATGACGTCACAACATCCGATTGGCAAAATGTTTACATGAATTCGTATCTAAAATCCCATAGCTTCCAGAAAACGTTTTAATCATGATTATCACTTTTTATTCTGATGAGCTATAACAGATTGAAATTTACTGTAAAGATGAAAATAAGTGACCCACGTTATTTACAATTTTCGACATGATGACGTCATAAAAATTAAAATATTTTTAACTCATGCGAAAGATAGTTCATTCACCTAGACAATATCAAAATCGGGGTGAAAATAAAAAACGGATAAGTGGAGATGCGCTCTATTAAATGTGATGCGCTATGACGAAAGATATAAAAATCCTATATTTTATATTCGCGTGGCCATACGATGACGTTATAATGTCCGATTAGCCATATTAATGCATGATTCCATATCTACAACTCATCAACTTCCAGAATATATAATTTAAAAAAAGTTCACCTCGTAGTTTAGAATCTATGAATGTTTAAAAAAAGGCATAATTTTGACGAATTTTGACAAATTTTTGAACTTTTTCATCAAAAACGCACGTAAATTATCCAATTGGATGTGCCCGTATGACGTAATTTTAGGTCAAAATTGTTCAAAAGTTGGTAAAATTACCAGAAAAGGCTGGAAAAACATGAATCACGCGAAAAAAATTTATTTTCAACGCTACGTGCGCACCGTGCGAGTAAAAATATGCGCGCGCGTGGGAATTTTTGGCATGCTCAAAATGACATGAAACGCGTAGAAAGTTGATTAGAAATTGATTTTTCGAATTTTGAAATTTTAAACGCCCGTGCGCGCGTAACTTCTTGTGAAACATGCCATTTTTTTTCCACAGTCAGTTAGCGCAAGATATAAATTAAACTTTTGTTAAGTTTCAATTTAAATTGCTATATGGTTTTCGATCTATGTTAAATACGCAAAATTCGTTAAAACGCGCGTAAATCACGTTGCGCAATTCTGACGTCATTCACAATAGGAGGTGCACAATTTCACGTGAATGCCCACATGTTGACAAAGTTATAAAATGTTTTGTTTACAAGTTTTTGAGATACGCGAGACACAAAATTGACAGAAAGAAAGAACTAGACATGAAACTCGTCACTTTGACGAGTTAGTTATCCGCTCGACAAACGCCACGTGCACGTCATACGTTAGAATATTGCACACAGAGAAATATTAAGGCATTATGACCTGAACTGAAGAATATGGTATGTTGTTATTTCTGAATTCTGTTATTTTGTGTCATATAGTATACACAGTACAATCTGTATACATATCACAAACAGTGTAAAATAGGTGAAATTACGGGACCCGTATTTTATTGTAATTTTTAACATCTTGACGGTTTCAAAATGAAATGCAAAAGTAGAAATTTCAGAATGAAATTATCTCAGCAACAACATATTAACGTGTAGAAGAAATTTGAATACGTGAAATATTGATGCGCGCTCTTTTAAATGTAATGAAATATAACGCAAAAGATGAAAATACGACTTTTTGTATTTAACTGGCCATATGATGACGTCACAACATTCGATTGGCACAATTTTCACATGATTTTGTATCTACAATACAATAGCTTCCTGAAAACGTTTTAATCCTTATTATCACATTTTATTCTTACGAGCTATAACAGATTAAAATTTACTGTAAAGATGAAATTAATGACCAACGTAATTTAAATTTTTAGGCATGATGACGATAAAAAAATTAAAAAATGTTTAATTCATGCAAAAGATAGTTGATTGACCTAGAATATATTAAAATCGGGGTGAAAATCGACTACGAATAAGTGGAGATGCGCTCTATTAAATGTGATGAGCTATGACGAAAGAGACAAAAATCCTATATTTTATATTCGCGTGGCCATACGATGACGTCACAATGTCCGGTTAGCCATATTAATGCATGATTCGATATCTACAACTCATCAACTTCCAGAATATGTAATTAAAAAAAAGTTCTCCATGTAGTTTAGAATCTATGACTGTTTAAAAATAGGCATAATTTTGACGAATTTTTGAACTTTTTCACCAGAAACGCGTGCAAATTATTTAATTCGACGTGCTCGTATGACGTAATTTTAAGTCGAAATTGTTTAAAGGTTGGTGACATTACTATAAAAGGCTGAAAAAACATGAATCACGCGAAAAAAATATGTTTTTAACTCTAAGTGTGCACCGCGTGCGTAAAACGTTTCGCGCGCGTGGGAATTTTTGACATGCTCAAAATGACATGAAACGCATAGAAAGTTGATTAGAAGTTGATTTTTCGCACTCTAAAATTTTAAACGCGCGTGCGCGCGTAACTTTTTGTGAAACATGCTATTTTTAATCCATAGGAAGTTTGCGCTTGATGTGACTTAAATTTTCACAAAGTGTCAAAACAAAATTATGTTTCGTTTTTAGTCTATGATCAATCATTGAAATTCATAAAATCGCGCGTAAGTCACGTTGCGCAACTCTGACGTCATTCAAAAATAGGAGGTGCACAAGTTCACGTAAATGTCGATATGTTGACAAAGTTACGATATGTTCTGTTTACACGTTTTAGAGAAACGCGACGCACAAAAATGACAGAAGGAAAGAAGTACTAGACATGAAACTCGTCACTTTGACGAGTTAGTTATCCGCTCGACAAACGCCACGTGCACGTCATACGTTAGAATATTGCACACAGAAAAATATTAAGGCATTATGACCTGAACTGAAGAATATGATATGTTGTTATTTCTGAATTCTGTTATTTTGTGTCATATACATAGTATACACAGTACAATCTGTATACATATCACAAACAGTGTAAAATAGGTGAAATTACGGGACCCGTATTTTATTGTAATTTTTAACATCTTGACGGTTTCAAAATCAAATGCAAAAGTAGAAATTTCAGAATGAAATTATCTCAGCAACAACATATTAACGTGTAGAAGAAATTTGAATACGTGAAATATTGATGCGCGCTCTTTTAAATGTAATGAAATATAACGCAAAAGATGAAAATATGACTTTTTGTATTTAACTGGCCATATGATGACGTCACAACATTCGATTGGCACAATTTTCACATGATTTTGTATCTACAATACAATAGCTTCCTGAAAACGTTTTAATCGTGATTATCACATTTTATTCGTACGAGCTATAACAGATTAAAATTTACTGTAAAGATGAAATTAATGACCAACGTAATTTAAATTTTTAGGCATGATGACGTTAAAAAAATTAAGAAATTTTTAATTCATGCAAACATAGTTGATTGACCTAGAATATATTAAAATCGGGGTGAAAATGAACAACGAATAAGTGGAGATGCGCTCTATTAAATGTGATGAGCTATGACGAAAGAGACAAAAATCCTATATTTTATATTCGCGTGGCCATACGATGACGTCACAATGTCCGGTTAGCCATATTAATGCATGATTCGATATCTACAATTCATCAACTTCCAGAATATGTAATTAAAAAAAAGTTCTCCATGTAGTTTAGAATCTATGACTGTTTAAAAATAGGCATAATTTTGACGAATTTTTGAACTTTTTCACCAGAAACGTGTGCAAATTATTTAATTCGACGTGCTCGTATGACGTAATTTTAAGTCGAAATTGTTTAAAAGTTGGTAACATTACTATAAAAGGCTGAAAAAACATAAATCACGCGAAAAAAATATGTTTTTAACGCTACGTGTGCACCGCGTGCGTAAAAAGTTTCGCGCGCGTGGGAATTTTTGACATGCTCAAAATGACATGAAACGCATAGAAAGTTGATTAGACGTTGATTTTTCGCACTCTAAAATTTTAAACGCGCGTGCGCGCATAACTTTTTGTGAATGATGCTATTTTTAATCCATAGAAAGTTTGCGCTTGATGTGACTTAAATTTTCACAAAGTCTCAAAACAAAATTATGTTTGGTTTTTAGTCTATGATCAATCATTGAAATTCATAAAATCGCGCGTAATTCACGTTGCGCAACTCTGACGTCATTCAAAAATAGGAGGTGCACAAGTTCACGTAAATGTCGATATGTTGACAAAGTTACGATATGTTCTGTTTACACGTTTTAGAGAAACGCGACGCACAAAAATGACAGAAGGAAAGAAGTATAATACAGAAAAAAAAAAAAAATATGATGAAACAGGACGATTACAAGGAGTTATCCGCTACTAAGCGGATAACTAATAATACAGAAAAAAAAAAAAAAAAAGATGATGAAACAGGACGATTACAAGGAGTTATCCGCTACTAAGCGGATAACTAATAATACAGAAAAAAAAAAAAAAAAAAAAGATGATTTCATACAGTTACAAGGAGTTATCCGCTACTAAGCGGATAACTAATTATGCAGACTTAAGGTTGGTTACCACAAGGACGCAACGCAAGGACGTAGATGCAACGCAATTTTTAAAAAATTATTTGCACTCACTTTAAATTTAGTTAAATTATCTTCAAGTGACTGACTCTTCCATGTCTCAGCATTCAGATGTTGACAGATGTCAGTCGCTATAACTTGTATTCTTTCCTTCACATCTGCAGGTGGCGTGTAAACAGGCTTAGTTTCTTCAGTACTAAAAAACAATTTAAATATTTTAACATTGGCGTGCATTATTAAAAATAAATCTTCTTCTTTTTTAATAACTATGGGTTTTCTTTGCCGATGCAAGTACGGTATTGATTTATGTGTGCAAAATCGCGCCTGTGAGAGAGAGAGAACTTACACTTCAATAACTTTTTGTTTTGATTCCTTTAAGACCTCCATGTAGCGAGCTTCAATTTCTACTATCTCATCAGTGTCTGGTTCCACATCAGCGCTTGGACCACTGCCATATAAAAACTTCTTTACCCATGATTTTTCATCATCATTTTCTACTAATTTTAATTCTCTTTGGTTTAAAACTGGCCTGGTTTGGCCAATATCAGCTTTGCCTCTGATGAACGTTGTTGTTGTAGGTAAGCCTTTAAAATTCTATGAAATAAATGTATAATTTATTTCAAGAGATGTCCTATACTATTACTTCAAAATTATCTTTTTATTTATGGACTTGTATTATAATAATAAACAGGCCTAGTAGTAACTAGCTGGGACTATTCATCATAACCTTTATTAGGCCTTATAAGTATTATATCATTATTTTGACAGTTACAAGTTTACAACTTAAATAGATGATTGATGTCTTCTAGTATAAAATGTAATACTTCTATTTTTTTAAATAGAAGCCATGCATGACTTTTTTACTCAATAAATGAGGTAAAGTTATGCTAGGCTTAGCCCTAACAAATTAAGCATGATGTGAGCTTGCCACACAGCCCACGAACCGTCCCAGCAGTCGATGATCCAAGAGCGAGAATGCTAGCTATTAGGTCTAGGATATTATTAGCGCTAATATGTGAGCTTGCCACACAGCCCACGAACCGTCCAAGCAGTCGATGATCCGAGAGCGAGAATGCTAGCTTAGGCCTAGGCCCTAGGATATTATGTGAGCTTGCCACACAGC
The DNA here is from genome assembly GCF_964355755.1 of Antedon mediterranea. Taxonomy (NCBI): domain Eukaryota; kingdom Metazoa; phylum Echinodermata; class Crinoidea; order Comatulida; family Antedonidae; genus Antedon; species Antedon mediterranea. The sequence continues at coordinate 37,491,784 of NC_092672.1, forward strand.
CCACGAACCGTCCCAGCAGTCGATGATCCGAGAGCGAGAATGCTAGCTTAGTTAGGCCTAGGATATTATGTGAGCTTGCCACACAGCCCACGAACCGTCCCAGCAGTCGATGATCCGAGAGCGAGAATGCTAGCTTACTTAGGCCTAGGACATTAGTTGATAATTAGTCTCATTTATTGCATAGTTATGAGCATACAAATATCTTTATTTGTTAATAAAATAACAATGTACAATATTCACCAATCGATTATGACAAAAATATTCTGGTAAACAATATCTTCTTGCACAAATCTGCAGTGATTTACGGAGAACCTCCATATTGCCATGTGCGTGTTACTCGGTGATGATAGAAGCAATTCGCGTCAACTGTGATATGTAACGCGTTACTAATTTTATACCAATTATATTGTAATATAAACGGAATGATGACTTTCTAGACACCCAAAATAAATGACCAGATTCAAATTTTACTGGATTTAATTTATTCACTTTCAAAAAGCCAATGTACAAATAAATGCAGTAAATACTCAACAAGACTATTATACAGCGCTTAGTGTAGAAATGTGTCCATATATGACCCATACACGCAGACGTGTCAAATTGTGTCAGTTCATGATACTTTCACTGAGAAATTTATACCAAGATCATCATTTTTTTTGATCGTGAATGCATGTATAGGCCCTGGTAGACACAGGTACTACAGTTTATAGGCCCAGGTAGACCAATTTTTTGTTCACACATTGCAAGGCAGTAAAATAAGGCAAATATATCTAGAAAGAGAGCAATAATTATAGAATATGCATCATCTATGGCTTTCAAAATTACCACCAAAACTGTATAAAAAGATTAATTAATAGGGTTAGGACTTTACCTACTAGAAGGAGCAAAGGTCAACATCAGTTACTGGTCAGTAGTACTGACCAACTGTTTACAACAATAAACCTCTTTTTCTTTTGTAAAAAATTTATATCATCATTATATAATGCACTTGTAATATTATTTACTATTCAACTACTAACACTGTTATTGCCACTCTTCACCCGATGTCCAGAAAGTTGATTGCCTCATAGTCACTTGTAATATACTCTATAATTTCGGCAAAAAATATACATTTTTGATCGACAAATTCTAGAAAATATCTGAAGAAAAATGTCATATCATTCTGACTTAATCACCGCATTTTCACAAAAACACCCAAATTCAAGTTAGCAGAGATAGTTTTGGTCTTAAGACACTGCTCTGAAAAATAATAATAGAGGGGGCTATAGCATTTATTTCCTATATCAGAGATTGTCCAAAATACCCAAATACAGTAACGCATTTTCATAAAACCTTCATTATTATACTTACTTAACAAGCAACATGTTAGTGCATTACTGAACAACATTACTATTACATTACACACATTATTAAACATTAATAATAACATTCAATATTAAAAGCATGCATAAAACCACAGGGGTTTCAAAAAATAATTTAAATAATATTTAAAAAGGAATTTTGAATATTACATTTAAAGCCATAGATGTGCTAAATAATACATTTGTTATTGCATTTGATATTACCCTTATGAATATTCATAACAATAAATTACATTATGAATATTTATGAAGGTGTTATTATCATGGAATTATAATTCTTCTTTTTCGTACTCCTCTGCTGTTTTCTCCACATAAGGTCCATTTTGGTATTCTTCTGGTACCTCTGCATGCAATGTCTTCTTTCTGTAAAATCCTTTGTGGACCATCAAAGCATTCAACTCTTTTTGTGTCATTGGGGCCATATCAATTTTCTGATGAAAACAAGACAGTTATAATGCAGCAAAAAGTGTACATATTATATCCATACAACTATTGCTACACTAATCTTTGTTATAAGGTAAAGGTCCCGTATTCATTCTCAATAAAAGAGAATAAGCTGTTTAAGAGCTCATTGTACTAAAGCCACAGCTCATGTTGTAGGATGGCCAGTCCCTTCCCACGTCAGCTTATTTTCCCCAGGTAATCTTTTCCACGCCAGCTTATCTTTACCAGGTAATCCTTTCCACGCAGGCTTATCTTCCCCAGGTAATCTTTTCCACGCCAGCTTATCTTCCTCGGGTAATCCTTTCCACGCCAGCTTATCTTTCCCAGGTAATCCTTTACAACTGAGTGGAATGGAAGTTTAACCATGTGATGTGCCCATAAATATGATGTCATATCACTACCATATTTGGGCATATTACTACCATATTTGTGCACATCACACTTTTTTTGTCACATAAAATTTGATAGTGTAGACAGAGCTTAATAGGAGTAGTTCTATTGTAATATTATTTCTATACATTAAATCAAAATGCTACGTACCTCTACCGTTTCGTCATTAGCATCTAGTAGAAACATGAAAGGAGAGGCGCCAGGTTTGGGCTTGAACTCTGCATTGTGGCTTCATTCAGAAAATCAAGGAAATTAAATGTTTGCACTTGATTATGCAACAATTATTGATGCAATATTAAATATTATATAACACCTATATAAATTCCTGTCATTTGATTGGACGAATGTGGGTCACATGGCGTGCAATAGTACGCACTATTCAACGATCGTTAAATAGTACTTTTTGAAACATTTTTGTGTACGAAAAAAAAACGTCTAGATGTTATATAAAACAAATAATGAATGTTTTGTATTCGTGTAATGGTACAAATAATGGCACTTGGTGAATGATGAAAGGTTATATCAACTCGGCTTTGCCTCGTTGATATAACCTTTCATCATTCACCTCGTGCCATTATTTGTACCATTGCACTCATAAACATTCATTATTTGTATATCATCTACTGGAACATTGAACAATTGTCAATGTATTAACACCACTTCATACCAGTAAGGCATGTGGCGCGTGTGTTGGACGCTGGACTACTGATTGTGGGTTCGAATCCAACGCTTGTCGCAAGACAGTTAACTTAAGTTTGCCTCTCTCCAACCAGGTGTACAAAAGGTACCTGATAACGTGAAGACACAACTTTGCCCTGATTACTAGCTGCATTATGGGAGTATGTTTCCATATTTTTTGGATCCAAAAATTACCGGGGTAATAACATGTACAGCGCGTAGAGAACCAGAACCGGTTGTTTATAACCAAAGGAGCTTTATAAAGCCAGGATATTACTATTATACCTACCACTTATTCTACAGTACTGTTTATTACCCCTGAAGGATCTGGTATCATGTTTCTACTATCAATTGATAACATTGCCAAACACTATCTTGACATGATTTATGATTCTCAATAAAAAAGATTGTTTACAAAAGATACAAGTATGGGAGGTCATCATGTATGAACCGTTTAACTTCCGGCAGTTTGTTCAAACGTCATCCGGTGCAACTCTGCAAATTTTAAAAAAAAAGGTTTATTGTTCTCTGAAATTTTTAAATACATTGCATTTGTATTTGATTTCAATCTTGCTAGTATGTGTTATTCTAACTTTTTATGAATCATTTTTTTTTTTTTTTTGCACAAACACAAGTCAACGAATTATTATTGAAGTATTTGAAAAGCTATGCTAAAAAATGTAACATACTGCACTAATATTGAAAATTAAATTTAAATGTATTCATTTTTTTGTAAAATAAAAATATAAACTACTTAAGTTTTATTGTCCAAATAAAACATAATAAAATGGCCGGTATTTTTACTCGGTAGACAGGTGAGAAAAACATAAGTAAATATTTCTTGTAGGCCTATCTCTATCAATAATAAGTAAAGCATCTGCTGTCGGGGATTGTGCACCTCCAGGGTAGTACGGTAAGTAGGGACCAGCCCACTCAACTCAACATTCCTAAACCAGCTGCTAACTGGACTGTCTCTACTCGCTAGCTATATGCTAGTTTTTTTAGCCTTACCTCAACTTTAGCCTTCATAACATCAGCAGAGATAGCAATACACATTGCCTGTAGACAAAGAAGTGCCGTAAAAACAGCCTTCATTTTCTTTAGATTCTTCTAAAATAAAATAAAGGGATTCTTAGACCAGCGAATCGTTAAATAATGACACGTAGAATTGTTATTCGGTACTGGAAGTCAAAGGTATTGTTTACGGTCTCCGCTTCACTGAACAATCGCACGCTCGAACGAATTCAATAACAATAAAACAAAAGATAGTGTAGGCCGCCCTCACATAATATGAACTTAAGCAAAGTAACTACAGAACAAAGTAAGTAAGCTCCATCCAAAAACTATGATTATCAATTATCTGTTTCTGCAGGGTTTTTTTTTCAACTACGTACTAATAACATATCTTTTTAATCAAGCCTTCTTTTAAATAAACGATCATACAATAAACGGTAACAACCGACATACTAATATTAACAATGAACCGGCCATGCAGATTGTCAAACAATGTATAAACGGCGCCGTTTTCCGTTCCGTGAAACGGAAAGTGTGAATGTAGTCCGGGATGTCATTTTACATTAATCAAGTTTCTCACAAATTAATTTTTTTTAAGTTTTAAACCATTTAGGGTTGTTAACACTATTTTGCTGCGACGACTTTGTGACATTTGTTGCAAAAAATACATATTCAGACAAATTCTACAATTTAAAACGATATATTTATTGTACAACTATATACATTCATTGCATCATTGCAATACATAAATTATTGTTATTGAATTCAATACAGCATGAAGACTCTCCCTCTTCTCCATTCAACCCCCCTCTCCTCTCGTCTTTTGGTCTCAATGAATTCAAAATACTTTGTTAGTAATAAAGATTGGTTCCCACTCAAGAGAAAACGCAATGATGTAGGCGCAACGCGACAGTTCAGATGATTCATCGCTTGTGATTGGTCGAATCACATACATTGCGCTTACGTCATGGCGTTGTGTCTCTAGTTAGGAATCAAGGAAATGAGAAATTAAGGCATGTAGGCCTAACACGTCCCGTCTCGCAATTCAGAAACACCCCATACGCTTAAAAGCTCCACCAAGTCAACGCCCAAAAAACTGCACTGGACTGCAAATTCACCTTCCCTCTTGTGGAATAAAAGTTAAAACAAATTGAGGGTTCGTTGCATAGACAAAAAATGAATATATTATCTAATAATCATAAAGACAAGATCACGTACCTGGCACGCATCAACCCCTCCTTCGTCGTAACCTGCACAGATCATATTGGAGGTAAGGTCGCCGGCTGAATAGCCACTAAAGCCTGAACAGACGGAACTTTCACCAATATAAGGAACTGCAGACTCTTGTAGAACCTTAGAAGTTGATCCAGATTCTGATGGGAAAAAAATAATAATGTTGATTTTATTTTTATTTTTATTTTATTTCATCATCACCCTACAGTGACCAAACGTCACCATTAACAGGGCTGAAAGTCGTAAAATATAACATATAATATACAAGCAAAAATCAACAGAAAACAAGACAACATTTAAATATTAATGACATTAGACAAAACCTTGTGACGGAAACAAGCAAGGGAATAAAAAAAAATATCAACAGATCCATCAATTTTACATAGTGAGTGGTATAACTTAGGCAAACGATTAACAAAACCATTTTTAGTAATATTTACCCTCCCTCTTGATATAGAAAATAAAGCAGGATAACGCAATTGATATTGTGGAACAGAAATAGGAAAGTACACTTCAAAATTACCATGAAAAATTGAGTTCACAGCTTTAAAAAGAAAAATTAAATCAAATAACTTACGCCTACCCGCTAAATTAATAAGAACGTCTTTGCTAATAGAACCAAATTTACGCACATAAAATCGACAAAACTTGTTCTGTACACTTTGTAATCTAGAAGACTGGGCAAGAGAAATAGAGTTAAAAATAACACTGCAGAATGCAAGATTCGACCTAACTAAAGATTTGTATAAAATAACTAATGCCTTTTTATCGTTGATATGTCTGCAATGTCTCCAAAGAAAACCCAAAAGTCTATTGCATTTAGAGACTATAAAATCAATATGTTTACAGAAGGTTAATGAACTATCTAAAAAAACACCAAGGTCTTTATGAACAGAGACTCTTTCAAGTATAATATTCTTAATATAAAAGTCAAAATAGATGGGTTTTTTCTTAAGAGTAAAAGACATTGATTTGCATTTAGAGGCATTGACTGACATATTCCAAGTGTCGCACCAGTGAATGAGTCTGTCAACGTCTTCTTGTAACAACAACAAATCATTTAAAGTTTGTATAGACTTAAATAATTTAATATCGTCAGCAAACATAAGAACATTAGAATGACGAGGAACAAAGGAAAAATCGTTAATAAACATAATGAAAAAAAAGAGGCTCCAAAATAGACCCCTGAGGCACGCCAGATAAAACTGGAAGCCATTCAGACGTGTTACCATCAAAAGTGACTCTCTGAAACCTGTCCGATAAATAACTTGTAAAAAATAAAATTAAATCGTGATTTAGACCAAATTGTTGAAGTTTAAACAAGAGCAACTTATGGGAGACCCTGTCAAAGGCTTTAGCCATGTCTGTATATACAACTTCGCATTGCCCTTTTGCATTTATTGCGTCATACGCATGTGACAACAGAACAGACAAATTTGTTTCACAAGACCTTCCTGGGTAAAATCCGTGTTGATGGTCACTAATAACTGGTGATATATATTTAAAAATTTGGTCGTGAACAATTTTTTCAAAAACTTTAGAAATAGTTGGCAACAATGAAACCGGTCTATAATTGCGTACATCAGATTTAGAACCAGCTTTAAAGATAGGGCACACGTTAGCTTGCTTCCATTTTATCGGAAAACGTTTCTTTGATTGAGAGACAAGAAAACCTGGACATGTGATGTGGCCATATATGGACATGATGATGTTATATAAATATACCAAATTTGAACATATCAATACCATATTTGGAAACTTTTTCTTATTAAACTAGTTTAATAGTGTAGACAGGGCTTTACAATCAGTAACGCTACTTTCACACCTGTTTCACGGTTTGTTAGAAAATGTTTCTTGAAATGTTTGAGGGCCTATATATGAGTAAACTTTATATTTAAAGTTATCGTGATTCTCTTTTTTTAAATGTTGTTGCCATTTTATATTAAATATACTATTTGTTTATTAAGAATTTTGAACAAAATAAATCAGAATTGTCTTCCGTTCCGTAAACGGAATTCAGCTTTCCGTGAACAGAACATGTGTGAATGCAGCCTAGGCATGGTTTCCACTAAAACGAAACGAAAAAGGAACGGGCTGTTTCAAGTTGTTTTACTCATCTAACAAGCATTAGGCTTGGTTTCCACTAGGACGCAACGAAAAAAAGAAGGAATGTTTTGTTTTACCATAATCAACTATGGTTTTACTCATCTAACAAGCACTAGGCTTGGTTTCCACTAGGACGCAACGAAAAAAAGAAGGAATGTTTTGTTTTACCATAATCAACTATGGTTTTACTCATCTAACAAGCACTAGGCTTGGTTTCCACTAGGAAGCAACGAAAAAAAAGAAGGAATGTTTTGTTTTACCATAATCAACTATGGTTTTACTCATCTAACAAGCACTAGGCTTGGTTTCCACTAGGAAGCAACGAAAAAAAAGAAGGAATGTTTTGTTTTACCATAATCAACTATGGTTTTACTCATCTAACAAGCACTAGGACTCAACAGAAGGATGAAAGGCAATTTCAAGCTGTTTTTGTTTTACTCATCTAACAATTCAGCTCACCCAAAAAGGTTCAGCTATTTAATAACACTATTTACAATTATAACAATATTTTGCATTAGATGATACTTCAATTAAAGCTCTGTCTACACTATCAAAATTGTTTGACAAAAAGTGTGATATGCCCAAATATGGTAGTGATGTGCCCAAATATGGTAGTGATATGACATCATCATGTCCATATATGGGCACATCACATTTTTTTGTCACATAAAGTTTGATAATTGAAGACAGAATGAATACATTTACATAAATTACAATACAGTACTACGCAAAGGAAAACGTAACAGAACTTCGAAAATAACAAACATTAAACCGGTTGTATTCGAAGCCTAAGCGACTCAAACACCTTTAAAAAGATATATGTTTGTGAGTCACTTAGCATCTCAAATTCTATCTAAATTACAGACTTTTTGCCTACTATGGGTAAATCATAATTGATATTAAAAATTGGCCTTGTCTTCGATTTTCTTGACCCAAAAACTAATTACGACATGACAAACATAATTATTATTACACAACACAAGTATTATTAAATGAACTAATTTAAACAAATAGTAAAACTAGCATACATGGAAGCACATTTATATTGGCAATCTATTTAATATTTAAATTTAAATAAAAAACAAATTAAATCATTCGAGATAATTTTATAACATTACAATTTCTTTTAAAATAATATCTTGTTCAATTGTTACCAATGTTACCACTTTTTCAATTATTACAATATTATTTATAATATAAGGCCGGAATTTAATCAAACTGGTGCACCATTCATTCCCATAAGTAAGGAGCCTCATTAATATTTTATGAGCCTCATTATTAATTCATGAACCTCATTAATAATTCATGAGCCTCATTAATAATTCATGAGCGACATTGGCGCATGTTTGGAAAATTAAACTTTTATAGAGGGACTGTTTAGATATACAGTCTTGCTTATCATGTCAAGATAGTTTTACTATAAATGAAACTAAATTAGTATTTGCACAATATATGGAAGGTGGTACAATAGCAGTAGGGTAAATGAAGTGATATAAAGTTAAATACTGTACATATTAAGCTATAGTATATTGATTGTTTATTGAAGTGAAGTCAAGGTCTAAACAACATGTTATGGAATTGCATGTCAGTATAAAAAATAAAAATCTACTATATCCATCCAATCTTTGTTCTAAAATTGTTTATATGAGAATGAATGACAATGTCAGCACTATTATAAATGTACTGTAGTTTTATTTTGTCTATATAATGTGGAAATGTTATAATACATGTATGATTGCTTTACAATACAATTTAATTTTATATAAATACTTAAACAAATCTTAGATAGTAAACAAATGATGATGATATTATTTGTATTCTGTCATTAAACTATAATAGAATTGTGTTCAACTGATTTTATGTATAAAGTGTCCATTTTAAACGGTTTAATTAAATACGTATTATAAACTTAATGTCAAGGTTCATGGGATAGTTCAGAGGTCACAGTTCATAGTTCAAAGGTGTTTAATTTATATAGGAAGACAAACAGTAGCGTGATAAGCACATAGCAAGTCATAGGCACTTTGTAATTATTTAGAGATGAGATACAAGTAAGGTTTTCCTCTGCCACAAACCGTCACAGTTCCTCAAAGAAAGTTACACGATCTTGAGTCGTTCCCGCTTTAGTCTGAAGAAAAAAGAAACCAAAAGTCTTCATTATTAAAGATATAATATATATTTTGATATTATTGATGTGTAAGCATTTCCACTACCACTGCCTCCCCATTCCGGCCCCCACCCCCCCCTTTCCTGCTTTAAAATCAGCAAACTATCATCACACATAAATATTTGTCTACACTATCAAACTTTATGTGCAAACAAAAATGTGATGTGCCTATATATGGAAATGATATCACTACTATATTTGAGCATATCACTACCATATTTGGGCACATCACACTTTTTTTGTCAAACTAGTTTGATAGTGTAGACAGTGCTTAAGTTCACAGATACCCATGTCTCTATTGATGTTTCTTTTTTATTATGCAGATAGATTTCTTTATCTTTCTGTCTGCCTGTATTTTCTTTTAAATCAGTCTATTTTAAATGTTGTTATAGATACAAAAAAAAAGTTAATGATGAGCGTACCTTTTGTAACGTTGCATATTTATTCTCTCCTTGCTGTAACAGCTGATTATGTATAATATCCCAATTTGTTTGTTTTTCTTCTACTTTCAACTCTTCAATTTCTGATTTAAGTCCATTCAATTGCAATTGTAAGTTTTTACTCTTTTCCTGGTATTCAATTCTGTATGTAAATAAGTTACATTTAAATACATAACCATTACACAGCCTAAAAATGACAACATCAACTGGTGGTGTAATAACGATTTTTTTTCTTACCTTTCTTTTTCAATTTCTTTTGAAAGTTTTTCAACTTCTGTGTCGTTCTCGTTGGTCAAAAGTTGATTTGTATCGATGGTTGGTAAACCTTGTATCTAAAAAAAAACAAACAATTAATTCAAAAGAAGAAACAGCAACATCAGTAACATTCATTTTGAGGCTGTATTTCCATAATTAACAGATAAACTGCCTGTGGAAACAGGGTTTAACCGCTTCCACTCGAGAAAAATTAACTGATAAACTGCCTGTGGAAACGGGATTTAACCGCTTCCACTCGAGAAAAATTAACCAATAATTATCTCATTTAAATCGGACAATTATCAGATAAATGCAATAATTTTTAATCTTTGACCTGGAGGACAAACTGTTGCATTGTAATTAGGATTCTGGTGATTTTTGTCACTTTATTGATTAAAAAATTAACCGATAATTTTTGTTTTGTTTTTATTCTAATTATCATCATTTTTTCTTTTTAATACAGATATTTCAATGAGTTTATTTATTATTATTCTATCCTTTAACTTACAGATTTTTCAATGAGTTTATTTATTATTATTCTATTCTTTAACTTACAGATATTTCAATGAGTTTTTCTTTGGCAATCATTTCACTTTGTCTTGCTTGTATTAACTGTTGTTTTAGATCTTCTGCTTCAATCATTCTAAAAATATTAAAAACATATTACAAATATTTAAATTCTAAATAAAAACAATTACTAAAGCACAAGTAGTGTGCCTTTCACTCATCCTTTCTTTGATTTTTGTCCGACAATATCAATGGGAAAACTTACTGTAATAACATATTTTTATTTTATTAAAAGCTTTAAATAGTCAATAATGAATACGTCATTCCAAATGATACCTCATTTCAAATGATATTCTATGAAGGGTGTTTATTTAAGGGGAGGGGGTAGTTTATTCATAGCGGGGGCGTTTATTCATAGCGGGGGCGTTTATTTGAATAAATACGGTAGTCAATAATAACTACCTCATTTCTGATTCCTCTACGATCCTTCTAGCAATCTCACTGGCTTCTTGTAGTTTTTGTTCCATAAGTCGTTTCTCCTCTTCACTCTTTAAACAGAAAAATGTCAGGTGTTAAGCTCTGTCTACACTATCAAACTAGTTTGATGTGCCCAAATATGTTAGTGATATGACCAAATATGGTAGTGATATGACATCATCATGCCCATATATGGGCACATCACATAAAGTTTGATATTGTAGACAGAGCTTTACAAAAAATGTATGATATTTTTATATAAATATACTATCCGACACAAAAAGTAGTTTAAATTTATAGAAAGGTTGTTTGAGCATTAATAGAGAAGTACCTGTATGACTTGCATGTTTATTCTTTGGATTTCTTGCTGCGCCTGTGATGCCTTCTGGGATAGAAGTCTAGCCTCCTCTTCAGCCACTCTAGCCTTTTCACTTAATAGATCAGCTGCTTCTTCTGACCGCATCTAAACACAACATAAAACAATAATTTCAAAGAATTGAACCAATCAACAAGCTAACCTATTATACAAGGCAACTGAACAATCAACAAGCAAGGTCAGCAACTGACGTATTGTGAGCAAGTAAATATTATTTGTACTGGAGCAGTAGCTTGGTGGTTAACATGCTTGCCTTCAAAACCTATGGTCCAGTGTTCAATCCTTACCTATTACCACGGGTGTAACTCACTACTCCACTCAATCCATAAAGCTCTGTCTACACTATCAAACTTTATGTGACAACAAAATGTGATGTGCCCATATATGAACATGATGATGTCATATCACTACCATATTAGGGCACATCACAAATTAGTTTGATAGTGTAGATTTAGCTTTAGATGAGACTTACTGTATCCATCCTCTAAATGGTGAGTTGTTGTGTGTGAAAAAGAACAGAAATATAAATAAACATACCAATGCATCTTTGGCATTGAGGGCTTCTTCTTGGAAAGCCTGCAACTGCTGCTGTAAATCTTCCTTCTCTTTCTCAGCAAGTTCTCGCAGCTGTCTTTCTCTCGCTAATTTGTTTCTCTCAATCTATTATACGAGAAAAATAATCAACTACATTGACAGGGGAATTAGATCAGTTATACCAGGAATGAATGGCTACAGTGCATACATGGCATATGTCACACAAATTGTTTAAAGAAATAACTCTTAAAATCTATTTTTGAGATGTATTTTTTTGTACATACAACAGACCCTTCAAACACTTAAAAAAAGTTAACACTATCAAACTAGTTTGACAAACCAAGTGTCATGTACCCAAATATGGTAGTGACATGACATCATCATGTCCATATATGGGCACATCACATTTTATTGTCACATAAAATTTGATAGTGTAGACAGCACTTTAGACTTTACTCAAACTAACCTGTCGTTTGGCTTTTTCTTCTTTTGCTTGTGTCTTCATTTGTTGCACCTCCATGGAATCTGTTTTTCTCCGTAACATAAACAGTTCATGATTTCCTACGCATAAATCTAAAATCTATACAAATTTAAAAAAACATCTTAATTATTAATATTTATTTTTACAGTGTATATATTCACATAATATTTATCATGGAATTTATTTTGCTGATAAATTATTGTATTTAAGGAAACCATAATACTTGCCAATTTATTTCTTCTACTTTTTGGTGAAATGAAGCTGAAATCTGACGACTTCTTATCAATTGGTTTTATAGTAAACTAAAAAAAGAGAATATTATTATTCAAACAAATCAAAATAAATTTTTAAATCAACATTTTAACATTTTTTTCTCATTTCCCTATCTGTGTTTGTTAGCCATTAAGTATAATTACAATTTGGACAAAAAAATATTGAACTGTGCTTCAAAATATATATTTATATGAAAGAAACCTTTACTTTTTTATCTCTGTATGAGATGTCCCCGATTTCACTCCAGGGAAACGAGATTTGTGGACGGAACCTGTTCTCTGCTTCATACACATGAAGTCCAAAGGCATCGACTCCAAGCTGTAACGGTGTCTTTTTATCATTCTAACAAAATAGAAAGAACAATTTAATATTTTGTTTGAAATAATGAACTAAATATTGATTGATTCATTCATTAATTTATTTATGATAGTACATTCATAGACAAAACATGCAAACCAAAAAGAGAAAACATATCACCAGGAAATTAGGAACAAAAACAAAAACAAAAACAATATCCTAAAAAATCATGGCATCAACGCTGATGTAGGTTGGATTATTGAAGTATGTTAACTATTTAATCAGACTATTACAACTATCATGAATTCTGTTCTTAAAACTACGAAGAGTTCCTCCAATATTCATAGAATGAGGGAACATTATTTGTTACAAACATCTTGCTTGTGCTATTATGTACTGCTCTTAATCAGAGCACAAAAACATATACATACAAAATTAAATAACAAATAGATAAGAGCAAGTGGATAACCCTATATAAGTTCAAAAGCTTGTTTCCATAGATTCACTCGACATAAAGAATTTCTTTTAGTTAACATTGCTCACTTATCAACAATTTATAAAACACAACAATATTGCATTGTTGGCTAATACACTGTGTGTTAGCCATGAGTCACCATTTGTTGTGGTTTTTGAGATAACAATGCTGGCTACCTCTAATCACTTTACCAGCCCTTATTTTAGTTGTTCTTATGTTGTCTGATTTCACAGGAAATGCCCTTTGATTGCAATAACTTCCTTAAAGGAACAATTCACTGTTATCAATTAGTGCAAATTATTCCTTTTTATTTGAAACTTCTGTAGTTTTAAAACTTAAACTTATATTAAATTCAGCCATAAAAATGTAGTAAAATATTTATTATAATATTATAGCAAGAATATAAGATATAATATTTTGATATAATCAGGTAGAAAGTACTACAGTATAAAAACTTCCATGCTGTATTGTATGGATAATCCTAATATTTATTCTTTCTTTTGATATAATTTTGAAATATTGCATTTTTGAACATATGGTGTGTGTTTCAATTTCAAAACAGTTTAATGAAAATATTGATAAAAGAAAAATGCCAAATAAGTGTAACAATTTCATCAAAAGTTGTTCATATTTGCAATAGGACAAATAGATTGTAACTTACAGTTATTTCAAAATAGTTCACTCCATACATGTCAAGATCTTGAGCAAATTTTAAGTATTCCATTTCAGCTTCATCTCTGGAAGACAATAAGTGTAATAAGACTTAAGATGACAATGGTATATTTTACAATAAATAATCAAATCACATTTGTTAACCCCTTCAATATTTTAATCCTCCACAAATACACACGTTACAGACTGCTCTCCTCCCCTATCTACCATTATGATAAAGTCTTCATTCATTCTGTACCTCCATTTCCCCCACCAACTTTCCCATCCCTGCCTCCATTACAGACTGTTTCCCCACCCCCCCCCCAACTCTCTACCTCATCATTTTGTACCTCATTCCTCACATAACTTCTTCATCCCTATTCTATGTACCATTACCTACCTGGTCATGCCCTCATTCTGTGCATACCATGACGTTATTTTGTCTTCCCACATTTGTTGTGTCATGTCGTACTGTTCAATGACATCTTGTGGGAGAAGTTCTTCTTCCGCAAGGAAGCCGACACGATGGTACATAGGGTCATAATCACCATACTGAAACAATTTAAACAAAAAACTGATAAATTAGACAGTAAGACATATCATTTCTAAATCATGAAAACCCTAGATTGAATTTCATGCCAATGCTTAACCTTTAATTGTTGTGTCAAATAAATATTTGAGTGCCAACACCAAACAAATGCACATTTACTACATTCTCCTAAGGGTCTAAACATGTCTTGTTGTTATCTGGAACTATCCCTTTCCTGTCCACAACAAATGCTGTACTTGTAGATTACAGTAGTAGTACCCTCTCATTTTCGGTCTCTACACACAGGCCATTCAACCTGTATATAGTAATTGTCTATTACTTCAAGTACATAATTCTAACCTTAGCCTGAATGGCGTATGCAGCTAACAAGACTGCCGCTTCTGGTGAGCAGTAGATCTCGGCTCTTAAGACTTTCTGTTTTACTTGAAGAAAGAACAAGTGCTGCGTAATTTCCTGGATGAGTTCCTCTGATACCTCTTCTGGGTAAAACTTGGCAAGAAATGAAAACTGTAATGGATTCTCTTTTGATACATTTTGCTCTGTCACCTTATATAGAAAAAAAAAAAGGTTAAATAAAGAAAATTGAAAATGTATAACACAATAGAAGAAAAGAATTTTGGAAAAAAAAGAAAAGAGCAAGTTATTGATATTTCTATTTAATAAAGATGTTTGAAAAAAAAATGTTTTTTACTCTCATACTGTAAGAGGTTTTGTTTGACCTGGTCAACAAAAACTTAGGCAAACAAAAGGAAATGCTTAAAAAAAACAAAAAGGGCAAGAGAGAATGACAATGTAAAATATTAAGAAGTCAGTAAGTAATTTTAGTAGCGTTAGTATGGTAGATGTCTTACCTTTTTGTCCATTTTTAGCCAAGCTTGATAGCCTTTCTTGTCCACATATTGCAGTCCAAAATACCAAGTTTCCCTCAGTCCTTGTGTCCGGCAAACAAGATCAAAAAGCTGCCGACCTGTAGCTGTACACTACATAGCACATAATAAACAAAATTAATTTTAAATAATATATTTAATATTTCCTTTTTTAAACTAATAATATTTCTCTCCAATGGAGTTAGCTGATTCAAAGATGAATATTAACAAAAAGATAATTTCCCATTTCACTCATTGTTCGTGTAAACCTCACGGGGAAATTCCAGGCTAACCTAGCCTAGGCCTAGTAGGAAGGTAAATCCCATATTAGAAGTTAGTGGCACATTCCGGGCTTCCTTCATCCCCTTTTCCTGCTTTCTTTCTCAGCAGCCAGGCTTATCTTCCTGCCTGGCTGACGTCTAGTTTCTTATCTTAATTCTTTACTTACATCTATACAAAACTCCAGTTCAGCATCCATAGTCATAACCCTAACCTTTAAGGTTTTAGGTTTGCTTCTGAACAGCGACATATTGCAAATCTATCTGCGTTTGTTCATTTTTTGAATAACATAAACTTTAGTCATCATCATAACAATCAGTAATCCAATTTTCGTTGCTTGTTGTCATTGTCGAGCAAGTTCAAAAGGTCACGTACGTATCGAAAAAGGGGGCGCCCTATATATTTATCCTTCTCTCTCTATCAGTATCAACAATACTGTACAGTACTATAAATTTGGCTTTTCTTGATGCATTTCCTATTATGAGAACAAGTTTTGGAGGATCATTATTTGCTTTTTTTTATTCCCTAAAAAAATACCCAACATTTATTGTCATACATAGACCAAAAAGTCGAAAAAGTTCTCAAACCTTTTAAAGATGTATTGTCCCTAGCCCCTTTGGTAATTCCAAAAAAAAATTTTTTTTTCATTTTGAAAAAAAGGGGGTCATTTTGAAGTATCATAATAGTTATTAACTTTCACCAAAAATTAGTCGAAAAAAAAAATAATTTAACCGAAATACAGATGTTTTTTTGTTCAAAAAATAACGTTGACTTCCAGTCAAAGTTTTCAATCAAAACATATCTCATAATGCAACGCGCTTGTTTGGCTACTCTGTATGCATAATCATAAAACTTCTTCGCAATCTGTGTGAAAACACCTTCTCAACCGAGTTGTAAACAATCCTAATTAGCATCATGCATATGCATACTCATGGTTTGAAATCTTTGTTTCCCAGACGAAATCTATTTAATTTACTTGTTAATTACGTAAACTTGTTGTTTTTGGCTCGAATTTTCGACTTAAAGTGAATAACTTTAATATTACTTTGATATGGCTAATTTAAATTTAGAATATTTTTTTTTTCATTTTTTGTGTTTCAAGGGACAATACATCTTTAAGTAAAAGTGTACCAGAAAGTGGTTCTAGGACAATTACATATCTCTTTATTGTCAAAATGTAAAATAATTAATGTGCTTGCATAATAATGCAAGCACATATTATATTGGGTTAATGCTGTAATAGTACACAGCAGTATGTATAATATTCCATAGTACATTTTTCCAGAAATAATAATGACAAATCATAAAGATATTTGTGTTACAGTATTTATTTTATTGTTAACATTGTCAGGTACAATACTGAATATCAATACCAACGTTTAATATAGTTACACTCTTTAAATCCTCCTACTTACAGATAAAATTTCAAAATCATTGCAAGTTTCAGTAATCATATTAAGGTAATATAATACGTTTTGAAAATCATATTTAATATAATATCGTACACATTATTTAATACTTGAGTGGTACAGTACAATAACTTAAATTCAATCCTTGTTCAACTTCTCGCTGTAGCTTCTCCTGTATTGTGAAGTTGAGTCTATGATATATAGTGACTTTGATTTGACACTGCTTGGTGGATATAATAACTAAATTCTGTCAAAATAAAAGGAGATTAAATGAAATTAGAGCTTACTTTTAAAACCCAGCTTTGTGAAAATAAGATGAGATAAGATAATTCTTAATTGTCATGTAAGGGCCGAACTGATGACAGACAAATGCTAAGTCAATAAGGATTTATTTACTGTTTTTAAAGTACTTACCTTTTTACAATCTGTATAACGTCCTCGTCGTTAAGTTCATGTTCTCTGCCGACCTTCTGTGGATTGTGTTTGACAGATGACCCCCATACTAACGCACTGAAAAACAAAATGAATAAAATTAATATAAGACAAAATGATTACATTTAAATTAATGCAAGACTTCCACACTAAAGCCCAGTATATATTATCAGTTTAGTGATATGCTCAAATATGGTAGTGATATGCCCAAATATGGTAGTGATATGCCCAAATATGGTAGCGATATGACATCATCATGTCCATATATGGGCATATCACATATTTTTGTCACATGAAGTTTGATAGTGTACACAAAGCTTGCCAACCATATTACATTTGTTTGCTACAAAAACTAGGAATTTACTGTTAAACATCAAACTTACTATTTTGGAAAAATAACTTATATCTACAAACCAGATGAACATTTTCAATCATCAAACTTACTATTTTAGTTCTTTTAAAATAGATTTGTGTAGATTGTTGCAGAAATCTTCCACTGTTGTCTGGTCAGTTTTTAACACCACTGGCGCTTCATAGTCCGGTAACTGTCCCTTTGGTTTCGTGTAGCTATAATGATAAATGTGACATCACAAACTATTAATTATCAGTCTATTGTTTAAAAAAAATGAACAGTGAGTTGTTTTTACCGTCTCAAACACTTAAATTAGTTTAAAAAAAAAAATTATAAAACCAAATATAAAACTAAAATCAATTCTTCGTAACACCCTGCATGGCTAATTGTTTATATCTCATTTACATACTTATGAATTGACTGTATTTTTCATTTCTGATGATCAAATAAAGATCGAAATGTTGAATCATGGCTTGACTCTCGTTATTTGGAGTAAATTTTATACTATATTACTTAAAACCAAAATTAGTATGTAAAATACTGTGAAAATAACACATACATTCTAACAAGAGTCAGGTACTGCCAAATTTTCTCCAGTAAATCATCAAAGTTCCATTTGTGATGAGCAGAAATTGGTACACAATGTGGGATCTTGTAAATGATATCAAGTTCCTGAAAAAAAAAAAGATTATTAATGCTCTGACATCACAAAGAGTTCACTATATTCACTGGTTTCTAGTACATCCAACTATTTATACTAATATAATTAGGCATCGTATACTCTATCTCTAACAAAATGTCCCAATCTTCTATCAACTAAAGCCCAAGTATAGTCATGTCCCAGGACCACACTCTATTAGTCACCACGGATAAACTTTCTTCCTCAGTGCTTCTATGAATGGATGACTTTTGGGAGCAGGAACGCTAGTAAATCAAACCCAGTACCGTTTTGATTTCAATCATTCAGGAATTTTTCTCTTGATGCTACATCAAAATCCATCTATTATTGATGCCAGATCCACAAACAGGAATATGTAATCGTGACATAAAATTACTTTAAATGTCAATCCTCTCAAACCTAAACTTGCTCATGTTTGTACAGCCATACCTTTTGTAAACTGGACTAACAAATAATTTTAATATCTATTTATTTTATTTATATTTACCTCAATAGAAATTTGATCAATCTTGTTAAGTACATATATACATGGGATGTAAGCTCGGTTTCCTTCGATTACATCAATTAACTCATCTGCTGATGCGTCGTGACGTAGCGTGATATCTGCGTTGTGGATGCGATATTCTGATAAGATGCTTTTTACGGTGTCTAGATCGAGTTGTGATTGGGCACATGTGGCTGTTAGATTTATTCCCCCTTTGTCTTTCTTTCGGTATGATATATTAGGAGGCTTCTTATTCAACCTGATCATAAATAAAATTAATGCAACTGGATTTAATCATATACAAAAAAAAGAAAATATATTTTGCTCTTTTCAAAAAAGCTGTTTGCAGTTTCCAAAATACTATACCTTTGTTTTCATATTTCATTTATGATTTAGTTCAATTTCACCAATTCGTATACGGCAGTTTACTTTTCAAGGTGATTACTAGGTTAAATACCATTAAAAGGAATTTATTATAAACGTTGTTGAGGTTGACAAATATCCTTACCTTATTCCAAAGCCTTCCAACTCATGCTCAATCAATTTCTTGTGTTTGAGTGGCTTTAGTACATCTAAGACAATCAATATTAAACTGCATGTCCTTGCAACTACAAGAAAGAAAACACATCACATATTCATCATGTATTGGTTTCATACACCCTTTCTATAAGCTCTGTCTACACTATCAAACTAGTTTGACAAAAAAAGTGTGTTGTGCCCAAATATGGTAGTGACATGACATCATTGTGTACATATATGGGCAAATCACATTTTTTTTTTACATAAAGTATGATTGTGAAGACAGAGCTTTACACACTTATAAGCTTGGTGTCAATAATATGATGTATTATTTTAAAAATGGTATCAAAACCCAGTTCCAACTTGAAAAATGAAATACTGTATTGTATCACAAAATTTGGCCAAACCAGAGAGGGCGCAATTAAAAGAATTTTAGACATCAGCATTTCTATAGTAATTTCTAAATTGCTAAACAAGGCACGTTCTAAATTTGGTTGAAGTATTAATATATACTACTGACCTGCAATGACCTGTCTACCACGACCTTTACCATCCTTAGCTCCTTCAATAATACCTGGCAAATCAAGTAACTGTAAAAACAGAACAAAATTAATTAACAGAAAAAATGAAAATCTTCATTCTATCTATTACAGTACTGTATAACTACTGTACACAAGAAAGTGACATCCTCAATTATTTAAACTGAATACACGAGTTGAGTGAATTGGGGGACATACAGAGGGAGCTATTCACTTGGTTAATGGGATAAACTAAGGTAAATGCAAGTGGATAGAGTAGCTATTTATAAAGCTCTGTCTATCAAACTTGTTCGACAAAGAAAGTGTGAAATTTTGTTGTCACATAAAGTTTGATAATGTAGGCAGAGCTTTAGGAATTAGAGTGCGAGAGAGGTAGTGTGTGTATTACCTGTATCTTGGCACCTTTGTACCTGATGACACCAGGCACTGTGGTAAGTGTTGTAAATTCATAAGCTGCAACCTCTGAGTAGACACCAGCGAGGTTGCTGAGAAGTGTAGATTTACCAACTGACGGGAAACCTAAAGGATATTTAACATTTGATGTACAGATTACGCAAATAGGTTATCTGTGTTAGAACAAACAACAACAAAATGAACAGTCATTATGTTAATTTATTCATTCGGAGACTTAACTTGGAAACCTAATTTAATTAAATTCACATAGAAAACCAAGAATCTAGGTTACAACCACCTCATCATGCATAATAACTTAAATAAAGGAGCCTTAATGAAAGCATAACTTGTAATGAATAGCCTCCTCAGTTTATTCATTTTGACATTTAACCAGGAAACCACCTCCTTATGCAGGCACCCCAACGTCAGTATGTCTGTTATTGTATCTATGCCTGTCTGTCTATGTACAGTACTGTAAATTCAAATCCAACTACATTATTGTGTATTTGGTAATTTTACACTAACCTACAAAACCAATTCGAGCATCTCCCGTTTTAGCAACATCAAAACCTAAAGAATAAAAAAAAATATATAATTAAATATACACAACATAAACCATCTGAATTGTATGCCTTTTGGATGTGTTTTCTACTATATGTTTACCTTCTTATTTTAGTGTTTTGTATTTGTTGTCTTGTTTTGGCCTGAATATGCTTGGTCCTCCAAGCTGTGACCTGTTTGTTACATTCTTTTGTTTTTTTTTTATTGAAATAAACGATGATTTGATTACATATTTTACATGATGATTCAATAATCATTGCCAGCCATATTTATTATATATCCTTTGTTACAATTCTTTTCACCTGATGATGGGCTATGCCCGAAACATGTCGTTAAAATAAATCTATATTGAGGCAGTTTTAACTTATTTGATCTTGATTTTTTTCTATATCCTGCCTATGCATGATAATTCAATAATGATTGATGATTCAATAATCATTGCCAGCCATATTTATTATATATCCTTTGTTACAATTCTTTTCACCTGATGATGGGCTATGCCCGAAACATGTCGTTAAAATAAATCTATATTGAGGCAGTTTTAACTTATTTGATCTTGATTTTTTTCTATATCCTGCCTATGCAGCTCTTTGATTTACATATTTATTATATGTACATAAGTTGTTTGTTTTTCATATAGCTGTCAATACTGTTGCGTGATATTTCCTTACCTTCACCAGCTGGACCTGAGCCGCCTTTTGGTGTAATTAATTCCCTTCTCAGTTTGGCAAGACGTGCTTTAAGTAAACCTAAATGACTGCTTGTTGCTTTGTTTCGCTGAGTTCGAGCCATCTGAAAAGAATAATGGATAGTGAAAAGTCTAATTATGATATTTTAATTGGAGTAAAAGCATTACACAGTTAACACAAACTCTTCTTACTTTGAATTTGACATTATTGTGGAGCAAAAACAGATAAAAAAATACAAACAAATTTAATAATATTAATATTAATAACTAAACAGTATTCAATCTTACGAATCTTATTAAACATAAATAAAGTCTTAAAAGATTAATATTAGGATTTGATAATTTTTTTGTTTATGATCCATAAAACTCTATCTGTGACACCTACCTACACTCGCACTTAACTAGCCTAACCTAGGCCTACCCTCTCATCTCCATGATGGAAGGATCAATCCAGGCGGCACACATACCGTCACAGCTGCTCTCCGTTCATTTTCAATCTTATCATATTAATGGACTTTTTAGGCTACAAATAAACTAATTTTTACTACAAAAAAAGTCCTTAACATATATCAAAAAGTTTTCCAATACTTACTTCTGCCTCGATCTCAGCAATCTTCTCCAAAATACCCATTGTTAATCAACAAAAGTAAAACTTAGGCTAGGCCTACCCACACTTCGCGGTGCTGCACCGTTTTCACAACAGACATCCAGTCCAGGTCCAATCATAAAAACAAAGTATTTCTTCTAAATATTTTAATTTCAATAAAATAAATACATTACTTATAAAAATATTTTTAAGCTTACATTAATTGCAATTTCCGATAATATAATTAGCATACTTAATCTATTCTACAAATTTTCATGATTAATAATTCCCAGAATGCATCGTAATTCAATATGTCTGCGCCCATGGCCTGAAAAATGCTGATTGAGTTTATGAATATAATTTTTACATATCATGAAATTTCACTTGCTAATGAAATTTATTCTGTAATTTATGTAATCAACTTATTATAATGAACTTATTTTGTAACTTTCGTGTGTTTATACGCTTGAATTCACACATAAATTCTTGTGTATTTTCTAGATGTTTGAGTACCGGAGATGTAGTTTTTGTACCTAGGAAACTACCATTTAGGGTGCCTAAAGAAACTTTTTCAGAGGGCCAAGACCCATTTGTGCGGTCGACAAATAAACCACAGAATAATGGCAATCAAGAATCATCAGACTCAAATATTTTCTCTTATAGTAACATTTCTACACATGATTTAAAAATAAATGACAACTTACCAGATGTCGGAGGAATAGAAGAAAATGAAAATACAATTTATATTCAATTTGATGGTACAGAAAAGAAAAATAGGAAAGATGCAGAAAAACAAAAAGCATCAGAACTATCCCCGGCCAAAGCTGCTGCAATGAATGTCCGAGACAGTTTACGAAGTGAAACTGGTAAATGAAAGTGTGAAATGTACCGATTCAATTTACAAACTACCAATCTAAAATTTGATTACTTTCGAGATTCATAAATTTAAAGATTTCACAATTGAAAAAAAATAAAGTGCGAAAGTTTTACAAAAGTTCATGGAAAATAAAAATATTAAACATATTTCTCATTTCTGTATTTAACATTTTAACTCAAATTCTTTTTTATTTAGTTACAAGTAGCAAGAATACTGGGTTTGACAGTAAAGGGTTTAAGATTTACACAGATACAGTGCCGGATTTAAAGAGGGTACCTCCAGCAAAAGTAACAAGTATTCTCAAATCAAGAATCATTTACAATGAAGGTTAATGGATCGTTTACATTTAGCAACTCTTGCAATTACAAACTGTTGATGTTCTATATTTACTCACAAACTTTATATTTTTAACTCTTTTCTGTTTTTGCAGGTGAAATTCTTGCAATAGACAAGCCGTATGGATTGCCATGTCATGGTACTTTGTTTTTTTTAATAAACTTATAAGATCAGCTAAAACATTAATGCATGTAAACTTAAAGTAAAACTCTGTCTAAACATGGAGAAATTTCTCCATGGTCTAAACTATCAATCTTTATGTGACAAAAAAAATGTGATGTGCCCATATATGGACATGATGATGTTATTGGGCATATGATATCACTACCATATTTGGGAACATCACACTTTTTTTGTCAAACTAGGTTGAAAGTGTAGACAGAGCTTTATACGATCAGCAAAAACATGGTATTTGCAGAGCAGAAGAAATTCACACTAATAAATGTATAAATCTAAATCATGACAGTACTTTCCAGAACAGTATTTAGTCATTTGTACTGGTTTTTCTTGATCTTTTTTGGACTTCATGCTAATATAAAGCATTTAAAGAGGAATATTTTAATACTTAACCTATCACACAACAAAAAAGTAAGTTAATAAAGAAGTTAATATCTTAATAATTCAGGTGGACCAGGGGTTGTGAATAACATTGAGGAGCTGTTGCCCCGATTGGCTAGAATGTTGCCAGGACAACAAGAAGACTTGACACTTCACATGGTTCACAGGCTGGACAAGGAGACTACTGGTGTGATGCTATTTGCTAAAACTGAAGAAATGAAATTAAAATTACAGGCAATGTTTAGAAATCATGTGATCAGTAAAAAATATTGGTAAGAAATTTGTTTAGAGTGTAATGATCCATAATGACCGTTTTCTTTATCAAACTATAAAAAAAATTTTTTTTTTCATTTTTAGGGTTATTACAGTAGGCGTTCCAGAACCAAATAAAGGTAAATTTATTTCAAATGCAATTCAAATTATATTTTCAAATATTATTCATAAAAGTTATTTCATGTTCCATTTTTTTTATAGGAATGTTAGATATCCCGATGATTGAAAAAGAAGTTGAAGGAAAGCACAGGGTAACGTTGAACCTGAATCTAGTAAACCCTTACTTTTTTAAGTCTCACAATATCCTTTTACATTTAATTTGAACTATTTTCTAGATGAGTTTAAAACCTGATATTGGCGATGTCTACAAAAATCTATGGCAAAAAAAGAGCAGATCTTTTGGTACAAAGGCTGTGTCAAAGTTCAGAGTTCTGGATGATAATGGTACTGCTGCCCTCGTCGAAGTTCAAGCGGTTACAGGTAAGACAAAGTTTATATCACTATTATCCAAAATTTATTGTACAATTTTCTTTTTTAAATCATAATTAATCTTATTTACAGGTGAAGACAAGTTTATATCACTATTTATCCAAAGTATCTTAAATTTGCCTTTAAAGTCGTCATATTTTCTTTCTAAATCATAATTGTTATTTACAGGTGTAAAACACCAGGTACGCTGTCACATGGCATTTGGTCTGGGTTGTCCCATACTAGGGGATCACAAATACTCGCATTTCAATAAAATTGCCCCACAGGTAAGCAAATCATTCTAGATTTAAACCTGTTAGTAGACTCAGTGGTTCAGTGAATTACTTGTGTAGAATGAGTGAAGCTACGTGGATGGTTTGAATATTGAATACAAAGTGACAACGTAAAGTTCAGAAGTAGTGAACACAGGAGTGGTACAGGAAACATAGCCTAAGTAAATATTTCTTTGTTTCACGTCAACGTCGACACATTTTTTACTCTTTACAGAAACTTCCAGTTGAAATGCTTCAGCGATTTAGACTCCGACAGGCCAAAGTTCGCACAATGCCGATGCACCTTCATGCTCACCAGATATTTTTACCAGAAATCTATCAGGGTCGCAATCTCTCCATCACAACTCGGCTACCACAGTTTTTTAACAAAAACTTGTCATATCTGAAACTTAAGGTTTCATAAGAAGTATAGGACATTTGATTAGAATGCAAAAACTTTTCAATGGGAATTTTGACTATATAGATATTTGCTACAAAATATAATTATATTCAAGATGAACAAATAAAGTTCGAAATATTCTCTTGCCTCACATTTTTGGAGTTTGTTTTATATTATCATACAACAAACGGTTCTTAACATTCATAAAAATATAAATTTATAACACAAAAATGTATATGGTTCAACATGACGACACAATCATGTGTGTAATTAAGCTCACAACAACCAGACATGTTTATAAATTGAAGGTATTTTAATAAAATAATGAAATCATTTGCCTTAATGTTTTGAAATGTGCACAATTTTAATTATAGAATAAACAGACAGACAGACGAACGAACATAGAATATTGAAAATTTATTTACATAACATTGCAACTTTTTGGCAAATAAATGAACTGTACAAGAAAGTGATTACATGTAATATACATATATAACAAATTACAGTCATTAGTTTACTGTATATATCTTAAAAACGGCTGGGAACAGAGCTTGTTGGATCCTGCCAAAATTATTTACACAAACAAACAAACAATTTTATAATATGTTCTACATATTATACCACCATTCACCAGCTGACCAATCAAGATCAAGCTGAATTTGTGATTGTCATGTCAAATAAACGGTAAATTTAACAGGTATATATACCAACCCCAAAAACATAGCCCTATTCAGGAGGGGGTTTATACCACAGGTATGTGCACAACTAATATATTTAGTTTTCTGCTGGATCCTGCCAAAGTAAATAAATAAATCTAGTTTCAGTTGCTCATATTTATATAGTTATTCTTGCATATGTACAAACATTTACAATATATAACAGTAAACATTCACATATTTATGGCATTCTATTTAAGATGCAAGGAAGAATGAGGTCACCACGGTAACCTCTTAAGTAACAACGCCCATCCCAAGTTTGGTATCAGTAACATTTACCTTGTAGAGTAATGGATCTGTAATACAAGTAATAAACAATTACAACATTCATAAGTTTAAAATGACTTCGGCATTCAAAGTATAGACTAATATATTTGGCTTGATATCACCATATTTGGTAATAATGACACACTTAATTAAAACACTTAATTTAAGGTATTACTGTAAGTAGAGTTAAAAAGATATAAAACAATCTGATATAAAATTACAAAGTATTACATAGAATTACAAGACACTAAAATGTATGACTATTAAGTTTTAAAGCATCTTTAAAATATGGAGTGAGTTTTGCAAAAGTTATTTTTTTTAACATGCTCATTACGTCCCAAGCACACACTCAGAACATCGGCAGGTTAGCAAAATTCAATCCATACCTTTACAGAATATCAGAAATTACATGTACAATATATTATTATAATACTTGCAAAGGTAATTGAAAAATGGAAGAAATCAAGGTACACATGAAAAGAAGGAATGTAGTAAGAATGTAAAGAAAGACAGAGCATTCAAAGTACCTAAGAAATTATCCTCATTCTAGAATTTATAATTTACAATTATAATATAACAATATTTATAATATTTTAAATAAAAGCACTTTAACTGCATTGCATCTTGGTATCATTTTTAATCGTAAAAGCTGATAGAAAATTTAAAAAAAGAATTAAAGTATTAGTTAAGAGTATTTAGTAGTTTTGCAAACAAACCGTTTACTTTTCCTGTTGGCGTTGGTTGCTCCTTAAATTAGGATCTAAATAAAATTGTTTCAAGAAGAATGACAGTAATATTACATCATCATCTAATAATTTTGTTTATTTTGAAAGTTTATACGGTGGTAAGGCCTAGTATTCCACACTAGCAAACTTTTACCAGTTTGCAAACAACTAAAGTTTGTTAAAGTTAAAGACTTCTGCAATGCAAATGCTTTCAACTGATCTACACTAGCAAACTTGAGAAACTTTTAAACTATCACTTTAGTGGCAGTTTATCATAATTGTTGCCTTTAAAACACTACGCAAGTATTAATTAACCAACAGAGGGCAGTACATAACTTTACCAAATATTTGATTCAATTATGTATTATATTAAAATATTGCTATAAATATGGGCTTTTGTTTTGTTTATTCGATTGTGTTTGTACCTCATGTAAATTCTTCTTCTGTTATTTGTTGTTTCAAATAGACTAGTACACACATTACTTTAAAAAAGAGGAGTTCAATAACTTCATCTCAGAATTGCTGACATCCGCTGAAAGTGTGTTAGACAAGCAAAGAACTTAAATATGTTTGGTAGACTTGATCAAAATCAGTATCGTTCAATTCAGTTATATATTCTTTCGGAAAGAAAGAATATGCCTGATTTCAGCTTGAAACTGATAAGTCCTCAAGTTTCTTAGAAAGAAGAGGTTTTCCATATTCCAGCTGGACATGTAGTGAGTTCAAAGCTCCCGATAAATCTTCAAAGTCAGGCCTGAAATAAAATTAAGATTAAAATCAATAAGATTTCAATACACTTTTAATTATAATCATTAAATAATAGTTAGAAAACAATAAACTAAAGCTCTGCCTACACTATCAAACTAGTTTGACAAAAAAATATTATTTTTACAGTACAATTTTTTAACTTTTTAGTAGTCATAGGGCGCTTTAAGTGCAATTATCAGTGTTATTTTTATGTCTGAGGACCCCAATGGAAATAAGTTTTCTTTTAAACTTTCTTGGGTTATTCCTCGGTTCATTCTATTAATATTGTTATCTTGTGCTTTTTTTCTGTTATGTTTGTCTTGTATTTTTGAGTGAACCGAATAAAACTGAACTGAACTGATGTGCCTAAATATGGTAGTGATATGCCCAAATAATGGTAGTGATATGACATCATCATGTCCATATATGGGTACATCACATTTTTTTCGTCACATAAAGTTTGATGGTGGTAATAATGAATATTCAATTACAATTCATACCTGCTATCAGATTCCAAATCACAACACTCTTTAACAATCTTGATCAGCTGTTCAGGACAACCGACACCAAACTTTTGTTGAAACAACGGAACATTCAAACCAAAGTCATGTCGGCGAGGAAGAATATCAGGGTCAGCGCTGATTCGACCAATCAGCTCGCACAGAATTATGCCAAACGAGAACACATCTACCTTTTCATCATATTGTTGACCTATAAGATATTAATGAATTTGGTTTTAGAAATAATTATTTTACAAACATATTAATAGACATTTCCTATGTCCAAAAATAATATTATAGTTTTATTAATAGCTGTACAATGACTTTTTTTTAGTTGAAACATGGAGTAAAGACTCCATGGTTGAAATCATAATTCAGTCCAGGATAACCATTAAAATGCTGTGTACCATTTTTATAGTGTTATTATTATTATACAAGTTCCACAATAATGAATAAAAAAAAATGAACAAAATTAACTAAAATGAACAAAATTAACTAAAATTTATATTTATTTTACATCAATAAATAAAGTTTTTCCGAGGAATAAAAATGAGTTATAAAAGGATTACACGTTATTTATTAATAATGAGAAAGAAGGAAGTCGCTGAACCTCGACCAGGAAATGACTGGTCGTGGTCCAGTAGGCAGAACTCAAGTGTTTGAAAAAAGAGGATATATTAATACACAGATTTAAAATATGCGTTTATAACATTAAAATGTCACAAATGTGATGTAATAAAATGTGCATTTATAGAGTTAAATATTTCAATAACGTTTCAAGAATGTTATGTATTAAAAAAATGCATTTAGAACATTAGATAGATTAACATTAGATATTAAAATGTCAAAAAAGTAACATATTAAAATTAAGAATAGGCAAAAACCTTAATTTTTTACAAACTGTTAACTTTGTATTTCTTTATACTGAATCAATTTCCTAATAAACTAAACCAGTAAATACTCTTAAACACTTTTGAAGATCTGTAATTACCTCTAAGCATTTCTGGTGCCATCCAGTAGGGATTGCCTACCACTGTGTACCTCTTCTTTCTCCCTCTACCAAGTGAGTTGGTTCCTAGCTGTCCAAGCCTAGGATCCGTCTTGTCCTCCACCATGATACGCGCCAGACCAAAGTCTGCAACGACTACTGAGCCGTTAGCCCTAACCAAACAGTTTGGTGAGTTCAGATCCCGGTGAATTATGGATCGTGAGTGAAGGTAACGCTGGAAAAAAAAGTTAAATAAGTTATGAAGAGAATACATTTATAAAGTTATTTGACCAGAATGTTCTTCCAAATTTGGAAAATCAGACAATGTGATGTCCAGTGGCCATATTCACCATTCACACTTAGGCTAAGGGAAACACCCTTAAAATTAAAAAAATCTCACTGCTAAGTGAATACAATTTAAGGGAAATACTTAAATATTCATTGAGTTAAGTGAAATACTGAAAATTTAAGGGCAATATTTCACTTAGGTGTGATTGGTGAATACGGCCACAGGTTTCCAGTTAGTGGAGTGTATAACTGTAATTAAATGTAGTGAGAATCTGTTTTGTCTACATCTTCATTAAGTAATACATTGTTATCAACAGAATACAGGTATGTACATATACACTTACCATTCCCACTGCAATGTCATGTGCATATTTTGTCTTGGCTAAATTTGATAAGGGTTTATTCTGCAAGATACAAACATTTTTTTTTGGTCAAGGTAAATTATTTCAAGTTTTATATGTAAAATTTAAAGTATATATATTTCCTAAAACTATTTATATATGACACATCAGATCAACACCAATTATAACAAATTATTTTCATAATCTACATAATTTACAAAACTGAAAATATATTTTTGCTTTTAAAACAATATTAGCAAAATAATGAAATAAATCAGGGACAATATACTGGGTTAGGTGGTCACATGACTTTAATAGAGCGAGATTGTGTAATATGGTTTATCTAGCTTAGGATAATAATTAGATTAACTTAGAGGAAAAGCAGTAGGATACTTTCAGTTTGGACTTTTAAGATTATAGATTTTTAGAGCACTGTTTATCCAACCAAACCGTATTTTAAAAGTCATATCATTTGTTTATTTTCTTAATGTTAAGGACATTACTAACAACTGCACTATTTCTTTACATACTTTTTTCATTCACAATAATTGGGTTAAAACATGAAATAATCTGGCAACAACTTAAAGATTAATACTTGAATGTCAAAAATTGTTTAAACTTATATAAACAATTTATATTACTTAACTTAAGGATTTCAGATGCTTTGGCTATTTTGCATTTATGTGATAAAATGCACGTACAAGCAAACAAGAATTTATGAAAAAATTAGTTTGTTTGCATTTTTGATTTATTGACATATGAATCAACAAATGTTTTTTTTTTCACTTTCACATGCAGTTTTACTTTCAGTTTTTAACAATTTTAAACTATTGTAGCACTTACTAAGTCGTTTATAATATCTCGTAACGTTCCACCCGATATGTACTCTACAAAAACAAAAGATTTATTTCACATTTAATATAGTTTTACTGTTTTTATTATTGTTATTTAATAATCCAGTTACATAATTATCTGACGAGTGTGAAATCTATGTAAAATCTATTAATAAAACGGAATGAACAAGATCAGAAGATGAAACAATATGATTGATGTGATTTTAACAAGTAAATAATTGATAAGAGAGTGATTGAATTGAGTATCACATCGTTTAAAACATTGACAGATCGTTGACTGACAGGGCAATCATATACAGTAACCAAGGTAACGATTTGATGAATGTTAACCACATACCTGTAATAAGATTTAACTTTTTATCTCTATACATAACTCCT
Source organism: Antedon mediterranea (assembly GCF_964355755.1). Lineage (NCBI taxonomy): Eukaryota > Metazoa > Echinodermata > Crinoidea > Comatulida > Antedonidae > Antedon > Antedon mediterranea. Next base: position 37,523,268 of record NC_092672.1, read on the forward strand.
ATGAATGGTAAAACATTTGGATGGTCTAAACTTCGTAATACTTTTACCTGAAAGAAAATAAAATACTATTATATACCTAATAACTATTTATAAACAGTAGTATATAAATCCAAAGGCCAAATTACTGAAAATGACAATGCTGTGGGTATCTGGCTGGATGTCAATGGAGATACAAATAAAATAAGCAAAAAGATAAAGTAAAACAGCCAAACAAATTTGCAGAGCTTTTGGGCAAAACAAGCATATATACAGTGCAAACAATGGAATATAAAACACCACTGTATTTATGTTCATATTACTGGTCTAAAAATTATGTATTATTAAAAAATAGAGAGCACTACAGAAAATGTGTTCATGCATTTAATTTTTACTATTTTATAGTGCAAGTCCTGATGTTGGGTTGTTTGGGCAACAAAGCAATTTTTGGGTTTAATGAATTAGAAAGAAGTGTACATTTGTTGGCTCAATAAAGAGTTTATGATACTTACTTCTTTAAGGAAGTTTTTCTGTGCATCGTCATCAAATCGTATCAGTTCTTTTAATACCATCACCTCACCAGTCTGTCTATGTGTAACCTAGATAAAAAGAAACAAAGGTATCTTTGTTAATATAAACCATTGATTTGTCATTATTTTATTATAGTCGGCAATCTGGGGTTTTCATGTGCCAACTAGGCTGTGTGATAAACCCATTCACACGGCCAGTCGGCGAACTTTGAGTTGCAAACTGGGTTTTGGCAAACTTGCCGGATACCATTGGCTGTGTGATAAACCCATTCACACGGCCAGTCGGCGAACTTTGAGTTGCAAACTGGGTTTTGGCAAACTTGCCGGATACCATTGGCTGTGTGATAAACCCATTCACACGGCCAGTCGGCGAACTTTGAGTTGCAAACTGGGTTTTGGCAAACTTGCCGGATACCGTTGGCTGTGTGATAAACCCATTCACACGGCCAGTCGGCGAACTTTGAGTTGCAAACTGGGTTTTGGCAAACTTGCCGGATACCATTGGCTGTGTGATACACCCATTCACTAGGCCAGTCAGCGAACTTTGAGTTGCAAACTTGGTTTTGGCAAACTGGTCGGATACCATTGGCTGTGTGATACACCCATTCACACGGCCAGTCAGCGAACTTTGAGTTGCAAACTGGGTTTTGGCAAACTTGCCGGATACCATTGGCTGTGTGATACACCCATTCACTAGGCCAGTCAGCGAACTTTGAGTTGCAAACTTGGTTTTGGCAAACTGGCCGGATACCATTGGCTGTGTGATACACCCATTCACACGGCCAGTCAGTGAACTTTGAGTTGCAAACTGGGTTTTGGCAAACTTGCCGGATACCATTGGCTGTGTGATACACCCATTCACTAAGCCAGTCAGCAAACTTTGAGTTGCAAACTGGGTTTTGGCAAACTGGCCGGATACCATTGGCTGTGTGATACACCCATTCACACGGCCAGTCAGCGAACTTTGAGTTGCAAACTGGGTTTTGGCAAACTGGCCGGATACCATTGGCTGTGTGATACACCCATTCACACGGCCAGTCAGCGAACTTTGAGTTGCAAACTGGGTTTTGGCAAGCTTGCCGGATACCATTGGCTGTGTGATACACCCATTCACACGGCCAGTCAGCGAACTTTGAGTTGCAAACTGGGTTTTGGCAAGCTTGCCGGATACCATTGGCTGTGTGATACACCCATTCACACGGCCAGTCAGCGAACTTTGAGTTGCAAACTGGGTTTTGGCAAGCTTGCCGGATACCATTGGCTGTGTGATACACCCATTCACTAGGCCAGTCAGCGAACTTTGAGTTGCAAACTGGGTTTTGGCAAACTTGCCGGATACCATTGAGATGATCTTTCTATACCCACATATCTACTGTAGTTACATGTGCGTGGTTGCTTATATCCCAGACTGGGCTTATATCTGGAACTAAACCAGTAGAAGGATATACAGTAGGCAACAACAGAAAAACTTAGTAACGCTAAATATCAAAGGTCAATGACCATCACAAGATCATCGTGAAGAGAAAGTTTGTTTAAAATAGTTTCGTGATTAACGCTAATTTTCATTTAAGCATTAATTAATTACAACTCATTACAATAGTTTCTAATCTTTCTACTTTATGAATAAAAACTAAACAGAAAAGAAAATGTACAGTATGACTAAATGCAGATCATATCATGGTAATCAGTCATATAGGCAAACGTGAACAGGAAGATAGCATGAAAAAATAATGGGTATCGTCTATGAACAATCACTTATTCAAATCATTTCCAACGAGCATTCAATAAATTTACCTTAAAATAAAACTCCGGAAAGAATGTGCAAACACAAATAAAAATTAAAGTTACAGGATAAAAATGGATTGACATTTAATATGTAATGTAATTAAGAATGAATTTAAAGTAATTTCCTCAAGTATTGACGCTAATATACCAAGGCCAGCTTGCTGGAAACCTTTATATACTTCACTAACAACAATTTTAACCAATTATAAAAAAAGTGACTAAATAATAAAAACAAATTAAAATCACACAAAATGAAGCTGACTTGTTAATTGGAAAATACAACTTGGAATAATATTTCATATTAGATTTACAAGAGTTATTTTAGGCTAGTATATGAGAGTGGGTGGTTACTTTAATAGAACTAATTATAACCCATGTCTAAACCACATTGTATGGTGTGCTAAGCAGGACTGAAATAGACCACACTATAAATATTCCAAACTGCAATTAAGGATAATATCTTAAATGACACAATTTCATGCTTGGTTTATGTGGGAACCATTATATTTAGATATGGTGACGTTTGAGCAATGCTAGGCATGAAGTTTGGTGAATGCAAAAACATTTTTGCAATTTTACTTACATCTTAACAATATTGACAACAATTAATGTACACAAGTGCATTATCGCAATATTTTTTTTGGATCGGACTTACACCTAATTTCTCCAATAGACAACTCAAAAAATGTAACTGGCAATAATAATAATTCAGGGGTTGGAATTTAAATCTAAATTTAAAATCGAATCTGAATTTAAAAATTGTATTACTCATACAAATGTTTACTTTTTTGCAGCTCAAATCAAAATCTTACATCAACCAAGCAATGTGCGGAATTGAGTTTTTGTTTAAAAGTTAACATTGACAGATGTGAACAAACCAAATCAGGTGTCAGAAACAGATAGCAAGACAGGAAACTGCATGTGGTATGTGTTTACTACTTGGCATCTTGAACATTCTAAATGTTCACGGTGTGTGGCATCAAACAAGAGTATGATCCCCAGAAAAAGGCGAGTTCAAACTGATAGGACCCTAGATGCGGCAAACATTGAAATACAGACATTTAGAACACTACACGATATAGTCTACTTTATTTATGTTGTGTATTGGATTATTATTAACTACTATTACTATTAACTTACTGGTATAATGGGTTCTGATAAAAGTATTTTGCAAAGAGAAGGATGTGAATTATATTGTCCCCCTATGCCATTTTAATGTCACGTAATAGTTATTCACTTTGACCAAAAACTGGATTGAAAAAAATGATTTGCCTGAAAAAAATATTTAAATTGTCTGTCAGACAATGGTGTTTTGTGTTTAACTTAAATATTAATACTGCAAAATGGCTTTTTTAAAATCTGATTTTATTAATCTTTTCCATGTTTTTGGTGGACAATACATCTTTAAACTACCAATAATTAAATCTTCAAATTTTGCATTAATAAATACAATTAGTCCAAAAATAAAATGTTATTAAATGTTATAGTGTCCCAGTGTCAAATCTCACTAAACAAGACATCATACAGACCACCATGCTATTACAAACCACACTGCATAACACACAACAGATTGAGTGTAAAGTGCTTTACTGACTTCCTCATCTACTCATCAACTTCATGTTCAATTTGACAAGAAGAATACAAAGTCGGAAACAACTCGTTGCTTGAACTCAACGCACACAAGTTGCCTATTAACGGAGCGTGTATCATTATAATGTACGTATGAGTCATCATTTACTCTAGGTCGCGTCGTGAATGTTGTTTGCAAACACAGGATTTAGTCAAATGCTTCTAAGACTTCAAATTTGTTTCTTATTTATTACTATGCATGTTAAACATTTATTACATACTGAAATATTCCCAATATTTGACATAATGCGACTTTTTAAAGAATGAATGAATGAATGAATGAACAAACGTCGTCATTCCAAAAAGTCTCTTGTGTGAATATTAATAATAGTGTCTGCTAATTTAGTTAGTTTTTAGTTATTTAGTCATTTGGTCAATCTATTAATACTACTCAAACATACCGTTATGTCAATTAAGCAAAATACACCAGACTTAAATGAAAACTGAAATTAATAATATTGATTTTAAGTATCTACTCATATAAAGTTTGAGTGTATGTTTCTGTATTATTTGATTCCGGTCAAGTGACAGATCCGGTTGAGAATAGCAATTCCTTTGTTTCACACTTTGTGCTGTCCACTCCTTTAATAATCCTAAGCTTTACAACCCAATAGGCAACCATGTCAGAAGCTTTAGAGTGTCTTTCTTACTGTGTAAATTTACTCAATTACTAAATTAACTTACACATAATCTAATCACTTCCGTACCAATATTTTGCCGATTGGCAACCTTTTCCTGTTTTAACTATTACTCGATTGAAAGGTGGAAATGAATTGTTTAAGATACAAGCAAGGAATTCAAAGGGAAATTCCTCTAAACCTTAAGGATATGGAAGTATAGGATTGTGATTTTGTACGTGTGGTGAAATTGGTTTATGTCTTATTGACTAAATGCAATTGTAAACGTTTGGTTATGTGCTAGAAATGAGTAACTGACCGACACAAATTACAGATTTAGCGTTAAATGAACTAAATTAAATGATTGGAAAAACCGACAATTTAATCAATGAATAGACAAATGCAAAATAAATTGAATTAATTATTACCAAATGATAAATTCCAATAATTAGTGATACTTCTATTAGAAAATGGTCACAAACTATTACTATACATTTTTAACGTTATATTTTTATACAATCTGAATGTTTTTTATATATATCGTAAGTTTCCTATATGCCTTTAATGTTTTATTGATATTCTGTTAACCAGCAACCAATTTTGCTTTTATACCTGTTTGTGAAAACACAGAGAACCTGAACTTGAACAAACAAATATACTGTACACAATACATAAACTAATAATTGATTTATTTCAAGAATGTAAAGTGTTTACCTTCATAGCTTGTCCGAAGAATCCTTTGCCAATTACTTCTCCTTTAATAAGATCCGTCGGTCTAAATATACAATGGTTTTTAATTCCTTTCTTAATTGAACTTGAACGTGAAAATGCAAACCTGGAACTCGGTGACTTTGACTGTTCTTCTGACGAGTTGCGCCGCCTGAAAGAGTAATTATTAATAGAAATTAGTTAAATTTTAAACAATTAGCTTTAAAAATGTTTTTAGAGATTTGTTTTTATATTGGTTTATTGTTTTCCTTCCTCTTCTCTCCATTTGTGTAGGTCTTACATGAAGAAAGATCAAAAAAATATTCCTCCAAATAAAATATTTCACCTAAACTTCAACAATTTCATTCACACATTTGTGTAAAAATAAAACTAGTTTGAAAAGCAATTAAGCATAACTGCGTTTACTTTTCAAAATTCTGTTTACAGTATTTCTTGCGTAAAATTATGATAATTTAGCGAGTAATTTACGCAAGATTTCTGGAGAAAGATAACATTTCTGAAATTTATCAATCAAACTAAAATCATTCACTCAAACTAACATTCTATTTACAAATTTCTTTTAAATATTACTTTTTACAAACAATTATTTCAAATATTATGACGTGCAATTGCAGATTCACATTGCTTCCATTTCAAATAAAAAAAAACCAAACAAACAAACAATGGTGATTTTACCTACCATTCTAAATTCTTTACAAACCCGAGAACTTTTGAAAAGCAACAATAATTGTTTTGGTTTTTCTGAGTACTGGAACTCATATTTTCCTGTTGTTTTGAACAATTGTTGACAAAAACTGATTAAGTTGCGTCTTGTAGTATGAAAATAAAGCACACTACAGGATGCTATTACTCACGTTACTTCCCAAACACTAGAGGACCCTGGGAAATAATGGTAGCACAACAGCTCAACCAATCAGATACTTGCAACTGATTAGCAAGAACTTAATAACCATGCTTTAAGTTTTACAAAGCAATATTGTAAAGTTATAATACTATTAATAAAATTGTTATGCATACATATTAAGGTCATTACAAAATAACAATTCTATTCTCAAATACTCATATTTTTAATCTAAGGCAAAACTACTAATTTTTAATGAAAAATACCATAGTATCTAAAGTTTGTGTGTCTATTAGGAGTATTTTTTTTTCTTTTTTATTCTTTCTCTAACAATTATCAGGATGCTTCAAACCTATTCTTTTTAAACTATGTTTTGTTATGCAATTAGGTGTTGTTTTTTTTCATAAGAAAAATCCTAGTACAGAACCGGATTTAACCAAAAACTCTCGAAACTAAGGAAGTACAATAAACCACCAAACTACAGTGCCACCATTTGTTGTGGCGCTGTCAAGTGAATGAAATTGATAAACAAATCTCCTTTTGTGGTAAATATTTCTAACCTAAATATTATCCAATCATAAAAACACACTAATAACTGTGTCATCAATAAAGACATCTTTAATTGAAAATTGCATAATACCAAGGAAACGACAATTAAGAATAATATTACGTTTAGAAAGTAGAATAATATTGTGACAATCACCGTGCTTTTTCCTGTCTAGTCTGGAACAGGTGGAATGACGACGAATCATACTCATTATTAACTCATCATTGCATTTAGTAACGATGTCTTACAGACAACGAAAGTACAAGTACAGGTAACCAACGTCCTGTCTGTAACAGTAAATCTCAATTTATTGTAAACGTAGTAGGAGAAGAACTCATTTATTATTGTACTAAGCCATGGTATTATGTTGTAGGGTGACTGATTCATTTCCACACTCCCTTGTATTTCCACCAAGGTACTCAAGTAACCAACGTCCTATCTGTAACAGTAAATAATATATCCCAATTCATTGTAAATATAGTAGGGGAAGAACTGATATGATTGCACTCAGCCATGACATTATGTCATATGGTGAACACGCACACTGCCTTATCCTTCCTTGTATTTTTCAACCAGGTACTCATTTTCTTATCAGGAATTGATCCCTGGTTTTTTTATATGATAGTCAAGTGTCCTAATCACTCAGCTTTCGTAACTATAAATAGGCCTATTTTGTTGTGGTATATAATGTTTTCTCCAGAAGAAACAAACCTCCTTTACATATTTGACGACCATAGCTCTGTCTACACTATCAAACTTTATGTTGCAAAAAAATGTGCCTATATATGAACATAATTTCATATCACTACCGTATTTGAACACATCACACTTTTTTTTTTTCAACTAGTTTGATAGTGTAGAGAGAGCATTGTATTTGTATAGATTACAAAACATGAGATACAATAATTATAATAACTCTTATAATTTTCTTCACTAACATATTTATGCATATCACTACCATATTTACAGTCAACTTTTGTGAAATGTTGATTCGTGTGTTTGATTAAAAGCAACAAAAATGTATTTATTTCTAAAAAGATTATCAAATTTAAATGGATTGAGTATTGCAAGCCAGACCACATGAAAGTGTTTAGTAAAATCATGAGATAAAATATTCAGCATGCTAAGTTCACGTATCAAGAATTAAAAGATCAACCAAAAATAAAAAAATGAAAAACTTCCATCCTTCCTGTGTCTCGTTTTTGTAACTAATCAAGCATAAAATAATTATCGTGAATGATTAATATGGTATGACGTAAATGGGCAGTTGACGTCTGTTAAGACTCTTGTCCAGTAGGAAAGCCCGAAGGATTAAGATCAATGTGTGTGTTGTGGAAACATTTTAAATATTTTAAGGTATATATGTTTTTTTATTGGTTGCTAAAGTCCTGTTTGTGATTATATTGTATATAAAGGAATTACCGGTTGATAATCCGCTGGGATGCCATTCTGCTATGGCTACTGTACAGGAAAAATGAATGGTAAGCATTCTTGTAAAAACTCATCTGAACTGGCTAGAGAGAGGCCTACATTCAGACCAAAAGTCAATACTGGGACTATACCCAGAGATGCCTGTTTGTGAAAGTAGGGGTTTGAGTAGACCTGAAGTGGGATAACACCCAAGGATATATGGCATTACATTTTAAATTAGCTTCATTTAGTTTATTTTTAAACAGAAAAAAAATAATTATTTATGAAAAGGATGGAAAACAACGATTAAAATATTAAACAAACAAAAACAAAAATATTAAATGCCCTTACGTCTTTGGTGATTCTATGGAGTCACATTTACAACTGAGTTGTTTTTTCTGTGTCGGCTGTTCAGAAAACACAGAATCCTCTTCTGGTTCCGTCTCTTTCCATTCCCGTTTTAATGGCAGTTCCATTTCAGATCCAAGTGCTGAGGATGACACTTGGGGTGGTGCGGTCACTGGATTATGTTCTAATGTTAATTGCAACGTCCCGGATGACTCTTTTAAAATTCTGTCAATCTGACATAAGAAAATAAAGAAGAACATTAAATACAGTTTTGTTACAGCAAATGTAGCTCAACCACCATCAACACATTAAATACAGTTTTGTCACAGCAAGTGTAGCTCAACCACCATCAACACATTTCTAAAACATTCTGTGTAATTTTTCAAAACTTAAAATAATTAAAACTTAAGGAAATGAAGTTAAATATTACCCATAACAATTTGAACAATAACAAATATTTGGTCACAATCAAATCATCTATATCTCTGCAACTAACAGGCATACAACATTAAATCCTTTTCAAATCCAATCTGTATGTGTTTAATATGCTTATCTATAAACTGGTTGAAATTGAATGGCTAAAGCTGCTAAACAATTTTCTCAATTGGTTACAGTAGGCAATCTTATCAATCAATCAGTCAATATTCCAACCGTAATTTGACCAAAGTCCATTGGTGGCACTCATAAATATGAACATTTTAATTAGCAATGTCATACGTCATTTTAATTAATTCAGTAGCTATAACCTTTTTAATTTTCTAAAGACAGAATTTCTAAGTATAAACGATCAGTGTCTTGTACATTATAATTTAATTATAAGAAAATAAATAATGCATTGTTTTCTATTGAAATCTTCCTCTGACTCAGTGAGTGGTCAATCAGTAATGTCTATATAAAACTCAAATACAGCCCAAAATAATAAATGAAAATATTTTATTGATTCAAAACATTTTTACAGCGGTGAATGCCATGTTCACCAAGTACTTGGATTTAAAATTCAAAAATTCAAAGCAAACATTTATTGACCTATTAAGAAAATGGACACAGAGTATACAAGTACTTAGATAAACAATAAAACGAAACACGAACATATGATGAATAAAACCATATGCTTTCATCTTTCCATTCATCCTCCCAAACTTTTATTTTATTAAACCTTATTTAAAGAGCATACACTGACAATCAAGGGCTCTCATAAATATCTCTATGCATAAACATATAAAAAAACAAAGATAAACAAACAAAGAACTTTACAACAATATACAATACACTCCCCTCTTCCACTCCTCAAGTCAGTACTTACATGTTGAACATTCTGTTCTTTGATTGGTTGACCATTGACCTCTAGAATGTGATCTCCAACACACAGAGATAGTCGATCAGAACTATCAGCAATTCTACAAGTTTAGTGGAAGACAGGAAAAAAATTATTTGTAGTTTAATAGTCAAAACATGTATCATAATAACCGCATACAATCAACGAAGAATGTTATATTTTATCAGGGAAGACTTCCACCCTTTCCTGATTGTACCAATATCATTTTTAAAATAACAAATAACAATGTTATTGTTATGTTGACACGTGACGTAATCAACAATCAATTGTTAGATTCAAAGAATTCACGATGTCACATGCAATATATTTTTTTAAATAACAAAAAGAACAATTTTTTGTTCACAGTAATTCATAAATTCCTGGAAAACAATAACTGAACCATCACAACAGGAAGCACTCAATATATAAATAAAGAATGTATAGAAATATACCAACAGCACAGTATTGCTAGATATCATACAAAGTTGAAAGTCTTTTAAATTATTTTTACTTTAGTTTGTTAACCTTTTTGTTAGAAAACATCTAAAAATAGATAATTTCATTGGCCAGCAAACCTTAGAAAAGCACACAATGAATTGACTTAGATAAATTATATGACTTAGGTATTTTCAATTTTTTAGAGGGCAGCATTCAACTTTTATTTTTTTAAATATTAAATATTCTATTCTAAGCATTTTTGTCATTAGTTTTCAGTGTTTTGTTTATAGTCGTAAAATGACTGCTTGGGAACTTGTTAATTCTATCAAAAACATTTATTCAGCCAAAGTAAAAACAGTAATCACCTCTAGATTTGTTTTAATGTAGATATTGCAGTCAATTCAATGTCTAAATAGTTCACTAGGGAGTGTTCAATTATTTAAAAATGACACAATGACATTTAAACATCACAGGTAGTAACCAGGAATCAACAAATTTCACAGTAAATCACAATAAAAGTTGTTTGCGTTGCATTTGCATATAATGCTTCACTTAACTCGACAGATCTTACTTGACAGATACAGTATATTTGGATACTACACAATAGTATTCAAATCCAAGAGCCTGGTATTTATGAACTTAAATTCTGTATACACTATCAAACTTTATGTGACAAAAAAATGCGAAGTGCCCATATATATGTACATGATATCATATCACTACCATGTTTGGGCATATCACTACCATATTTGGGCATATCACACCCTTTTTGTCAAACTAGTTTGATAGTGTAGACAGAGCTTGAGGATAAAAAGTAAAAACCAATACGTGTATTGATCTGTTCACTAACATAGGATAAAATAATGTAATGAGAGTAATCGACATTTCAATCCTTATTGTATCATCATCTTGCCTAAGGATACAAGCAATGCGATGAGCGTTGGATTCGAACCCACCATCTCACAATCAGTAGTCAAACACACTGCAGCACCACGTATGCAAATGAGGAATGATAAACATTAAAAACAAATAAAAAGTAAACTTACTCTGAAATACAAATGGTGCGTCTGTGTTCCACTTTGCTCTCCATCGTTCTCTCTGCATATCGTTGAATCTGCTTTTTGTCTATTTTTACAGAAAATGAATGTCTACCCTTTGGGCTCGGAGGAATGCTTAGCTGTTTAAAAGTGTGAGGTATTTTGTCTGGTGTTTGAGCAGCTATCGGTGACATTATTACACGATAACAATTCTCACTGTAAAAGAAATAGACATTTTTATTGTATCAAACATAATTCTAAAGTCCTGTCTACACTATTAAACTTTATGTGACAAAAAAATGTGATGTGCCCATATATGGACATGATGATGTCATATCACTACCATATTTGGGAATATCACTACCATATTTGTGCACACGTTTGATAGTGTAGACAGAGCTTAAGAAACCAGTTGTTATTTTCAAAAGTATTTAAACTAAAAAAACGCATTGTAAATCATTTTGAAATTACGCCATTTTAAAAACATTTATTAACTGCTCATATCTACCTATTTCTGTATTCGTACACAACTATAACTAGCAAATCAATAATTTTAAAGTTTTGGTTTTCAATTGATCTTTTAGTCACCACAGTAATTTAATTCCGAAATCTCATTTAGAAGACTTTAATCCTAAAACATGTAGTTAATCCAAGCTAATCCTATAAAGCTGTTTAGTATGATATTTGATGGTTGATTTGGAACTCAGCCAACCAGTGCTATCTACCAAAAGGTGTTTCTCTACTGGGTATTCTATTTTGAATTAATTACAGTTGTTTTGCATCAACGCCCTCGGCCTAGTTATCACACTCAAGTTCACCTGCACCTCACAGCCTGTAGTATTGATCCAACACATTTAATATATACTAACATTCACACCTTACATTTGGAAAAAACTACAATATTTCAAATGATAGTAAATGGCGATAATTGTTATTAGGTAATTTTATTAAAGCTGTATTGTCCCCCAAAAACAAGAAAAATAAAGATATAAGTTATTTTGTAGCTTTAATACATTTAATCACGTCCATAGAAAAAAATAAAAAATAAAATAAAGTTTTTACCTATAAAATAACAAAATAAACCCATTGGCTGGCTATTTTTTTCTTTAAATTGCATTTTTTCAGGTAAATAATGTTTTTTTATCCAATTTTTGGATAACTATTATGTGACATCAAAATGGCATATTCAAACAAACATATTTTAAGAATTATTTTTTCAGGGGGACAATATATCTTTAAAGGTAACAAGTAATAGATCAATAGTGGCACACTTCATGAGATAAGTAATATGATTTCAATTGTATAATTGTGGTTGTAGAAATTAGTTTGATTTATAAATAAATTCACACATTTAATAATTGAATAGTGTGAAATGTTAAAATCAGATTCAAAATTTCAAAACAAAAACTTTTCATTGAAAAGTAAAGCGCTTTAACCACAACTAGTATTACAAGTAATCCTGTTCTCCGCTACCTTGTAACTGATCTTTCCCACGATTCAAAATGTTTTATGTCAATTTTAAAGCTGCATGTTAAGTGACACGTTTGCATAATCCATCAAATATTTAATAGCAGTTTGCGAAAGCTGACATAATGAAAAGCTTGTCTGTGTGATGCTACTAAAGGCTGCCAGACTGTATTACACATTTAAAAGCAATTGTATGATGCACAATTAATATTTCTATTGAGAATATTTAAAATGCTAAGAATACCGGAATGGTGTCCGGCGGGCTTAGGTTTTTACCAACCCCTAAAACCAGTTCTAGAAATACCGGAATGGTGTCCGACGGGGGATAGTTTTTTAAGTTCTATTTATTTGTTGTTAGCGGAAACCATTCAAATTCATTTCAAAGTAAATGATTTTAAAGGACAATAAATTTACTTGACTTGAAATGCTAAATAAAATAGTTGTTACCCTACTTTATGTTATATGATAATATTTCCTGAATGCCAACTTTTATATATACACCTTGTCCTACAGTCTCTATTTTTGACATAGCTAAAAATCTCAAATAAACCAACGTAAATTTGTATAAATAATCAATTTTCGTTATGACCTAGTTCAAACATTACAGAAACAGGAATACACCTAGATGGTATATTTAGTTAAATTCAGTTGAATTGGTCTACATTCCTGTGGTCTGAAATCAATGGTAAACGCTATCTAAAAATACATTTCTTTCCCAGACAATGTGCTTAAAATAATATAGGTACTTTTACACCTATCAGTAGGTGTAACTGTAAGCCTGTAAGACTGTAAGCAAACTATATATTACGTTGTACTCTACTAATCAAGAAATTACTTTTTATTGGTATGATTGATACATATTGAAAGTTAGTTATATCAAAAATGAAATAGATACTGAACATGTGCATGTATGTCAATATTTATAATTTAGGATTGAATGTACTAACCAGTAGAGGTGCGTTCGTTCCACGAGTGCATACCCTTCACCCTCACCGATGTACGTATCACAATTACAACATATAAAACATTCAGGATGGAATCTATGATCACCAGCAACCTACCAAAAACAACATACAACATAAACAACATTAATAATGTCATCAAATGTAAAGCTCTGTCTACACTATCAAACTAGTTTGACAAAAAAATGATGTGTGATGTGCCCAAATATGGTAGTGATATGCTCAAACATGGTAGTGATATGACATCATCATGTCTTTATATGGTCAAATTTCATTCATTTATTTTGTCACATAAAGTTTGATATTGTAGACGGAGCTTTAGGTTGGCAGTACACAATTATAAAGCTACATTCACAGTGTGAATGTGGGTTAAGACAATAGAAGTACCGTTAACATAAAGACATTCTCAATATTTAAATACTTAAAATACAATTTATTTAAAATTGTAAAACAAACCATAATTGGTCCTGTTATAAGCAAAGCACATCCGTGGCAAGCTTGCCCAAATCGAATCCAGTAGTCCTTCCGACAGTACAAGTATCCATTCTTCTCAAAATACCAACTGGATAGCCTCAGGTTACAGTCTGAACACCTACAATATAAACAGAATAAAGATATATTAGCTGTGTATACCTTATGCTTCTGTGTAACTCTGATCCAGTATATGTTTGCGCCTGAACGCAAAAAATAGGCCAAACGACAAGATTAACTTTCTTTAACTATGATAGGTAGATATTACATGGTTAATACTTGGATTTAGGCCTTCTAATGAGAGCTTTAGACATTTTTATACCAGTGGACATTTTTTTAAGCTTGCTTAAAATGAAAAATACTTTTAAAACCCCATCTATGAAAAATAAGTACAGGGCCAAAAATGGCCATTATCATAGAAACGACAAGATTGATTTTTTTTAACTATGATAGGTAGATATTACATGGTTAATACATGGATTTAGGCCTTCTAATGAGAGCTTTAGCCATTTTTATACCAGTGGACATTTTTTTAAGCTTGCTTAAAATGAAAAATAATTTTAAAACCCCATCATGAAAAATAAGTACAGGGCCAAAAATGGCCGTTATCATAGAAACACGATATTGATGGATGCACTTAGCTTACAATAGGACCGATTATGGTCTATTGTTTTTTTTAAATCATGTATTTTTATTATTTCCTGTCATATATCTTACCGGTAAATAATTCTAAAGTATGAAAAGTGCCTAAGAGAATATTACAAATTGATAAAATATTTTATACTGATGCAGCGGTAAATATTACTGTACGTTTGTTTCAATTTATTGGTCAATAATTCATTTCAATGAATATTTGAAAGCATCTAAATTCCGTATGTAAGATTAATGTAATAGTATGTTCAAATTCTGATGAGGAAGCCAATAAAATAAAAGATTAATATTTGGACAACATTTCCTGATTAGTAGAGAACAGCGGGAAACGATGTAATAATTGTTAGTACTGTAACACAAGTTTGCTATGCTAATAACAATTGTAGGTTTACACTAAAGCTCTGTCTACACTATCAATGTTTTATGTGAAAACAAATGTGATGCGCCCATATATGGACATGATGATGTCACACAGCAGTATCACTACCATATTTAGTCACATCACATTTCTTTTGTCTAACTAGTTTTATAGTGTGGACTATATTTTTGTATCTCATTCTCAGAGCAAACATAATTTTTATGTATATTTTATATGCAAATGACTATAAATGGAAATAATTTTCCACTGATGAATGAATGAATTTAAACTCTAATGAGAAATGCAGAATAGGAGCAGTCTTTACAGTAGATACCTTTTCTCCGTATATCACTTTAGATAAATCAACAGGGACGTATACCTCAAACCTGAGGTAAACAAAAATCATTCAGAAAATAGGGAGGGGGAGTGAACACACCAAACCAAATGAATCATGAATTTTAACATGAACAAAATAATAAATAATTTAATACTACTATTGTGGCTTAAATCTCACACTAGCTGGTAAATATTAAATCATATTTTATGAAAATGAAAAATAATTAATAAGGAAATAATAAAATTTGTAAAAGAAACTAAATATTAGTAACAAAACATCTTAACTAGACCAAATTGATAGTTTGTGGTTACATTAAATTACAACCTGATAACCATTGATGCATTCACCTGTGTGAAACAGTCCGCACGCATACATACACAAGAGATTTAAACAATTAGGAAGCAGATTAAATTAATTTAAAACACATTTAACTTTTTCTTTTAAGAGAATATTGGGAATGGGCTATGAACCCAATTAGTATTATATTTTGTTAATATTTCAATTTTTTTTAAATTTTTAAATCTTGGTGTCACTACTATAGCAACTCTCTCACCAAAAGTCTTTAAAAACTAAAATGTTAGAAACCAGACATTTTAAAAGAATTCCAAAGCTTTTCTTATAAGTCAACCACAATTGTGTCCGGTTTTGGGTGAGTTTATTGTTCTACTAAAGAACTATAACCAAAATAAGGATAAGAGAGATAAAAGCAGTCGAATCTGAAAGGGATGTAACTATTGGAATGTCTACTACAGGACAGTAAAGAGACTATTTAAAAGTCAATCCATTGTGTGTGTTGCTTACATAATTCATATTTTAAAAGTAAGAAAAAAGAAATTCAAAAACTCCAAATTAAGACACGGAAGTCATTGAGAATTCAACCTTTCGCTATTCATTTGATCTTTTGTTAAGCATACTTGGATCATGATCACATCAGGACGTCAACATCTTCCTTAACATTGTTAGTATCCATGGGTACATTGTAATCACCTCATCAATCTTATAACATTAATGTTGACATCATGTGTTTCATGTGACAGATCTTGATTGAACTTTACTGACATTTTCAAATTACCTACTTGTACCGAATGGTACAAACAAAAAAGT
Organism: Antedon mediterranea; assembly: GCF_964355755.1. Classification (NCBI taxonomy): domain Eukaryota; kingdom Metazoa; phylum Echinodermata; class Crinoidea; order Comatulida; family Antedonidae; genus Antedon; species Antedon mediterranea. Next base: position 37,539,820 of record NC_092672.1, read on the forward strand.
GTATAGCATGGTATAAACGTAGATCTGGAGTACACCAGCAGTAAAGTCAACTGATACTAGGTATCCGTCAATGACGGCCATTTTTCTTCAGAAGAAGACAGACTACAAGTAGTGACAGTATCGTATTGTATGTATTCCATTAAAATGTATCTTAAACACAATAATTAATTTGTTTGTTGAACTTAATACTGTAGTATACTAGTTATTTTCCCCTTTTGTAATTTGTAGATGTACTAATACTGATTTTGTACTTTTCTGGAAGTCTGTTATTTTTTCTTGCTTTCTTCTGGTTGTTTTATATTTTGTAAAACAAAACTTATTTGCATGAATAAATAACAATAATAATAATAACAAATTCTTCCTTAACAAAACTATAAAATTTATAAAATAATACAAGACCATAAGTAAAAAACAAAACATGGTTTTTAATTTCATTCATTTAAGTTCCTTATCAGAATTTAATAATAATAGAAAAAGTACTACATACCTCTCATATGAAATCATATTGTTATGATTATAAATCTATAAAGTATGCTCTAACAAGTCAAGTAATAATGTATGTTAACATAAGAAACAACAAACTGTAACATGTACTTAGAAGTGTTACTACCAACACCAGGTGAGCCGTACTTACAATACAATATACCAATCATAACAAAATAAGTATAAACCGCATAACTGACTAATCCTAAATATGTGTGACCTCACTTCCTGACCTCCAATGGTATGGTTCCTGAAGGTGGAGTAATAACTTTTACTATTTCAATCTATTTTTAGCTTATTAGATCATAACAATTCAAAGTATTTCAACATTCCTTAGTTTTGATATTTTATAAAGTGTAAATAATTTTACCTTTTGTTTGTAAATAAAAAAATAAAAAAACTTAAAAATGCAATTAGATCTTTTTACTACTAATGATATTGCATCCACACTCCTGTGGCATTTTGTGAACATTATTTATTTAAAAATATAATAACATTAATAGTCTGGATAACAGTTGAAAAGTTGATAATAAAAAGCACAATATAACAAAAAAAAATGTATACATGTGGGGAAACTACCTTAAAAACAGATTAATCGTAATGTGAAATTATAGTTACAATAGTGAGTTAATGGTGTTAATAAAAAAAAACAATTCAAAACACGGACCATTTAATTTATTAACTCATGAAAACCAGATTATAAATGAAAAAGCAATTTGACAGTTAAGCCAATAATAGCTGCCTATAGAAGTAGAAATTTCTCAAGGGATTTATGCAATTTACAGCCCTCAGAACAGCTCTACCACTAAGCCTAACTTTGCTAGAGCACTAAATGGTTTTGAACCATATCATTCAATATTACGGAAAATGTGTAAAGTACATTACTGATGAACATTGTGGTAGCCTTGTATATGAGAAAGATACACCAACATATGGCCACTTAGGATTTGATCTAATTGAAGTGACTCTTCCTCAATAGAAATATATTGCAAGTTGAGTCACAAATGGATACTAAAAGAGTATGAATGCTTTTATTCAACAATATTGCACACACTATTCAATTCATAATTTTGTATAGATTCGACAATGAACAAGTCATAACTATTGTAAATGTTCACAAGATTACAAAATCATCAAAATTACATAAATGAGACTTTGTAATTATATCAGGGAGTTGTAATTATATCAGGGAGTTGTAAAACTCTGATACACACAGGCTATGAGGACCGGGCTATCATGAACTCAAAAGTTTGGGTAATATAATTTGGGTGTGGACTAAAAAATATATTTTATCACTTTCAAGAGTAGTTCCTGGTCAGATGTTATAAAATACAACATTTACATAAAAGTATTTCACAGAATACAGTAATGTGTTAACTGCTAATGCATCACCAATATGCCATTCAAGGATGGAATTATAATTATCCTCCATGATGGCAGCCATATGACACCGATATTTATGTGGTTATTGTTGTGTTTTACACATGTTAACATCATCAAATTGTAACATATTGTAAACATAAGACATTTGACACAACCTAGTTTGTATTTAAAAGGAAACATTAATTGATTCTGCCATAAAGAGAAACAAACTGACACACATCTTAGGAAGGCGTAATGTTTGAGACAGAGTTTGTATTTAATTTTAATGTCATTTTTTTTCTGCCATACTGTATATTATGCTTATGTGCCCCATATAATGGGGATGGATTCAAGAGGGCTGGGGTGCCTGAATATCGACTGCCATTGAAGGGTTACCCTCGAGTGTTGAAATAAAAATGTTTAAAAAATGAGTTTTCACTAAATATGGTTTAGAAGATGGAAAAACAAGTGTTTTGGGGTGTACATTTTTTGGAATCACAAAAACAGATGGAAAAACAAATATGCTAGCTTCAACTGATAAACAGGCTTGGACCAATCAGTGCATTAAGTAGGTAGTAATAATAATGATACTGTAAATTTGCCAATTTTTTTTTTTGGCATTTAAAATATTATTTGAATGTTGATCAAAAAATATATCCACATTCAAAAACGTTTATACTCGTACTATTACTAGGCCTAAATGTTTTCAGAAAGTAGTCTAATTTCCATTGAACACATTGTTTGCAGTAAGCATTTTATATAATAATTGTAATGTCAGTAAATAAGGCTAGGCCTAGATTAATGAATGTCAATACAGCCAGACAGAACCCAGTAGGGTTTCTTACCTGAAGCACTTGACATGCCAGTCTGTCTGAAGAGCCTTCACTACTTCCTCATCATTAATTTCTTCTTTACACGCCGAACAAATCACGGGCCCTAAATAAATAACACAGACTAATAAACTATTATCAATTCTCCAAGTTATTATTAAAATAAATATTACTATCGATATTTTATAGCATTTTATATAGCTTACCTATTCCTTTCGTTCCCATTTGGTAATTTTTAGTGTTTACATTTTTGCTTAAATGTCGCCCTCTATATCGGCACCAATTATCCTGCACTCGTTCCCGGTCGCATACATTTTTCTTCTGCACGTCTCGAAACACAGAAGAAGGGTTGGTTATAATTACCGCGACGGTGATCGAGAAGAGGGCGTTAGAGCTAAGCGATAAAATACAAATTATAGGTGCCAGAGACGTTTCAAATGAAAACAACTAGGCATATGTGGAATATAATTTTTTTCCTAGGCATTTAAAATCATTTGTAACTTGGATAAATCGATGTCTTGATGATAATAGAACAAAAAGGCTTTGAAAGAAACATTAAACAATACAAACTTTATTTTATAGTCAATTAGACCAGTAGCACAACATATAACAATAATTTTACTGGTATGATGGTTACTGGTATACTGTAATTAATGGTATAAAAAAAATGGTTAATAATGAGAATAATTATTAACAATCCAACAACAAGAAATATTTATTTTCATATTTTTTGTTGTACACATTCTACAGATATTAATATCAGCCAACAATATGTTGTCATAACTACGACAATATGTTGTCATAACTACGACAATATGTTGTCATAACTACGACAATATGTTGTCATAACTACGACAATAGGTTGTCATAACTACGACAATAGATGGTCATAACTACGACAATAGATGGTCATAACTACGACAATAGATGGTCATAACTACAATAGATGGTCATAACTACGACAATAGATGGTCATAACTACGACAATAGGTGGTCAATAGGTGGTCATAACTACGACAATAGGTGGTCATAACTACGACAATAGGTTGTCATAACTACGACAATAGGTGGTCATAACTACGACAATAGGTGGTCATAACTACGACAATAGGTTGTCATAACTACGACATTAATACGAAACGAATACTTGGTAGCCTTTATTTTACTTTTAATAGTGGTAGAATGTCTTTTGTCACACATGGCGTTTCATACGTATAGTATTACGTAAAACATGGAGATAAAAGGTACATTTTAAATTATTTTATTTTTGTTTATAACTCGACCATATTAAGTAAAAAATATTGTAAAACATTGTACATATTTATTTACACGTGTATATATTCTAATTATGTTTTGTCTATAATTCAAATGAAGTAATGCATACAAGAACAAATGCCCGCACAAATTTTATTTTACATTAGATATAAATGTACATTCTATTTTAAAAATTAAAATTTAGACAATTACCTCTATTTAAGTGTTAATACAAATAGTTAAAATTTAGGAACTAGAATATTGAATGCCAAGTGTGTAATCAGACAATACGAAGTACTTCCTACTTTATTATAAAGATATATTCGATTCGATATATATATATATATAAATTTGTATTCAATATTAGAACAAAATTAGAATCCCACATTTGTGACTCGTACATTGTCAATAAATAGGCGTAAAGAAAGTTTAGGTTTGAGAGTTTCATGAATAGTTTAGATGAAAGTTGTAAACGGTATCAGTACTTAAGTACTGCCTAACTAACTAAGCTAAAAGAAACTTAATCTACGCTTAAACTAAATCCTAAGCGCATTTAGCTTTAAAAAAGTGACACCGTTTACATTATGGTTAGGTTATATGGAAATGATAAATGGAAATAAATTAATAGTATATAAAGTATAGTTAAAGGATAGTAAATATTGAAACCGTGTACAAGTCACATTTTTATAATTTCTTAAATGTTTCAAATATTAAAAGTAAACATTTTCGAATATATCTTATAACAAAGTATAAAATACAAAGTACACAATTACTATTTCTGGCCTAATTTCTAGTTTTTATTTTCAGTCTATAGTGATTCGACCATTACATGTATTAACAATAGTTTCAAACAACAACATCATTTATTTCAGCCATATCTATTGAAATAAATGTATATATAGTTTTATATCTAGAAAGAGTGAGATCTTTTTTCGTTTTTTAAATCATAGGCTATAGATTAAATCCAAAGGCAAATAATTTTTTTTTAAATTACAATGTTGTGGGTATCAGTGGCAAATACTAATAAGCAGAAAGTTAAATCAAAAAATAAAACAGCCGAAAAAAGTAACTAGCTTCCTTCATCGCTGTGTGTATATAAATTAATAATTTTCTGTAAATCTTTAATATTAATACATTTTCAATTTTATATTTATATTAAAATACAAAATTTAATTGCTGCAATAGTAATTATATGCATTTCCTAAATAGAATGCAAATAATTTAATAATCCAAGATTATCGATAACTGACTTCTGCTAGTTTCTTCTAATAAATCGTCTGCTGCTTTCCATTGGCAGAAATCACATCATTAATCTCCCTGTCTTTTGCTAATTTGTTTTTTTCTTTCCAGACAGCTTCTTATACCTTCAATAAAAATTGCAGCTTTCATGCAGTTTCTTCTAATCGACCAAGATATTTGTGTTCGTTTTCAGAAACCAAGATACCATTCAGTAAGCGTCTGACGAATGAAAACAAATGTTTACTTAAAATATAATAATGCAAATAGTTGAAAGACCCCTAGCATCACATTATTAATATATATAGACGCAACACAATGAACATACTTGATAGCTGAAATCAGCCTAGATTGTTGCTGCAGATCCGTTACAACGCGCTGAGTTGTTGGCGGTTAATCCGACGTACTTAAGTTGTCTTCAAACGTACGCTGTAGATTTTAAAAACACGTAGCATGCATGAATATTTAAATTTATTTATATTTTTATGTAAATAAATATTATTAAACATATTTTCTCACCGTTCAATGGGCCTGGAATTTGTTCCAATTGAGTTGATTCCGAAGAATCTACGAGAAAATTAATTCTATCATCATTTCAGTCATTTCCATTTCTTGAATCCCATCTGTATGTCTTGAATCCCATCTCCACTTCGTGAATCCCATCTCCACTTCGTGAATCCCATCTCCACTTCGTGAATCCCATCTCCACTTCGTGAATCCCATCTCCACTTCGTGAATCCCATCTCCACTTCGTGAATCCCATCTCCACTTCGTGAATCCCATCTCCACTTCGTGAATCCCATCTCCACTTCGTGAATCTCATCTCCACTTCGTGAATCCCATCTCCACTTCGTGAATCCCATCTCCACTTCGTGAATCCCATCTCCACTTCGTGAATCCCATCTCCACTTCGCGAGTCCCATCTCCACTTCGCGAGTCCCATCTCCACTTGGTGAGTCCCATCTCCACTTTTTGATATTTAGGCCTACATCCAATCTCAAAAGGAAATTAGTTACATTATCAATCAGTGTGACATAAGCATGTGAAATTTTAAAGGCAGACATCCCAAGCTCTTTTAGTTATGCAGGCCTAGCTTGCATAATGATGTAATGTCCTACTTATATCATAAATATATACAATCTTATAGACAATTCATTATTGTTATTATATTATTAAGCGCGCGAGAGGTTTAAGTTGGTTTAAGTTCGACTTCTGAAAGTTTGAGGATTTTACATTAATGTTATTTTTGAAAGTGTGTATAAACAACATAAATCTGCAGTAGACGTCATCAGCTCAGAAAGTCGACGAATCCTAGAATGCGAATGCAAAATGTGAACACATAACGATGATATTATTTACTTACATTAAATTATGTTACATGCATCACTGCGCCAAATACAACCGAGTAGGCCTACACTTTCACTACGTCACACAAAGTAGTTCAAACTCAGTTCGCACATGTTAATAAGATGAATTTTATAGTTACGGTTATAAATATTGAAAAATTACTGTTAGTAGTTAAAGTAAAATCCTCAAAGGTACAGAAGTCTTATTTTAAAGTCATAACATTTTGAGTATTAGTTACTTTTTGTCAATAATTTAGGCCTTGTAGACAGAAACCTATTGAAAATAATCGGTATATCGCACTATAATTGGTTAAATTACTTGCGGTGAGCTTACATCCTTGCGTTGCGTCCAAGTGGTAATCAAGCTTTTATTTTAGAGAATTTTTTTATTTTGATACGCACTATATAGTACAGTAATACTAAAATATGCTTTCTTATTATTTACTTTACATTACTATACTTATCTGTTTGGACGTTGGGCATTGAATGCCAAGCCACAAGGAGCAAAGGTTTGGTTGAACACAACACACTATGAATCTGAAACTATAACTACAAAAAAGCAATCTTGGTCGAAACCAGAATTAATGGTTATAGGTATGGGAAGATTTTATTTAACAGTCGGTCCAATCAAACACATTTTTACTCATTACTGATTAATGGAAATGTTGATCGATAACAACACGGACAGGGAAATATGTTTACTTTATAAGTTCTCTTAGACATTTCTGGTACATTTTATTAGTTTATAGTTTTTTATAAATGTATAAAAAAACAGGTAAAAAAAAATACTTTTTATCACTATATGCTGATTAACAACACCTTTGTTTATTTAAGTTCTATATACTTGTTCTTATGTAAAAGGGTCCTACAAAAAAACGAAGCTATAGCTTTTTTATGCAGGATCCCTGTTCTCAGTTGTACTGTAATTATGATGTACTGTAATTGATGACTAAATAAATGTGGAATAAAAAAAAAAAGTATAGTTTTATAGGTTTCAATTAAGCAGTTCGTGTCATCGACTGCTTTTTGAGAAGCACAAGCGGCATGATACAAACCTTTGGCCTAGGCTTTCACACAGCCACACATTAGCCATGATACAAACCTTTGGCCTAGGCTTTCACACAGCCACACATTAGCCATGATACAAACCTTTGGCCTAGGCTTTCACACAGCCACACATTAGCGGCATGATACAAACCTTTGGCCTGGGCTTTCACACAGCCACACATTAGCCAACATAGAACGAATACAAACAACTTCCGTAATTTCCTTCCGATTTAAATTGACAAGTTGGTTTCAGGTTGGAACAGGCCCTAAAAACCAACCCATCCCGCCAAATCGTTACCGATGACATTAAATATGTATTGCCATATATAGGGTACAGAAGTACACTATATAGAATACCTCGTTGAAAATGACGAGGTAATTTGGCTATGCGACTATAACGAAGATTATAGCAACACATTTCATAGTTTAGTTTACAGATTTCTTAAATACTGCACTCCATGCCATTTGGCGGACAGTTTACAAAAATGACCCTAAACTTAAGTCGCGCTTACACAGAGTTTTCTAATACTGTCCACCAAAATGACTGGAAGGCAGTTTACATTATACATTCCTACACTTGTTATTTGGTCCCTCCCAATATCCTAACTAGATGAGCATGTGTTATGTACATTATGTGAACGAATGATTCTTTTTACATCTTTTAAAAATATATTGAAATGTAAGCTTTATTGTTATATATTGAAAAAGACCACAAGAAGAATATAGACTTCTTTGTAAACCTTATTCCGCATATTGTTTTTTTAAATTTCCATTTTATAAAATTTATCCTTTTTCTTTAAAAAAAAAAATAAATATTACATAGCCTAATTTTTTTTAATAAATAATAAATAAATACAATTAATTATTATTACCTATTTTATATCAAACAGAGTTACTCAAAGAGTTGCCCTATACAACTCCTTGGTTAACTATATTCGACGGAAATATTATTTTAAATTAGTGACAGTCATGCAAGATGTGCTGACGTGCGAAGATAGAAAGATAGAAACGCTAAACGTCTCAGAAGACATGACGTCTCAGAAGACATCATGACGTCACAGAAGACATCATGACGTCACATAAGACATGACGTCACATTACCAAACATCATCACGTACCGGGTCACAAAAGTGGTTTTAAACCAGCTGACCACGAAAAAAAGTTGTCAGCACCAGTGGCTACTAACAATCAAAATAAAATAAAAAATACCATGAGTTTTTAGCTAAATCACAAGCCTAACACTAAAGTTTCATCACAAGCCTAACAGTTGGATCACAAACGCGCGTAGCCATTTTGGGCTATCCCATCCCGAACGCTGTGGGTAGGGAGCTAGACCACCCGGGGGTTATAGTACCTTTGAACTTACAGAGTTTTGAAAGCTTCAAAAGCGATGTCTTGCTGCGTTAGTTACTTACCTGTAGTCCACCTGTAAATGCAAATTATTTGGAGCTAACGTACAACATTATAGGGATATTGCACGTCAGCGTGTTGTATCATGCAACATAAACAATAACTGTGATTGACTTATGATTGATGTTAAGTTTGTCTTACTATCGTACTTAAAATATTTCATGATCAATATCATGACAATGCATACAATTGTTTTTAAAGTGTAGTATGAATATACGAAATACAGTCCAAATTACGTCAAAGAAACAATATAGACTTAAAACATTACGGTCCAAATTACGTAAAAATATATCAGTCTTATCCATTGGCGATGTAATCATCCGTTATAATGTTAGTAAAATAACAATTCAAAAAGAAATACACGGTACGGTACTGTACAACGACCATGCGCATACAGATAATATGCGACATTGGTTATCTTACATTACTGCATGACACAACACTACACATAAATACCATTATACACCGAGGTATATAAAATGGCATTGTGTGCTTAGTGGTAAAGCGGATTTAAAGAGAATAAGATACTGCAACCAGCTCAATCCACCTGTATACTAATTTACTAAACTATGTATTAGTTCGTCTGAAAAATAACGAACCATTATTAACTATCATACGTATGTATATAGGCCTACAAAATGTTTACATAGGCATACATCAATTGAATTGAATATGTATGGTAGTTCCAATGGTTCGGGTTGTTGGGTCTTACTATGTTTCTTCACGCAAGCCAGTTCTGAGCATCCGGCCGGAGGATAACGAGGCGCGAACGTCAAGCGACGACAGAGGGTCATCATGAATTTTGTCTAATAATTTAAGGCTTCGAAAAACGGTAAATATGTACCGTATTACGTACGACCTGTAAAAATATAAAACATAAATACGATTGCCACAACAAAGCCTTATTTATTTTTAATACACATTAAAATGTGTTTATATCGTGAATGACTAAAGAAGACCATGCCTAAGCTACATACTGATTGGTTTCACGGAACAGAAAGAGAGCAAGTATGAATTAAATATAGCCGTTTGGAACGATTACGGTACCTTGATTGGTAATAGATATAAAAAAAAGTATACATTTGGCATATATATAATAATAATACCACAACATACGTACCCACTGAAGGCTCTGTCAGTTCACGCCCTCCTCCATTGCCGTCGTACAACAGAATAACAAAACGGCATTCGGAATTCGCGGCAAATACGCTCTCATTGAATATGCAAATTAGACTTTTATTAGTTGCTATGTTTCGCTCTTTTCAGAGCAGCTTAGTAAGTTATTAAAATGTACAATATTTGTGGGGACACAAAGATTCGTAGTATCACATAAGTACATTAAACAGATTATCTATAATTTTATGCAAGCAAGCAACACAAAGTGTATTCGTTATTCATATTTTTATTAGCGTTTTGTTTTATGAAATTTTGACAGACATATTAAATGTCTAAAAATGCGACCTTATTATCCAGTATCACATTGGCATTTTGTCATAGAGATGTCTTTAGAGTTATGTTAAATACAGCGCCACAATAGCATATGACAATATTTTACACATGTGCCGCAGTATCACGGAATTTGCCTATGATATGGAACACATTATATAGATAGAGTACCGTACGGAGAATCGGCTTTACAAGTTTGACGTTAAATTAAAAATGATTTTTAGAGTTTGGTTCACACTCACACGCAACGCAATGACGTAAGCGCAACGCAAGTAATTTGACCAATCACAAGCGATGGATTATTCGAATTGTCACTAGTCATTGGTTAACTCGCTTGCGTTGCGCTTACGGCCTTCTGTTGCGTACTAGTGGGAACCAAACTTAACATCATCATTTCCATATATGGGCACATCACATTTCTTTTACATAAAGTTTGATAGTGTAGACAGAGCTGTAGAAAGTTAATTTATTGTGAGTGTAATAAAGAGTTCATACTAATTATAGTACAAATAAAACATTTATTATGAACTAAAAAAAACTCATCTAAAGTAACACACTCAGGGTTACTATCCTAGACAAACACGCTAACTAGTAACACACTCTGGGTTACTAGATAACACGCTAACTAGTAACACACTCTGGGTTACTAGATAACACGCTAACTAGTAACACACTCTGGGTTACTAGATAACACGCTAACTAGTAACACACTCTGGGTTACTAGATAACACGCTAACTAGTAACACACTCTGGGTTACTAGATAACACGCTAACTAGTAACACACTCTGGGTTACTAGATAACACGCTAACTAGTAACACACTCTGGGTTACTAGATAACACGCTAACTAGTAACACACTCTGGGTTACTAGATAACACGCTAACTAGTAACACACTCTGGGTTACTAGATAACACGCTAACTAGTAACACACTCTGGGTTACTAGATAACACGCTAACTAGTAACACACTCTGGGTTACTAGATAACACGCTAAAACTGTCAAAATAAATTTGAGATAAGATGTATAATGATTATTACTTATAGTAATCACTATATTTTATCATTATTTTATTATTATTATTATTAAATTTCTGAAATTGTTTTTCTCATAAAAATGTTTTAAGTAACAAGTATTCTTACTATGTAAAAGTATATACTACTATAGTAAATTCGTTTAAAATCTTGAGTAGGCCTATATAGTTTATAAGAGTGTATATATCTACTATAACAAGGTATAACATACATTATCAGTACGTATGAACCTATTTGCATTGCTTAAAACTGACAGTACTTAATAAGTGTGAAAACGTGTTCACATTATGCTGAATACGTGTGTAATCGTTTGTATTCACATTATGCTGAATACGTGTGTAATCGTTTGTATTCACATTATGCTGAATACGTGTGTAATCGTTTGTATTCACATTATGCTGAATACGTGACGTGTGTAATCGTTTCCAAAAAACCTGTGCACACACGCAAAAGAATACAGGTATAAGTGCGTGTTAAAAAGTTTTCGTTTGTAACTTTTATGTACGAAATTGAACATCTTAATTACAGTATTAAAGTAAACACAATTTTGCACTACGCGAATAGTTGTAAAGTACTTTGGAATTTTGCGTTTTCGTGGAAGCTATTGCTGAGATCGTACCCGCTATCGTATGCTTTGGTTCCGTAGAGAGAGAGAGAGAACTAAAATGCTTTACGTGAAATAAAAAACAAATAATGAATGTTTCATATTCGTGCAATGGAACAAATAATTCCATTCAGTGAATGGAATTATTTGTTTTGGTTCAGTAGAGAAAGAACTGAAATAAAAAACAAATACGTCTCGCGTAAAAATATAACCTTTCACCTTATGAAATTATTTGTACCATTGCACTCATAAACATTCATTATTTGTATATTAATTGAACGTGTTAACCATAGTAGGCCCAGAAGAACACACTCGTGCACATTAAAGCAACAGCGCCAATATTTAAAATGATCTTTTCTCGGTGTCCTTCCTTGATGCTGGTGTCTTTAGTGAATGACGTTTGGTCTTCATCTACAGCTTGTCTCTTGTTGCCAGTTCCACAAAACCAATCAAGAACCTTGCGTGGGAAAGAAGTCTCTTCTAGAAAAACAAAGAAAAAAAATTACTAATTTCAATGTCTTTGTTCCCTATACATTATACAAATACTGTACAATCTAACGTGTCCCAATTGTAATGTTATTTAATGGACATGACTATTATGTTATTTGTTTGTTTACAAGGCAATTATTTGTATATACATATCAGTTTGCTATTGATTGATTGATTGATTCCTGTTCTAGTTGGAATTGAGCAGAGTCCATCAATATTCATTCATTCATTCATTATACAAATACTGTACAAGCTAACCCAATTGTAATGTTATTTAATGGACATGACTATTATGTTATTTGTTTGTTTACAAGGCAATTATTTGTATATACATATCAGTTTGCTATTGATTGATTGATTGATTCCTGTTCTAGTTGGAATTGAGCAGAGTCTATCAATATTCATGCAACTTATGTTGAATAGTTCTATTCTTGTCGCTTGTGTTTGCAAACATATGCTCCATAACTCAAACATGTATTGTAGATGGAGAAGTATCCTATACATTTAAGAGTTTGCGATTGTCTTTTATCTTTTTCTGTTTGTACGTAATAGTTGATATGGATGAGTTATTTCCGAAATAAAATAAATTGAATTGAATATTACTGGCAGCAAACAAGGAAACAACGTCTTACCTTCAGCATAATCATCTTCCTTCTCATATGTCTCTTCCATTTCATGCTCGGAAACAGAAATTTCTTCTCTTTCTGCTGTTTCAAAACGAGTAGACCACGTGAGGCGAACAAGCTGTGATATCAATCATAAAATACAATATACTTGCGCGTGTGCACTCCAAAAAGTAAAAAATGCTAAAAATCCTGAAAATCTCAAAGTAATTGTTTTCATAATGGCACAACAAAATAAAAAGACAGAAAGAAATGAAATTAAATAATAAGGATTATCGCACGTAGCGCGACGCATGGGGGAAAGGGTTTTGGAGCAAACTTCACGACGCGTACGTACGTGATTATTTGTTTGTACGTACGCGTAGTGACGTTTGCTCCTAAACTCTTCCAATCATGCATTGTGTAATCAAGCTATTTGCGATAAACCTTATGGATAAGGTAGTTGCAGAGACACGTCTTTCGATAGTTGTCATTGACTGCTCTATTTTTATGTATCACCGAAAGTAATATATCAAAATAAATTAACACGAAAATGCAAAAAGGTCATTCATGTTTTTAGAAATCTTACTAATCATTAATTTCAGTTGAAAGTACTTACAAATTTCTTGTCAATTTGCTGCGTCATCAAGCTGACCACAATGGTAACAATACCAGTAATACCAAAAAGCAAGATGCCAAAATAAAGATAGTGGACGTCAGCGACCACACTTGGCCTCTCGTCCTCCTCGTCACATCCGGGCGCCAAATAGACAAAGTCCAATATCATACGGATAAGACCAACGAGAAGACCACACATCAACCCCCAAAAAGCACCCTGAAATCAAATGTTTTAATCAAATGTTAAAAGAGTTATCATTGTTGTGGAAAAAAATTCTCTTTCAGAAATGCATCGATGATTATAATTGAATATAATTATGGGGGAGGGGATACTGCGTTGCTTTGATATATCATGCCCATTTCGAATTGAATCGACAACACCAATTTTACATTTAGAAGAATGTAACTTGTGATTGCAGCAGTCAATGTAAATGATAATAACGTCAACAAAATATTTAAAAATTACCGGGTACCGTAAAGTATACTAATTCAAATTGTATTACATATACACTGTAAATAGCGCACTTCTTTAAAAATCATGGCCGCCAGAGTAAACAATACTAAACACAATAAAGTATTGGGGATATTCCTGTAACTTAGCAATGAAAAGAATGAAACAGAAATAAAACTCGTACATATGAATAAAAATAAGAAGTCATTTTAAGGAAAATAATAAAAACACAATAACTACATTAGCTGTACAATTACCAATTTGAAATGAACTTAACAAGTTTAAAAGTCTGTAAGATCATTTTAATTAACCGATTAACCTAAATCATTTACTTAAGTACACACAAATTACCCGAGAAGACACTAAGTTTATAGGTTTGGAAATGTTTACTTGGAATAATGTCTTCAATGATACAGTACCGTAGTCTTCATCATACAGCAAACAAACAGTCTTTTTTAACATGAATAATTTACAATAAAGTGGATCCATTAATTTATAATAGTTCTGTCATTATTTTAATATAGTAAAGATTATAAGGCTAAAAAAATAATAAAAATTTCAAACCCTTACGTGATCGAATTTTAACATAAAAATTTTACGTCCGCATTAACTGTCCGGAGTAATTAAAATGGTTCGATCAATACTGCAACATCGTTCTACATTTGCAATACTTTATCACTTACATAATTACAAGGTATCGTACAACATCAACAAGAAAAACAAACGTTTAATATTCATAATGTATTTTTCTGCTTTAGGCCTATGCCTACCGTTTTTATTGTTCGCGTCAATAGTGAATTCTGTCCCATTCACTGTATTTTCGAAACATGCCCTTCTGGGCTGGAGTTACGAATTATCAAACATCAATCATGTACAATGTTTGTTGGTGTGTTCTAGAAACGCCTACTGCTTGTCGGTAAACTACAAAGTCGATAATAAAACTTGCCAAATCAACAGGCAACAAAGAAACGGAACGTTAGATAAAAACTTTGTAGCAGTTGATGCATTCAAATACATTGAAAAGGTAAGTATCGTCTTGGTATTATATCAAATTTATCTAAACAAAATCTCATCAACCCTAAAAACAAGGATTAGTAGGCAGATGCTGGGTGTCTGGAATATAAAGGGTCTCTCTCAGCGTTTCACTGTACATCACATGGAAGTGTTAGTTGGGTAAATGTTCAAATGTCATTTTAATTGTTAAATCTTGCTCTAACCGTTATTTTGGCAGCAAGAACGGGAAGAAAGAACTGTCTTTAATCAATAAAAGACACCGCCTCCAGAATAAAGGCCAATTTACACTAGGACGATAACGATGGACGATAACGATGGACGATAACGATGGACGATAACGATGGACGATAAATATTATAATCATGCATTTTTTTACATAAAACAAAAACAAATTAGAAAGGTTTTCGTTCTAGAACTATAGAATAATCATTTATGCTATCTTTGTTAAAAATAGTATTTTTAAAATTCCAATCAAATGACGTCATGATAAATAAAAACAATAAAATCGTTGTATTGTCACGATATTATTATTATTGCTCTTACAAATCATGACATCATTTAATTGGACGTGTGAAAAAATCATTTTCATCAAGGGAAGCATGGTTATTCTATAGTTCTAGAATGAAATTTGTTTGTATTTGTTTTGTTTTATGTATGAAAAATGCACACTTCGTCTATTTATCGTCGATCGTTATCGTCCTAGTGTAAATGGACCTTAAGACGTTATAATGTTTCAATCCATTCCATTACACCACACATTACCCATACACACATAACTGCATTACAGTACTATATTGTGTATTCTTGTTTTAGGTGGATATTCTCGGGCCGGACGTCGTTCATGAAGAGCCTGATACAAGTTACGGTGGTATGTTTCTAAAATCTGCATTCTCAATATAAATAAAATATATACTGTACTATGCAACTATTCTCCGCGGCTCGTGGTGTCTGTTAATGGGGGGAACTGATCGTGTCGCTGCCACAGATAAACCCTTTGGTCTCCGGAGCTCAGCATCCTGTTGTTAGAATGTCTTGATGTAACGTACCGTGCTCGCATAGAATTGACTAAAATTGAAGACTCAACAAAATAACCAGGGCAAGGACTGAATCAATGTGTTATGAAAAGTTAATATTCTAATTAATTTAATTCTTCTTTTCAGAATCAGACTACTGTTCTCAAGAGCCTTTGAATATCTTTACGCTCTTTTTATGTTTTCTCGGGCGTTGAGTGTCTTACTAAGAAATTGGCATCCTATAGGAAATTTAGGCCTAGCAGACTATCACCAACTCAACGAAGAACAACATAACTTTTGACGGCTGTTATCACGGGATATGACAACTGCACATTTGAAACAACCATCCTAATAAATGTAATGTCTTTTGTATAAAACATATAGTACTATGACGTCACAGTACGTAAATCATAGAGAACTATGACGTCATACAAGTGCGTACGCGTAACGGAATTATTCTAAACCAATCACAAAGTAACGCAAAATAAGCACAGGTCATATGCCATGTCATATTAAAAAAAAAGATAATTATAAAGAACTGGTTATCAAGTTTAAATATTTTAATCTTTTTCTAAATGTAAATTGATTGCCTTCTAATATAATACTTGTATTTTTTAATTTAAAATTTAGATAGATTATAAAGAACCGGTTGTCATGACGTTATATTTTCAACGTAATTAGTGCAATAAGTTATGTTTATATTAATCTGAATTATTGCTAAATGTAAAATAATTGCATTCTTTTATTATTATTATTATCTATCTATTATCAGATAATAACTATCGGGATGTCATAACATGTTATTTATTAGTCCAATAAGATATTTATTAATCTAAATTATGTATAACTGTATTCTTTATATTGCTCTTAATTTAAATTTTTTTGAGAGATTTTTATAAATATGTATCGGCAGTTTTAAATAAATTTCCAATGTATTTCCATATGGAAAATAAAGAGTATCAATATTATTTTAATACGGTAAGATTAAGAGTGATCGAATTCTGACTGCTTCAAATAAATTCAGAATTGAATTGTTTAATATCGCAACATCTTTCAAAATTAGAATTACACTTACACAATTCCCAAGTATCGCACAGCATCGAACACATCGCTTAACGTTTCCTCTTCACAATGTATTTCTCTGCTTTAGGCCTATGCCTACCGTTTTTTTTATTCGCGTCAATGGTGACTTCTGTCCCGTACACTGTATTTTCGAAACGTGCTCTTCTGGGCTGGAGTTACGAATTATCAAACATCAATCATGTACAATGTTTGTTGGTGTGTTCTAGAAATACCTACTGCTTGTCGGTAAACTACAAAGTCGATAATAAAACTTGCCAAATCAACAGGCAACAACAAAACGGAACGTTGAATAAAAACTTTGTAGCAGTTGATGCATTTAATTACATTGAAAAGGTAAGTATCATCTTGGTATGGGTGCTTTATATCAAATATGTCAGACTAATCTCATAAAGTCTAAAAACAAAGTTGGGCGTCGGGCTTTGTAAACTTCACTTTAATTCTATGTCCCTCTCAATATAAGTTTTTTTTATATTTAAAAAAAAATTAAAATTGTTGTTTAAACAAAACAATATCTCATGAAGCCTGGTATAATGTAGGCACCTGTGTGCTCACGTACAGCTTAGTTTATCCTGGTATGGATATTTGTAAATGTTTAAAATATTTCATTTACCTCTTGCTCTAACCGTTACTTTCGCAAAGAAACAATTTTCATAAGAAAGGTCTCGCATACAAATCAATAACAGATATCACCTCCAGAATCAGAAAGGCATTTTCTGACATTATCCCATTACAACATACAGTACCCGTATTCTTATATGTGCATCTTAATATTGTGTACTTTTGTTTTAGGTGCATGTTCTTGGTGAGCCTGTTAATGAAGATCAGTCTGGTAGTACAAATAACGGAGGTAAGTTTCTCAAATCTGCTACTCTGCATGTACGGTATATGCGCGCCTATGTGTTATTTTAAACAATCGTTACACAGTAGTTTATTAAACTATTTTTAGAAAAATAAAATTGTACGAAGCGTTGGTATTTGTCGCAGCCAGACGTAAGATCAAAGGACTGAGTTCCTATCTTGGCAAGGCGAGCATGTTGTTAGATTGCCTTGCCACAACAAAGGTGACAAGTTCCCGTTAATTCTTTTTTTAAATATCTGGTTTTCAGATGGCTGTGGGCTGGGTTTGCTAACGTTAGTTGCGTGTCTTCTCGGGCGTTAAGGCACTCTGGTGTTCTATAACGCACATTATAGAGTATCCCAGACTTGACTGCAGGCCACTGAAGGCTGATCGCCATAGTAATATAGTAATGTTGTTTGTAAAGCATAGAACTGGCTTCTGTGACGCAAGACATGACGTACGCGCAAAGGAACCAATCACAAAGTACCTAACAAAAAGGACATTTTAATGATACGCACGCACGCACCGCACATAATTAGTTCATCTGATGATCAATGCGATAATTTTAAAGTCGATGTTGGCCTACTTAGATGAAACCATGCATGCGTCACTTTTAACCATGTTATTGTAAAATCCGAAAGCGTATCCATATTTCTATCTAAGTTTTTTGTGACGCGAACAATATGTAACCAATCAGAGTTTAGGAATCGCGCGTAGTGCAAACAGGCTTAAAGAAGACCTACCTGTTCGTTAATTCTCCACCAGGCTACAGCGAGTATAAACACAGCACAGATCGGAGGTGCCAGGTAGCTGGTAATGGACTGAATGTAGTCAAATAATCTACCACCCTGGGCAGCTTGGATGATTGGAATCCACAGTATACTTATTACGCACATCACCAGAATGAAAATTCTGTATTAAAGATAAAACATGGAAAGTGACGAATATGCTTTGTATTTATAAAGCTCAATATGGACATGATGATGTCATATCACTGCCATGTTTGGGCATATCACTACCATATATGTGCACATCACAATTGATTTTTGTCAAACTAGTTTGATAGTGTAGACAGAGCTTGTGACCATCACACTGGAATAAAGTTTGATATTACGCAATAATTGTATATTTAAACATTGTACGCAACGTGAATTATTACTTCGGCAATGTTTCTTTTGTGAAACAATTGATTTATTAATATTAACACACACTGTATGCCTATTCTGTAACACACAAAAGCGACCGTTCATTTTCACGATAAGTCATTCGACGACCACCTATTCAAAGTCGGTATGTGAATATTGACTTTTATACTGTTACAGCTACGTAGTCGAATGGCGCAGCTATGTGGTCAAATTGCGCAGCTACGTAGTCAAATGGGGCAGCGTTAAAACGAACGGCTGTAATTGTCGACCGTCCTGCTATTTTATTATTGCTATTTTCAATGTATAATCTTGGCGTCCTAAACGTTGACCATTAAGGTCACAGTTAGCACAAAGCAGTACAATATAAAGCTACAATAAATACTATGTATAATTGTATAGAAACAATATAATTCTTCTTCAGAACAAAACTTATGACCCTTACCTGCCAATTATCATGAGTTCCGCTTCACTGGCTCTGGGTCTGATTCGTCGCCATATATCGATCGTGAATATTGTACTACTGCTGTTGAAGATTGAAGTAAGTGAACTCATTAGCGCTGATAACATCACGGCAATCATCAATCCTCGCAAACCTATTAAAATAATTAAGACGTATAGATGATTACATATCTTGCGTCATAAGACGAAATTATCAGTAATGTCGCTTATTACAATTCTACAATAATATAGTATATTTATCTTTATGTTAAATTTTCAAGAAGTTCCCACGTACTTCTATGTAAGCAATGTAGTTGGCCAGAAGGTAATTGAATAAGTTGGATACGTTTAAGCTTGGTTTGGTTAGGACGCAACGCAAGGACGTACAAGGCGCAACGCAGTCGAATAAATCCATCGCTCGTGATTGGTCAAATACCTTACGTTGCGTTACGTCGTTGTGTTGCATCTCCAGTGGGAAGCAAGCATTAATAATAATAATTTCACTCACATACACCAACGGCTTATATTCCAATTACTTACCTACGGGCATCACCTCCAAGACGAGCAATGGGAAAGCGATATTTGTACAGCCGACTTCGCTCTCACAAGCGTCCATACATGTATCGGCTGTAGCGCAGGCGACTTGATCCACGAACAGCACACGACTGATCATGCCAGGGAAAACGATCAAAAATAACGGAAGAATCTTAAGGAATCCAGCAAAGACACAACCCCCCTTAGCATGACTTAAGTTCTTGGCCGCCAGAGCACGTTGGACAATAACCTGTGTCGAGACAGAGGAAGGAATGTTAGATTGCTGTCATGGTTCCTTTCGCACGATAGGACTTGCGAATACTAAGTCCAACGAAGACAGGGCTGTTTTAATAGATGTACTATGTACGTATTTATACGGCTAATAGATATAATTTGTCCATTTCACCAAAAAATAAAAGTCGATCAGAATCTGTTTCTGTCTGTGTCAGAGTTTTTATGTCGGCAAGAAAGCAGGCTTTTAACAAATTTAAAAAAATCAGCAACCTATGGCAATATTGATGTTACCACTAATAAGAACCCGCGTATTCTTTAGATAATAATCATACAATTTAGGCCCCTAATATGTATAATAAAATAATAATCATACAATCTAGACCCCTAATATGTATAATAAAATACTTCACCTGATCAGTACACCAGTACCAGATGGAAGAGATCGTGATACCAAATACCATACCAGGCCATGGTAGGTCAGAGTTTAATGGATCACGGAATATATGGAAGGCGTCTTCTCGCGGATAGCCACACGATGTTTCTGGGTTTTCCAGTGTTGTATTGGGAATTGCCTGGAAATATTTCACCTGAAGTTCCGAATACGGCACCTCAGCAAAACCTAAATGACATTAACATTGGTGAAGCTTCAATACAGTTTATGAATAGCCTAAAACCACTGATCGTGTAAGCAGTAGGCGGGTTATACCACTTGATAGCTTGAGTAGCCTTGCTTAGCAATATCCTGCGATTATCAAATGCAGAAAAAAATCGAAAAGCGCGTGCCTATCCTTTTTTTTAAATATTCTGATGACACAGCTAATACATAAACAACGATATCAAGCCGTTTAAATGACTTCCTCGATATGAGTACCAAATCTCTCCCATAAGCTGATAAACTACTACTTCGCGGCTTTCTAAGTACTGGTAGCACTTACTTAACCCCATCAGAATAGCAGATCCTACAACCATAATCAATGTCTGCAATGCATCTGTATAAATCACAGCGGCTAAACCACCTGTATGCAAATTAATAATTAATTAATTATAATAGATCTTTAGAAATTGTGTAAGTACATTTTGTTTGTCTTTTACAATGTTAATTATGTTGGTATTGTCGTACAATACAGATAGTTTTATGTTACGTAATTCGATCTCTCTCTCTTTATATTAATTGATACACGATACTATGAAACAATATCGCGTCATTCAATTCATGTCGATGCATTTCATTCACATATCGCGTCATAAAAATTCATATCGATGCACTTAATTTAGGTATCACGTCATAAAAGTTCCTCTCATCGAAATGTTGCGTAAACGGCGTTACATACGATACAAACTAGCTTTCCCAAGCTTACCTGCTACGGTATACACAGCAGTAATCAATAAAAGTGATACGATAGCTACATACAGATTCCATCCCAAGGCTTGTTGAATAAACAGAGCCCCAGCGTACATATCAACCTGTAAGGGACAAAACAGGCTTATAACTGCTTCGATTCTATCTCTGGAGGCCTAGTACTGTTAATTCGTGACGGTATTATTATTTTTCAAATGTTCTTATTAGCTTCAAGATATACATCCTGCATGTACATACTTGTGGGTGGTGTATGTGGAACATAAATTAAAATTGAATTAAGTGTTGTGGTTTCAGGTAAAAAAAAAAAATGGATTTTTGAAAGATACTATTTCTATATTAAGTACTTCGATATATAAGCGACGGTGTACACCCTAACTTACTGGTACTTTTGGAAGTATACTGTATAAGAGACGGTGAACACCTTAACTTACTGATACTTTTGTTAGCACCGAAAGGAGGAGTGCTAGGCAGGCAAGATATACCCTGACACGTTGGCCACCAAATCGTTTCCTCAGATACTCGGGCATTGTGTAAATCTAAAAAAACAAAAATCACAGTTTGATGGCCTTATAAATATCTATTTGTATTGTTATTCACAAAACCAGTTTATACAAACAATGTTTTCATATAACACTAATTTATGGATATGCTACCAGCACAAACCATATGTACCAACCAAAACAGATGTACGATTAGGCATAAAATAGCAAGACTGTATGTCCTAAATAGGTTTAGTTGTCCTTTTGATATTTATTTTAACATTTTGTTGTTTTCAACAAATGGTACACTGGGGATCGGGACTGATAAAAGCTGTGATCATCGACAAATATCGCCAAAAAGGGCGTGTCTCTCTCTCTCTCTAGTCTGTTATGTAGTTAGTCAAATTATTCCAGTACCGTTTGGTTTTGAGATTTGACCACTAATTGGAAAATAAAGTTGGGTGTAAGGATGTATATAGTTTGAAGTTTCCGTGCTATGGGTATGAATGATAAATTGAAATTGAAATTAAAGCTTGGTTCCCAAGAGACGTAATGCAAGGACCTCGAGAGATGACCAATGGCAACCGAGAGTTCAAATAACTCTTCACTTGAGATTGGTTGAATCACTTACGTTGCGCTTACGTCATTGGGTTGCGTATCTAGTGGGAATCAAGCTAAAGGCTGAGTATCAAGAATAATTGTACATTTGTATTCCAACCAGGAATCCCTACCATCTTTTCACCCCAACCCCACCCCAACCCCGCCCCAACCCCCAAATATGTTTCAACGTAGGTACCAGTGCGATATGTTAATAATACATTACAAGGTTGAGCAACGTATTATATTATATAACAAAAGGTTATAAACTATCCCTGTATTTGAAACTGAGTCTACAAATCGATTTTGTTTGTTCAATATACACAAAGATGAGTAACATTGTATAGTCGATTTTTATAGTCCTCGAGTTTACAACCGGTAATAAAGAGTTGTCTTTTATAGGCCAACCCTTTGAGTAAACTTGGAAAGTAGCACTTGTCGCTTGTGTATACTTACGCCAGATGCCATGTACACAGGCAGAAAAATCCATCCTAGCAGTAATAGGATAAACATTGCCTGTAAAAATAAACAAAAGTGCTCTATGAATATACGTCAACCAAGTGTACTAAATTAAAGTACACACAAACGACACCGTCATTTGTGATTTTATGTTATTACATTTTGTTGGTCACTTTGAAAGAGTATGGATCAAGTTAGCACGGCCGCCTAACCTCGGTCGCTCAACCCCCGATCGCCTAACCCGGTCGTTCAACACCCGGTCACCTAACACTCGGTCGTTCATCACCAGGTCATTCATCACCCGGTCGACCATCAACCGGTCGCATATCACTCGGTGCCAAACCCCCGGTCGCCCATCACCCCCCCCCCCCCACTCCACTCTTAATAAGCAATTATTAATATACCCGTTCGCTGCATCTTTAATCTTTTAGTCAAATATTTGATCTTCTTCGATAGCTTAATCAATCAAAACATAATAATAATATGTATTTCTTACATTGAATTCAAAAGAACCAACAGCAATACCGGATGCGGCTCCTGTACCGGCCAATCCGATAAAGTGTCCGCTACCGATATTACTAGCGAACAGGGACGCTCCAACTGGCCACCAAACGATATTTTTGCCTGCAAGGAAATACCCCTTGAGGGTGGCTCGACTTGACTGAAATGAGGCCTAAATAAAACGAAAAGATAAAGTGTAAGATGGATTAGAATGATATGAAAAAAATAGTACATCTACCTACTGGATTTCGATACTTTAACATTAGGCCTAATATGCTCCTCTTGACCAGAACTTTTTAAATTTGTTTATGTTTTTATGTAAAAGGGTCCTGCGAAAACAGAATTTTAAACTTTTTTTCAGGACCCTTGCCATCAATTATATACTGAAATTGTAATTATAAACGATGACTAAATAAATGTGAATGTATCAGGGAAGAGTTAAATTATTATTATTATAAGTTTTTCATTTTCAAATGAAAAACTTAGACCTCTTAGGTTTATAGTTCAACATATAGTACATCATTTGCGTAAAATGAGAAATAATAAAGTTTTCAAGAATTACGACTTTACAACAAAAGAGAACCGTGAAACTCGACAATTAATCAACTTATGAACAAATAAACAAAGTTTTGTTTAGATCGTTTAGATCGTCGGGCGAATAAATGGTCAGTTTCTATATATACAATCACTTTGCATGACTAACGACATGTGACCACTACAAAAGGTTAATATGCTGCAAGCCAAGAGACTATCTGAATCTTTTCAACACTTTACCGTTACTAATACGGTAAAGTTGTGAAAAGATTCCGATACACAAGATTCCATACATAGCCTACAGTAACAAACTAATACTATTAGATTTACGAGTAGGCTATGTAGAGACATACGGTAGTATAAACAGCTAACAATTACACCTTTATATAAAAACATTATTCAAATCACAGAGATTTGTACAATGTACAATTTTTACGTTCGGTTCTAAACTCAAATTTAAGTATATATTTATTTGAGAATATTCTCCATGACATTAAATTTTCCCCTACAGGCCATATACAAAAACTATGTATACTTAACTATAATAAAAGCGTCATAAAACAAACCATATCGTTGTTTGAACAATAAAATAATAGCATGTTATACACCAATTTGTTAAAAAACCATAAATGGATTCGACCTTTATCATACTTTTCAATAGCCTGTTTGTAGTTTCTTACAGTATGTCTTATGTAAGCTACCGTATTTAGTCGTATTATATAATGGATTATAATTTCTAATTGATTTTAAGTGGGGGAGGGGGAGAGATGGGTCACCAGTTTTCCCGCCTAAACGGATGCTTGTCGTACGTATCCCTTTGGGCAGACTACCCTGGATATTTCAAGGTTACAATTTACACACTACACCGCACTGTGCTAATTGCAATTTAAAAGAAATATTATAATTTATTTTTGGATCCATATTTACGAGATGTCTGCAGCTGACGACACGTGACATAAACACGACGTTTTTCTTAATTACACATTCCAGTTTACGAGTGCTGGTACACGGGCTGGTAGGCCTACACTACTACTAAACACTCGAGATAATTTTGTTGGCGTTCGTTAGAGATTGTTGTTGTTTTAATACAGCTAAAAAGTGAAATGAATTGATGCATACAGATTTTTAAAAAAAATCAAAACAATAGATCGAGGAATCGAGGAAAAAGTAGACCTTATGACAGTTGACCTTACACAGTTTACGGTGCGTTTATGAAATAATTGTTATCGGTTGTGTTTTATTAAAAATATCCATTTTTATATATATAGGCCTACTAGTAGTAGCTAGGTCTGTATGCACGGTACACCAATTTCAATAGAGAACACACTGTTGTATTTGCTCAGCGTAACACAAAGAAAAACAATTTAGCAAAATATAATAACGAAAATGATCGAAATACAGTATGATGAATACATTACACAGGATACCATATGCCGCATGCTCTCTGGTGTACGTAGTATATAGTAGCCTACTAGAGTAGTAGTAGTAGTAGTAGCACTATACTACACAAGCAGTAATACTATACTATTAGTATTACTATTTACTAGATGCTGCTCTACTTTTGAAGGTCAGTGCATGAAGTCTTGTTTCACACGGTCCACGCATTTCTCCTTGAAACACTACAACTAATTTCAAAGATTAAACTTACCCATAATCCGACTAAAAGCACAAATATGAAATATGCAACGACGATCGCAATATCCCATCCATTCAGTGTAGCGTACTCCATGTTTTTTTATTCGCGTGGGTTACTTTCCCCCTGGGGCATCTTCCGTTACGTGTCAAATGCAATGTGTAAGAAAGGGAAGTAGTCGAACCTCCGTCATACCTACGGTAGATTCCATTTTCATTTAGGGGTGTACATAAATCATTATCTATCAATGTGTGGAGGAGGTCGTCGTAGTGGTTTAGAACCCGAAATAATTGTCAACAACTATCTACCACAAATTTATAAAACATATTGCCGACAAATGTTACCGAAACCGTAAATGTTAAAACATGTCACCCGCAAATGTAAATAACTTTTTACCTCAAAATAAGTGTAAAAACCTATCCGACGCAAAATAAAATGTAGGGTAATGTGTTTTTAATGTAGGTCTCACTCTCATGATAGTTTTCCATTCAAATAACATTTATGAACATTTTTTTTAAATAAAACAAATATCATTTAATCCTACAATCAATAAACTTTTTTTTCTGTATAGTATCTGTTTGGTATGTTGTCAGAAGGACTAGGCCTAAGGAAATATAAAAAAAATCCTCGGAATGTTGAAATTAAAATTAATAATTTATTATAAAACACATATATAATTTGTAAAATCCAAACATTTTTAAAGCGATAATAAACTATGTCAATTTAAGAGATAATAATTAAACAAATGCCTGAGATTGACTAATTAGGATGTCATCCAAACAATTTGATCTGATGGCATTATTCTGACGTCATATAATACCAGAGTACAACGCACGGGAGTTTAATACAACTCCCTGTTAATATCATCTGTGCTCAATCTTAAGCAGACCATCCGGGATCCCCAAACAACTCGACCTGATTAAAGTTGGCGCCGTTTGAAAAATAATTTCGATGATTGTCCCTCGAAAAAGCGTGCGATGTTTTGACATTTGCGGTTTTTACGATTTCTAAAACGTATGGTAATATTGTAAAGCTTGGTTCCCACTAGAGACGCAACGCAACTACGTAATGCAACGTAAGTGTTTTGACCAATCACAAGCGATGGATAATTCGAACTAATAGTGGCTTGTCATTGGACGTCAACTCGCTCAACTGTTCTTAACTACATAATTATTAAATATAATCTTTATTAATTCATTTTCAAATTTTAACGAAAAAGTACAGTTTCACCGACGATTATCCAACATTGTTTCTCCTGTTCTCAAATCATAATTGGATTAAATCCATTAAATCCATTTACATTTATTCAGTAATATATATTTACATTATAATAATACAATATTGCAGGGATCTTACAGAGAAAAGTCTATTTTCTGTAGTCGTAAGAAAAGTATTAATCTAAAGACCTTTAAAAAATTCATTTTTTTAAAGATAAAAATGACACGTTTGATAAATATATTATACTACTTAAGCTTTATGATTTAAGCACAACATGACCGACTTAATCAACATGATGGTATGACTGTTCTGCTAATCGTTGCCGGGTACAACTTTACATGGTAATTCCATAGCTTCTCTTAGTCTTGCTAATCTTCTACTGTTGAACTTGTTGTCATAAAAGGGTACAAAGAAAAATATCTATAAAGAAATAGAATCAGAATAAACTATACAGTTTAAAAAACAAAAAACAAATGTGTATAATACTCTTCTATTACTTATTTCATATTCATATTGATAATGCCAGTGAGTTATTAATTTTCATTTATGTAATTAATTTTCTTCAGATTTTTCTTTCTCAGAAATGATATACGTTCTAGTTTAAGTTTTATTTATTTTAAAAGGCAAAAACTCGATAAGCGAAAGCTTTTTTTTTTGGTCTTTTGTCTTTAGTTTTGATTTCATGTATGTGAAAAAGAACTAACAAGAAAGAAAGACAATAAAGATTATTATGAAGATTATTATGAAGTATTCATTAAAACGTGTCTTCTGTAAAGCGTGGTTCCCACTAGACACAACGCAAGGACGTACGCGCAACTCAAGCGAGTTGACCAATGAAAAGCCACTGTTCGAATAATCCATCGCTCGTTATTGGTTCAATCACTTACGTTGCGGTACGTCCTTGCGTTGCGCGCGCGCCAGTAGTGAGAACCAAGCTTTATAACACAGAGACTACCTTAACAATAAACCTTTTGTTTGTTGTTGCAGCGTGGTGTGTATCAGGCATGATTGAACATGTTACTTACACAGTTGAAAATAAAGGCAAATGGTACCCATGTTGGAAGAAATCCACTTGAAAACGAATAGCACTGAAAAAGTAAAAACGAACACATTTTGGGTCAAAAAGTGAGGGCGTGTGGCGCGGTTTGAACGCTGGACGTTGAACTACTAGACTGGTCGTGATTTTGAATCCAACGCCGCTTGGTGTCGCATGCATTTGCCTCTCTCTACTCAGGTGTACAAATGGGTACTAATGGGCCAAGACACAACTTTGATGATTACTGTTTTTTTTTGTACTTATTAGAAGAACTTATTCAAAGTGTAATGTTTTTCTACTTGCTTATTTCAGTCATCATCATATTTATTGGTTTTTTTTTATCTGGAGGTTCAGATTTATAGCCAGACGTGTGGCTTATTGTAATCTCCACACAAGATCAAAGTTTTTTTTTATTATAATAAATGTATATAGTGTAATATGTAAAAAGAAAACTGAAACTGGCACTGAAACTGGCTGCGACATTTATAGGGATGTATGGTTCAGACAACTGAGAATGACCGGGGTAATGTGAAGCGTTTTGAGCCTTATTAAGTGTTCTGTATAAACTTCAGTTTACACAGAAGAGTGGTCGGTAACGGTAAGCGGAAAACCGCGTAGCTTGTCGCACGTAGAATCTGTATCTCTGAGCGCGTAAACTGCCCGTATTACCGTTACCGCTTGTCTGTGTAAATTGGCCTTAAAGACCGACGTATTATTAGAAATCTAGAAATATCAGTGGTAAACCGGACTACATTGTGAAACGTTGGCATGCCCATTTTTGTCGGGCCAATGGTTTCATTATTTGTGTCTATTACAAAAAAAAAAAAACAGTAAAAAGAATGAGAGAAAAGCAAACCTTCGCCTCAGAACCACTTTCTCTACCAGGTCTAAACTCAATTTCTACCACATCTAACCACTCGGCCCACGTATAGTTAAATATCTCCACAAAATAATGTTCCTCGTCGACCTGCAGTACCAAAGAAAAAATATATTTAATATTCTAAAATTTTTTAGTACTTTTCGATCGATTGGATCAACAAAAAAGAAAAATTCCCTACTATAGGCCTATTTACTTGGTTCTTGAAAGAGTAATTTGCATTTGAAGTATTTTACTTAAATGTTGCTTACTTTAAACAAGTAACCTGGCATGTTACGTAATAAGAGGAATGTTCAATGTTAAGTATGTGCTTACTTTATGAACTTGGTAGGTTGACTTAGGATCCAGTAATTGCACCGTATCAACCGCCTTTATTACCTTGGCTACACATTCTTCTGCTACTGTTTCTGAACAAACCCATCTGAAAATGAATAGAGAGGCTACGTGCTTTGGTAATGAGTTTATTATATTTATTGCATTCTTCATTATGCCCTGACCTTCTAAGCGCCTATTCATATTATTCATATTTAGTATTGTTTATTTTATTGTGGGTAACCTCTTTAGTCAAAGACTGGTCTCCAAGTGGGCCCAGTTATGATCAGTGTATGTACTAATAAACCGGGGTAACCCAGCTCCGTACGATGTGTATACACCGTACCTACGGTTTATAGTCCTTATTATCCGCGAGAAGACTTGTTCTACCACCAAAACCATGGAGCAAGTGAGGCTCGAACCCTTGCCGATGTTATGGCTACGTAATTACGGTTTCACTATATTAAATGCTCGTCGGCCACTCACACATTTATAATTCACATCACTAACTATCACGCCATCATCATCATCACTCCAGCATAATCATCATAACGTTTATTTTTTCCATAAACTTTATCTTTACCCCAAAAAGTCATATAATTTCATTTATACACATACTTTTCTCTATGACGATGTAGGCTACGAATGCCAGGTAACCAGACGGCTGGACGTAGTGCGGCTTGGATTGGTCCTTGTAATGAACTGAGAAACGATACCATAGTGTCGAACCTATTTAGTAAGAAACAAAAATAAACGATCAACAGCAGTAAACATTTGTTTATGCTTTAAGCTAAGTGTGATGGGTTCAAATATGGTAGTGATATGCCCAAATATGGTATAGTGATATGCCCAAATATGGTAGTGATATGACATCATCCTGTCCTTATATGGGAATATCACATTTTGATGTCACATAAAGTTTGATAGTGTAGACAATTAGGAATCTTTCAATTTGACTTTTACTTCACAAGCCATATTGTAAAATAATAAAAAGAATAAACATAATATTAAACAACATGCAATTGATAACGTTTATTAGTTTAACATTCAAACATGCCACTCTACAAATATTGGGCACGATAAGTGGGTTCAAAAGGCTAGCCTACAAAACCCGTTAAACCTAGAAGTTTATCATAAATCTACAACAGACATAGAGATTATAGACTTATATGCCTACATTATAATATTTACCACTTACTATACTAACTATAGTTCCATGGTCTTAGTATCGTACAGAGCTCTAGCCTAATGCCACCTTAAAATTACTAAAAATTGTTTCAATACTTTCATCCAAAATACTCACGGGTTGTCTACAGCACCTAACCAATTATAACAACCGACAATTTCTTAACTAACTATTTGTAATCGGTATACCTGTTAGTTCCTGAAAATCATCGCTGAAATAACAACAGTACTTGTAAATTATTGTAATACTCCTATTCATAATATCGATAACAGAGCTAGCGCCCTCTATAACCTTTAAAGCGCGACAGATATCGAATATTATAATTTTTTTGAATTTGAATACATCCTCTTTAATATCTCATGTTTGAAAATAAATTGTTCAATTGTTGGTATTGACACCGCGAGATGTGTAAACGTATAGGCCTACATAGAACAATAGTATTATTGCATTATTAACAGTTACACTTTGAAAAGTGCATTATGCTTGGAAAAAAGATTAGAAATCCATTTACTGTACATGAAGTAGCACAGTAGTAGATATTACATGAAATCCATTTACTGTACATGAAGTAGTACAGTAGTAGATATTACATGAAATCCATGTACTGTACATGAAGTAGTACAGTAGTAGATATTACATGAAATCCATTTACTGTACATGAAGTAGTACAGTAGTAGATATTACATGAAATCCATTTACTGTACATGAAGTAGTACAGTAGTAGATATTACATGAAATCCATGTACTGTACATGAAGTAGTACAGTAGTAGATATTACATGAAATCCATTTACTGTACATGAAGTAGTACAGTAGTAGATATTACATGAAATCCATTTACTGTACATGAAGTAGCACAGTAGTAGATATTACATGAAATCCATTTACTGTACATGAAGTAGTACAGTAGTAGATATTACATGAAATCCATTTACTGTACATGAAGTAGCACAGTAGTAGATATTACATGAAATCCATTTACTGTAGGCTACATGAAGTAGCACAGTAGTAGATATTACATGAAATCCATTTACTGTACATGAAGTAGTACAGTAGTAGATATTACATGAAATCCATTTACTGTACATGAAGTAGCACAGTAGTAGATATTACATGAAATCCATTTACTGTACATGAAGTAGTACAGTAGTAGATATTACATGAAATCCATTTACTGTACATGAAGTAGCACAGTAGTAGATATTACATGAAATCCATTTACTGTACATGAAGTAGCACAGTAGTAGATATTACATGAAATCCATTTACTGTACATGAAGTAGTACAGTAGTAGATATTACATGAAATCCATTTACTGTACATGAAGTAGCACAGTAGTAGATATTACATGAAATCCATTTACTGTACATGAAGTAGCACAGTAGTAGATATTACATGAAATCCATTTACTGTACATGAAGTAGCACAGTAGTAGATATTACATGAAATCCATTTACTGTACATGAAGTAGCACAGTAGTAGATATTACATGAAATCCATTTACTGTACATGAAGTAGCACAGTAGTAGACATTACATGAAATCCATTTACTGTACATGAAGTAGCACAGTAGTAGATATTACATGAAATCCATTTACTGTACATGAAGTAGCACAGTAGTAGATATTACATGAAATCCATTTACTGTACATGAAGTAGCACAGTAGTAGATATTACATGAAATCCATTTACTGTACATGAAGTAGCACAGTAGTAGACATTACATGAAATCCATTTACTGTACATGAAGTAGCACAGTAGTAGATATTACATGAAATCCATGTACTGTACATGAAGTAGTACAGTAGTAGATATTACATGAAATCCATTTACTGTACATGAAGTAGTACAGTAGTAGATATTACATGAAATCCATTTACTGTACATGAAGTAGCACAGTAGTAGATATTACATGAAATCCATTTACTGTACATGAAGTAGTACAGTAGTAGATATTACATGAAATCCATTTACTGTACATGAAGTAGTACAGAAGTAGATATTACATGAAATCCATTTACTGTACATGAAGTAGTACAGTAGTAGATATTACATGAAATCAGATTCAGATTCAGATTCAGATTCAGATAATATTTATTTAGATAATAATGAATGAATATATACAAAATAGAAAAAAAGATATTAAAGTGAACATAGATAAAGCAGTAATTGGTAGTCATTATTATCATGGATCCCTTCTAGAAGTTAAAAACTTGTCTCGTAGGGATCCATAACAAAACACATTACTAAAAAAATAAAAATAACCTAGAATATATAATTATATAATTTAGGATAAAAAATTACAGTATAATAACATAACACATCTTCTTTATAAAAATTATTTAAATTATATTTCAATAGTTTCATGATAATTATAAATGAAATAACTACCGATATTGGTAAATGAAAAAAAAAATATGTATACATAAATTATAATTCCAGTATATATATAGTATATACTATATATACATTATATATAGTATAGATTAAAGATTGCAATAATAAACAACAACTAATATTTTGTGTAAGACATAAATATGTGTATTACATGAAATCCATTTACTGTACATGAAGTAGCACAGTAGTAGATATTACATGAAATCCATGTACTGTACATGAAGTAGTACAGTAGTAGATATTACATGAAATCCATGTACTGTACATGAAGTAGCACAGTAGTAGATATTACATGAAATCCATGTACTGTACATGAAGTAGTACAGTAGTAGATATTACATGAAATCCATGTACTGTACATGAAGTAGCACAGTAGTAGATATTACATGAAATCCATTTACTGTACATGAAGTAGCACAGTAGTAGATATTACATGAAATCCATTTACTGTACATGAAGTAGTACAATAGTAGATATTACATGAAATCCATTTACTGTACATGAAGTAGCACAGTAGTAGATATTACATGAAATCCATTTACTGTACATGAAGTAGCACAGTAGTAGATATTACATGAAATCCATTTACTGTACATGAAGTAGCACAGTAGTAGATATTACATGAAATCCATTTACTGTACATGAAGTAGCACAGTAGTAGATATTACATGAAATCCATTTACTGTACATGAAGTAGTACAATAGTAGATATTACATGAAATCCATTTACTGTACATGAAGTAGCACAGTAGTAGATATTACATGAAATCCATTTACTGTACATGAAGTAGTACAATAGTAGATATTACATGAAATCCATGTACTGTACATGAAGTAGCACAGTAGTAGATATTACATGAAATCCATTTACTGTACATGAAGTAGCACAGTAGTAGATATTACATGAAATCCATTTACTGTACATGAAGTAGCACAGTAGTAGATATTACATGAAATCCATTTACTGTACATGAAGTAGCACAGTAGTAGATATTACATGAAATCCATTTACTGTACATGAAGTAGCACAGTAGTAGATATTACATGAAATCCATTTACTGTAGGCTACATGAAGTAGCACAGTAGTAGATATTACATGAAATCCATTTACTGTAGGCTACATGAAGTAGCACAGTAGTAGATATTACATGAAATCCATTTACTGTAGGCTACATGAAGTAGCACAGTAGTAGATATTACATGAAATCCATTTACTGTACATGAAGTAGTACAGTAGTAGATATTACATGAAATCCATTTACTGTACATGAAGTAGCACAGTAGTAGATATTACATGAAATCCATTTACTGTACATGAAGTAGCACAGTAGTAGATATTACATGAAATCCATTTACTGTACATGAAGTAGCACAGTAGTAGATATTACATGAAATCCATTTACTGTACATGAAGTAGTACAATAGTAGATATTACATGAAATCCATTTACTGTACATGAAGTAGCACAGTAGTAGATATTACATGAAATCCATTTACTGTACATGAAGTAGTACAATAGTAGATATTACATGAAATCCATGTACTGTACATGAAGTAGCACAGTAGTAGATATTACATGAAATCCATTTACTGTACATGAAGTAGCACAGTAGTAGATATTACATGAAATCCATTTACTGTACATGAAGTAGGACAGTAGTAGATATTACATGAAATCCATTTACTGTACATGAAGTAGCACAGTAGTAGATATTACATGAAATCCATTTACTGTAGGCTACATGAAGTAGTACAGTAGTAGATATTACATGAAATCCATTTACTGTACATGAAGTAGCACAGTAGTAGATATTACATGAAATCCATTTACTGTACATGAAGTAGCACAGTAGTAGATATTACATGAAATCCATTTACTGTACATGAAGTAGCACAGTAGTAGATATTACATGAAATCCATTTACTGTAGGCTACATGAAGTAGCACAGTAGTAGATATTACATGAAATCCATTTACTGTACATGAAGTAGTACAGTAGTAGATATTACATGAAATCCATTTACTGTACATGAAGTAGCACAGTAGTAGATATTACATGAAATCCATTTACTGTACATGAAGTAGTACAGTAGTAGATATTACATGAAATCCATTTACTGTACATGAAGTAGCACAGTAGTAGACATTACATGAAATCCATTTACTGTACATGAAGTAGCACAGTAGTAGATATTACATGAAATCCATGTACTGTACATGAAGTAGTACAGTAGTAGATATTACATGAAATCCATTTACTGTACATGAAGTAGTACAGTAGTAGATATTACATGAAATCCATGTACTGTACATGAAGTAGTACAGTAGTAGATATTACATGAAATCCATTTACTGTACATGAAGTAGTACAGTAGTAGATATTACATGAAATCCATGTACTGTACATGAAGTAGCACAGTAGTAGATATTACATGAAATCCATGTACTGTACATGAAGTAGCACAGTAGTAGATATTACATGAAATCCATGTACTGTACATGAAGTAGTACAGTAGTAGATATTACATGAAATCCATGTACTGTACATGAAGTAGTACAGTAGTAGATATTACATGAAATCCATTTACTGTAGGCTACATGAAGTAGCACAGTAGTAGATATTACATGACATTATGTAGAACGGTAGAATCGTAATGGCAGTTTATAGTGACCATTAGAATTGGCTAAACTTTTTAAGGTTTGTATTGAAGGCGGTAGATCACAGTGAAACCAGGACAACGAATACTTAAAACCATGACAACGAATACTTGAAACCAAGACAACGAATACTTGAAACCATGGCAACGAATATTTAAACAAGTGACAATTTCAACCTACAAATTCAACAGCAAATAATAAACATTATCTGAACAAGCACGATCAAGTCGTTCCAATAAAAACTGATCTAAAATTACACAAAATGTCAATGTATTGAGTTTCAATTTACATTTGCATGCAATCGCTGAGCTTTACAGCTTCTGTTCAAAGGTTTATTGGAATTATTTCAAAATGTTAATTAATGTTAACAGACACGTGACATCAAATTAATAAACGGAAAAAAAAATTATTGATTATTTTGAAAGAAAATAAATAAATTAAAATTATCATATAGTTTGTATGATTGGTCCCTGATATCTAAGATATAGATTTTGTGAGTTTTCTTTTATCCACAGTTAATTTAAAAAATATAAGTACAAAATATCACAATTCGCTTTTCCTGTGAAGAGGAATACTTTTATTAGCAGTATAATATCAATGATCAACAAATGAATTGATTCAGACCTCAGCCTAGTTGAATGATGCGCGCGCAGCTTTGTTCTAATGTCGTGACGTAAGATAAGGATGCTCATTTAGTAGGTAGTTATTGAAGAGAAAAGTAGAGCGTCGCGCGCACATATTTACCGCCACAACTCACATCATTCGGGATTACTTCAGGTGCGAGATTTAGCTAGCGGACGATCGCTGTCTTTTGTCAACAAGAAATTAAAGAAACAAGTGTGGAATAATGCATTAGTTTGCCGCTCAAACGCATTATTTTAATTAACCTATTACCGGCTGCTTATATTCGATTGATTCAAATCATTGTTGTAAAGATCTATTTACATTGGAAATTGTATACCGTAATTCTTGGACGCAAAAGTCTAAATTCATGTCACACGCGACGACTTTACACGCACACACGCACAATGAGGAGACGGGCTTCCAGAAAACGCGCGAAAAGTGATTCTAAGTTGGCGGGAGCTGCGAATATTGTGCGCAATTTATTCTTGTTATCACAAGTGTTTCAAGTCTTCCTCTGTGCGGTCATTGGGCTACTTCAATTTCAAGGTAAAACATTTATTTATATTTCTACAAACAAAATAGTATTATCAGGAAAGAGTCATGCACTTTTATATACGTATATTACATACGAAGTAGTTATTTCAATACTAATACTGATGATGCAGTGATGTATGATTATTACTATGTTTATTTAAAACATTAATCTCTTCCCTAGTCAAACTAAACGAAAAAAAAATGTGTTTTAATTTATGTTTTCATTTTTATGGTTTCATCAGTATAAAAACCTCATACAAAGTACAGCAAATGATGAAATTATTCATACAAGTTAATATAAATTATAATAAATATATCTATAAGACTCCTACAGTATTTATTTATATATTCTAACTTCTTCACTAAAATTACTCTTTAATTGTTATAAACTTGTTTATACTTTTAGGCCTAATAATTTAATGCTGAAACAAATATAAAATGTAATTTACTGGTGGAATGAGGGAATAGCCTAAGTATGAATGAACGTATTATTGATTTGTGTTTATTGATATACTTGACCGTGACCTTGTTTTTACCCTAGCTGATGATGTAAGACCTACTTATTAATTGATAGTTAATAAATGTATTGAGTTTTAATTTAAAATGAATTATACAATTCTCGTCATACTAGGCTGCAAACCCCTTTGGAAACAAGTCTTTGGGCGTAAAGGGTTATCCCCTGTGCGTTCTATGTTTAATTTCTCAAGTTTATTGTTTGTATTATTCTTCTTATTTATATATTATGCTGTTTTATAAATTGCACTTGGAAAGCAATAAATATTACTTACTTACAGACTGTACATAGAGAGTATAAATAGAAAAGGTATACTCAGATAAGTATTTTAGCCTATTTCTCCAATGAGTATGAAATATAAAGAAATTAGGGTTGTTCGTGATTGGCTAGAAGTTGCGCGTAATTTAATTAACATAAAACCGCGCGTGTATGGCGTCAAACCACTCAATGATCAACATATAAAGAGTAGTTCTTCCTTTATTATTTCGTTATACAACACTGGTTGGTATTGGTATTGGTATTTTAATGAATAGGATCGGGTTCGTCTACAATTTCACATAATTAATTCCATAAGTAGTACGTCTCCTACTGTATATATACGAACTAGGTATTGTAGTAATGTTCTTTTATGATTAATGTTAATAACTGTTTAATCTCTAAAGATGTCTTACAAACCATTTAAAAAACAGATTGTCTTGAACAATGCACACTACCATATGTCTCACGGGACAGAGAATTTACTCCGAATGATCTAAGGCTTTGTCCACAATATCAAGTTGTATGTGAAAAATAAATGTGATGTGCAAATATGGACATGATGATATCATAACACTACCATATTTGGGCACATTACATTTTTTTTGTCAAACTAGTTTTATAATATGTCGACAGAGCTTAATGCCCGCATTAACTACTGTTTCAATACATTGTACATACGAGATATTTCAGTTTATAATAGAATAATTATGTTTTTGTCATTATAAAACATATGTTATTTTAATGTACATTTATTGGTTCGCATGTTAAATACGAGATATCTAAACATAATATTTATCACCCCTGATATTTGGAAAACAAGTCAATTAAATTTAAAACAATGGTTATCATTTATTCTTTAACACTCTATGTAAATTCATTATTGATAGGCCTATGCCCATGCCCATGCCCATGCCCATGCCCATGCCCATGCCCATGCCCATGCCCATGCCGATGCCTATGCCCATGCCCATGCCTATGCCTATGCCTATGCCTATGCCTATACCTATGCCTATGCCTATGCCTACACAAATCAAATCAAAATTAGTTAAATACGAGATATTTAAAAATATTTATCACTTCCAAATATCAAATGGACCCCTTTGGAAAACAAATCAATTAAATTTACTAAATAACATTAGTTTTCATTTATTCGTTAACATTATGTGTTGATAGGTCCTATTTTTTATGTATATTGATATAGTCAAATCAAATCAAATCAACATGATAATTGCCTTACTATGAATATTTCTGAACCTGGTATTCATAAATCAGAATGCTACACTCTAACAATTCCCTGTTGAATACAAATCAATTTTGAAAATAACATCGTAATTAATTATCTGCAAAGATATTGTTAAATCCCAATGGGAGGCAATTTCACAACTTGTTTTAATTAACAACTTTCACAGTAGTAGACAGTAGCAATGCCGCTGGGTCGATTCTCTCCTGTCGATAAATGTTGTCTTGTTGAGTGATCGCGTTCGCGTTCGTTACGCCACGAATTCATTATTTTGAGAGAAGTGCACCATTTTACGTAAAGTAATTCACTTCTTAAACTGTGTTGTAATAAGATTAATAATCAGTATTGATTGTACTTGATACAACAATGGATTTATTAAGTTAACGGCTCTCAGTAGAAATAGTAACTATTTAAAAGCGTTAGATCTTAAAATATTCATCTTTGTTGGAATGTCATGTCATCTTCTTTGCACTCGACAAGATACTTTGATCAAATAACTTGAATGGCAACAAAAAATCATTTATTGTCCTTATGGATCATGACGTGATTGGATTGTGAAAGATATTTGTTTTCAAAGGCACAGTAAATGGTTATCCTATAGTTCTAGAATGAAAAGGTTTCTAATTTCTCTTGTTTTATATAAGAAAATGTATCTTTTTGTCTATCGATTGAGCGATTGTGCCTGTCATGAATTTTCCGCAAGGACCAAATAAATCCGTATCGTCCTAGTTTAAATGGGCCTTAATCGAAACGATCCCTCTTTTTCAATAATATAATTTGTCAATAATATTAAATGTCAATTATAAACCTCAAAACTGTGTCGATAAAATTCATATTTAGTAAGGACTACTTACGTGTTTGTGTCGAACAGAGGTATTATACACGTAAACTCAATTTGAACGGAAGTCGGAAATATCTCCCGAAAAAATTGTCAATGCTACAAATCAATAACGCATCGTGTAAACAGACACGAAGCAGAGTAACTTCTATTCACACTATCGATACTACACTGTATTTTTAACGGCATATTTCTATGCACTTTTGTTTGTACACGCTAATCAAACACACAACACGTCTCTCGTGTAAACACAAAGGTATTTGCTCGTTCGATTGAAATTTGTCATTAACCACAGATTCGATTCAATTGTTCGGTGTTGTTTGATCCAATTATTTTTTTATTTAAAAACAAGCTTGGGTTTTAAACCAAATACTCTGTATTTATCCAATTGACTGTAATCTGTTAACTATATAGATTTGTCAAGTGGCTTAATACTACTGGAGTGGCTTCTGTTATTGTTATGACAATTCAATTCAAAATCTCCTGATAAATAAAATGTCTGTTTGCAACATGCTCTTCGTAGCGTTCCATACCACTTTTATATCCGCATTTGGATAATCAGTTATGCTTATTCTATATTTAACTGATTTAAAACAGGATTTCGATATTAAATCTCATTTTATGTTTCCTTTTTTTGTCGTTGAGCGGAATAAACGCCAATTTGCACAGACGATCAGTAACGGTAATAAAAATACTATGGTATTCCTTATGCCCATACACACAACGCGGAGCGGACGGGCGGTTCCGCTCACGATACGGATTCTACGTGGGACAAGCTACGCGGTTCCGCTCACGATACAGATTCTACGTGGGACAAGCTACGCGGTTCCGCTCACGATACGGATTCTACGTGGGACAAGCTACGCGGTTCCGCTCACGATACAGATTCTACGTGGGATAAGCTACGCGGTTTTTCGCTTACCAATCGTCTGTGTAAATTGGCCTTAACTTGCCCTACCTGCAACGAGTTCAGTTTCAAATATTATATAA
Organism: Antedon mediterranea; assembly: GCF_964355755.1. Lineage (NCBI taxonomy): Eukaryota > Metazoa > Echinodermata > Crinoidea > Comatulida > Antedonidae > Antedon > Antedon mediterranea. The sequence goes on from NC_092672.1 coordinate 37,580,574, forward strand.
TATCATTTCTCGAGTGAATTGTCATATGTTTTTTTTACCGCTGAGAGTTAATCTTGCAGGCAGACTCCTAATACGAAATTGAATAGGTAAATACAAACGTAGTTAGAATAGCATCAAGTGTACTTTAACATAATGAGACTCCCTTAAGTACCGACTACAATTTCCGACGAATAATTGACTTGGTAAACGAAGGTCTACTTTGCGTAGGACCGATGTCGCGGCGAAAAAGACTTGTAATTTCTAAAGTAAAATCATATATTTTCGTCAAAAAATTGAAAGCAGCTCAATGAACTAGTGATAACGCTCATGGCGTTGGACGGTTTCATTGCAGCTCACACAATACGAGCAGCACACGAGTTTCCGCGGTGCAATTTGTGAGGACATTCGCGCGTCTTTTCAAGACAAACAACGCAAATACGTCAGTAGGATTACACATCCTGATCATCCTGATTTAGGATGCCAATTATACATGGCTTTTGAAACGAGTGTTACAATCAACCACGTAAACGGAACGTCATTACAAACTGAAATCAAGCAAAGTAAAAAAAATACAGTTTTCATCCAAAAGGTCATTTGAAATAAGCAATTATTTAACCTTTATCGATCAGTCAATTACATTTCTCCTCGTTAGTAAACATTTGCCCGGCGGCCGTGCATCTAGGATCGAATTAGCAAGATGCAATCGGAGATAGCTCTCCTAACGAAGATGTAAATAACGAACGGCTATTGAAGTGTTGCCATTGTGTGGTCATTTTGTGAAAAACCAAGAAATATGATAAAGTGTTTCCACTCAAATTACATTCATCAACGACGAGTTATACTGTTATATTAGGTCAATGTCAAAGAACTTTCTCTCGTTTTGCTGTACAAGTACTGAATAGCCGTTTGTAGGCCTACCTGCAATCACGTTAACTGGGTCGGGTGGACAACGTATTCATTTATAAACAAATATTGATAATTAATCCTAAGTAATCCTATTATAACGAATTGTGCATTTGATCGTCGGCATTCGGCAAACCTCTGCGTGATCACATTTTAGATTTGGTTTCTTCCATTTTATTGGGTTGATGACGCGTCATATATTGGGCTGGTTCACGGTAAACGCGTCGGTATTTCCAAGCGTACCACGTGCAATAAATTATAGTGTTACGCTATGACACGTTGAAGGACAAAATACGTGTTTTTAAAGGGCGTAGTGTTTTACAAAACAACGCGTAACATATTCAATAAAGCTCTCTCCACTATCAAACGTTATGTGAAAAAAAAATAGTTCATATATGACATGACATGATGATGTCATATTACTACCATATATGGGCACCTCACACTTTTTTTTGTCAAACTAGTTTGATAGTCATCATTCGCGGTACTATACACGTACCATTTATTTGTATCAACAACAACAAAATATATTTATACAGTATTTCTTTCACAAGGATATTTCTATAAACTTATTTGATACAAAACGGGTATGCAACGAGCCGAAGCTCTTAAACGCATTACCATATAATACAGATATCTAATTAGCAAATAAAACAATAAAAGTACAAATAGAAATAAAAAGTAAAAGTAACAAAAGTGAACTCTACATGAGTGAGTATTTATTTATTAATAGTTGTTTTATTTCCTTTTTAAATTTTCCGATTTTAGTTTCACACTTTATGTTTTCAGGTAAACGGTTCCAAATATTTGCCCCTCTATAGCCAATACTTCTTTGTGCTATTATTTGTTCTTTTTAGAGGAATACGGAAATCACTCTTCTTCCGCGTACCATACTCATGTACAGATTCCATTTTTGTAAAAAAAGAGTTAAATGAAACAGTAGTGTACACAGAGCTTAAAGATAAACTATGTATACTGTGTAGCCTAAATTGTCACCAATCGAATAAACTTTACACTGATTGGCCTACATCGTACATCGTCCAATAAACGCGCAATGTTACGCCTTGTCAAATATACAAAATACGAGCTTCGTTTTAATAGTGACATTTGAAAATGTTGATTAAAATCGACATTCACTATAGTCAATCATACTCACTGACAACCTAAAGATTTTTCTTCTTTTTTTTGCAATTTGAAACGCAGTACTTCACGAATAGCTTTTAGCACAGTATGTGGATAACACATTAAAACACCATTTTACCGTTCAGTTGTCTCATTAGCAGCATAAACATTGTAAAAAGGATCAAAATATACTTTGTGTTAGCTACAAAGTATTATTTCTATTCAGCATGATGAGTAGAGTCATAAAACTGAACAATGTAGGCATAGGGTTCGAAATATCTACTGGCCTATATTCTTGTTCGTCTGATTGTCTTTTTGATGTACGTACGCGCGATAACCGTCAATGTTTGTACGCGCGCTTTACATTTTCAGTCTCATTTCTTTTTTATATTGCCAAGTCAATGCAAAAATAAGATTACAGAACAAAAAGCAAGTCTAATTCAATTTAAAAACCACATTGGTCGATCTTTAGAGGCTTATTAGAAATTATGAATACGTTTCTAGTGTTTGTATCACTTGCAGAACAAAACAAATTTCTTCATTCCGATTCAGATGGGCTTAACTTATGTTTTGCATATAATTTTAAATCACGTTATGGCGAATGTTTTTATGTCCAACGTCTGATAAGACTATACTAATGTATTTGCTTTTAGACGTACGTGGAACTTGTTGGCTTTAACGTACTTTTACCGATATTCTTAATGCATTTTTGGAAATATTGAAATATTAGCTTAATCCTTTAGATATTGTGCTACTCTCGTCAATGGCATCATAGCATGTATGCATCTGTTTTTCTGCTATCCAGCCAAGTGGATCAAATAGTACATGCATGCGACGAGACGTATGCCTACTGACTAAAACGTGTTTTTATTTAATTCAATTTTATGATTCCGTCGATTTATTAGGAAAAACAAAAATATAGAAAATCCGATTCCTGTGTGCTGTCATTTTATTTTACCGGTTTGTTTATCGCCGCCAAGGAGATATATGTAATCGTTTTAAATATTTATTGTATATTGATAAATAATTCTTTGCAGTTAAATTCTTAACATTATAATGTTAAGGTGACCCAGGACATTTTTTATGTTGAATAAATAAATAAAATGAATTGAAAACAATAGCATTAATGACATGAGTAAATAACCGTATTGCTCTTTGGTTGTAATGTTGTAATGTTATATTTGGATTTTTGCTTAAAATTGTCATTGATATCACTGTTACTACTCTGTACAATCAAAATTCCATGCAATTATCCCAATCCTCTCTCACAGCACTACTAATATTTGCGTGTTTCGACTGTTAACGCTTCGTTGAAAGTAACACGAGTTATTTTCATAGTAATTTAGCCACGTTTTAGTTGGATACAACAAAACACAAACACGAGTGTTTACACAGGCAATCTGTGTTGTGTATTTAACAACGTGTTGGTTCGATATTTTGAAATGTGCTTTCTGTTCAAGTGTGATAACTTAATTTAATATAATTATAATCAAATTTATTTTATTAGCTATAATATTCGACACTCAATTTCATTATGATAGCAACCTTAGCAAAGTGACCTTATCAACTATCCTTAGAAACTAGAGACAATAATAATTAGGTATTTTGATATGTAGACAAATTAGTATATTTTACGACGTCGAGGTTTATAGAGGCGTTGGTTGTTAAGTAATAGAACATGAAATTAAATAGGATAGCAATGATAATGACAATGGTGAATATGACGGCATCACGGGGCGTTAATGATGACGACCTTAGAAACGACGACGATGATGATGACGACGACGATGATGACGACAATAACGATGATGACGAAGACGATGATGACGACGACAACGATGATGATGACGAAGACGACGACAATGATGATGACGAAGACGACGATGATGACGACAGCGATGATGACGACGACAACTATGATGATGATGACGACGATGATGATGACGACGACGGGATCAGTACTGTTAACGTAGCTTTAATAAGTAGGCCTATTGATTCATCAATAGTTTAATTGCCAGCTAAATTGTTTTATTTTAAATTAATGTTAATTGAGTACAGTAATAGGGAGTACTGTATGCTATGCGTTACAGGATGGAGGAAAAAGCAAATGTAACACGCATTGTTTCATGTTATGATGTCCTCCAATGTATCCATATAGATTCAAACCACTTATAGTTACATATTATTAATACTCATAGACTATAACACTATATTTGAAATGCATAACATATTCAACAGTTCCCATCACATTATTTTCACTAATATAAGAAACAGTAATTAATTGTATACGGTACTAAATTAAGCTACTGTTCTACCCTAATCGATCCACCCGTACACCCCTAATTGAGGTGACGATGTCCTCTGCATCGAGCATTAAGCTACTGTTCTACCCTAATCGATCCACCCGTACACCCCTAATTGTGGTGACGATGTCCTCTGCATCGAGCATTAAGCTACTGTTCTACCCTAATCGATCCACCCGTACACCCCTAATTGTGGTGACGATGTCCTCTGCATCGAGCATTAAGCTACTGTTCTACCCTAATCGATCCACCCGTACACCCCTAATTGTGGTGACGATGTCCTCTGCATCGAGCATTAAGCTACTGTTCTACCCTAATCGATCCACCCGTACGGGTAGTAACAAAGTGCGAGGCAGCGAGGCACGCGAGGCAGGGAAGGCATGCGAGGCAAGTCAGAAATTTATGCGAGGCATCGTTTTACCATCATCAAAAAATGCGAGGCATCATTTTATCATTTCTCAAAATTGCAAGGCAGGAAATCACCGAAATTGAAGTAGCCTAGGCCTAGGCCCGCTAGGCTAGTTTCCTTTTGCACCTGCCTTGTATTTTAACCAACTTTATCCTGAATACCACAGCTTAGAATTAGTAGGCCTACTTTAATGAAGAAAAATCACATAAAAGTAACAATAAATCCATTAAATTGGTGATTTTACAGACGTTGTTTTTCTCGCATTTCGCACACTCAATGTTCAATATTTTGGTTTCTATGGAACGCCAAAAGAGCAAAATTAATTAGAGGGCTAAAAACTCTGTGGAATCCATTTATATTTAACGCATTATTTGGTGAAAATCAAGTACAATTTCAATAGATTTTGTCACTGTCAGTAAGGAAAAATGTTACTGTTCACCGGTGTACTGTTGATAATGTACACGGTTTCGGTAACCTTTTAAAGAATAAAATAGAAAAATTCATCATAATATCCTTAGTAGGATGTCCTAGGTCTAGACTAGGTACTGATGTTGATTTAGGATCGATTATTATTCTTTGAAAACAGAACAGTATGAGCAGTAACATATTACAGCATTTTTATTGACAAATTAACAAATATATTGAAATAAAACGTGTTTTTCACCAATAAATGCATGAGAAATTGACGCATTCCACTGAGTTTTAGTCCTCTATTATCGTTGCTCTTTTGGCGCTCCATAGAAACAAAAATATTGAACATTGAATAAGTGAAATTCGCGAACAGTGTGCGAGAAACACGCCTGTAAAATCATTAATTTAAGGATTTATTTGTTACTTTTTATGTGATTCTGTCATTAAAGTACTCATGAGGTATACTTCTAAGGTGTGGTATTCACACGATAAAGTTAGTTATCAAATTTGGAGTAAAAATACAAGCGAAGGAAACTAGCGCCAGGTTTATTAGTACGTACATGGACAACAATAAATAAAAATCGTTCGTAATATACCTAGCTTACTAAAACAGGAATAGTGTATCATTATTAAATATTACACCAATTATTATTATATCAAAATTGATTAAATTATTTTCTACAAAGGCCACTTATCTAGGTTAGGGCTAAGCATATTAGCTAAAGTTTAATAGGCCTAGTATTACAATTTTCGGACGTAAGTCTTTTTTCACACGCGCTCCAGAATTCTGTCGCAATTTTTTTCTTTGCGGCATGTTATTGGATCGGCATATCAGTTACCTTTTATTCACCGCCAGTTATTGAACTTGTCCTGGCAATCGCTGTTCACCTTATTTGCGAGAGAGGTACACGTGTTGTTCCTAGAGAATGGAATGTCAAAAATGTCTTTGGCACGCCGCTCAGAGAGAAGTCTGTGCGTTGCTGCTGCTGAAACCACGTGCTATAGGAGGGGAATGCACCACAATCCTCTGAGCTGAGGGCTGAATCATTCCGCTACCTGCTAAATAGTAAAGAGGGATTTTCCATCTCTCGGGTCTACTGGATCTAGGCGCAGGGGTGTGACAAAATATTATTTTCACTCTGCTATGTTCAAGAGACATGTGAGTGAACACGCTCGAAATGCCAACAAACATTGCAGTCATTTGATGAGTGTGTCGCTATAACAATTATTGTTTATCGAAAGTTGAAGACTGTCGTTCAGATTTTTGAACCGTAGTTTGGGCACTTTTGTAAAAGTAAAATTTGACACGATATGACTTGAATGAAAAAACAATCGTTACATAAAAATAAACAACATGATGAGTGTATACACGAATCTATTTAGATACGCTTGTATCGATTGATTATTAGGCCTATAATATAGCATAATAGCACGTTAAGATATGCCTCGCACCTTTTTGAAATTGTAAACTATATGCCTCGCATGCCTCGCACTTTTGGAAATGATAAAATGATGCCTCGCACAAATATTTGACATGCCTCGCATGCCTCGCGTGCCTCGCTGCCTCGCACTTTGTCAACACTCCACCCGTACACCCCTAATTGTGGTGACGATGTCCTCTCCATCGAGCATGTTCAATGACAATTTGATTTTATACTACTCGTCTTGTACGAAACAGAATTATATAACACAGCCTTAATGGCCTCCTTTCCTCGATATAAATGGGATATTTTCCTAATCTAGGCTGGTTGGATTTATAAATCAGTTATTTTCGTTGACTATTTAGGTTAATGCATGAGAAAAACACGTATGTATGTCTTAATGGTATTACTTTCAAATAAAAGGTCTGGCTAATATCTTGTATTCTACCAAAATGTCGCTATAAATATTATAATTTGTATATCGATTTTAGTCGTTTGTTGTTTTTTACTGAACGGGCCTTTAGGCATGGGCGTCACCGTGCGCGCAGGGCTAAATTATTTGACTTATCTCGTTGTTTATTCTCATGGAGGTCTACACAGTGTTTATCTTGTTGCGCGTAGTCAAATTTAGTGCGTATGCGTTTACGATTCGTTCAGATTAGAATGATGTGACGCGTTTTGCGTCCGAAACACAAAAAACGGCCTTGTCGATAAAAAGACGTTTTCTTTGATTATACAACGTAAATGGGTTATAGCAGACATACTGAGGTGTCATCTTCTCTTAATGTGAGTCTTTATTAACTGTTGAAATTGCTCCTTTTGCATGCATGATTAATCTTTATTACGTCATTTCACGCAACATCTGGTACGCACGTACGCGTCAACTCGAATATAGTACGCTTTATATAGTCTCAAATTTAGTGTTGTAACAAACTACATTACTTTGGAGTAAATAATGTCATTTTACTAGTTTTTTTTTTAAACAACTCACTTAAGAAGACAATTAGACTGATCAGCAAGGGTAATCGTTCATAATCGCCATAATGAGGTGTATTTGCAATTTTTGATCATTTCTAAATGCAGAAGATAATAAAACTCTTTATTTAAAACCGAGACTGACGTCACGTTTATTAATCAAACCCGACAAAATGGTGTCTGAACTATTTTAACGACATATGGTTGTGGTGAATTGTGAAAGAAGAAGAAAACTTCTATCATGCTAAATGGATGGATGGAACATTAGCAATGTTATTACTTGTTTTTCTACGTAGATGTAACGATCACACATTAACGTAATGGATAGCACTAATGTGTTATTTGTTATCATAAACGATATCAACTACTGCACCTTATAATTGATACACTGCTATTATATATTGATAATGTGTTATTATTAGCATCATTAACTTATAAGTCGTATGAAACATATGAATGAAAATGACTGCAAAAACAACAATTTACCGTCGGATATCAATTGAGAGTAAATGATACATTAGCAAAACCATGATTATTTTGAGGGAGGGGATGAGGAGAACAACCTTTTCTCCGTTAGAAGAGCTAAATAACGTATATTCAAATATCAATACATTAATAATGTTTAAAAAGCCGTGTCAAGTAAGGTAACTTTGTACTCTTGGTATTATGTTCATCATTAATCAAGGGTCATATATTTTATCAAAGACTCTCTGAAGAAATTTAAACTAAAATGTGTTTTTATTTGTTCTATAACTTCATTTTGATTATTCAGTTGACCAAACGTAATAGAATTTATCTAAATTGCTTCCTTAATTTCCTTGGTCCTCACTAGGGAAAAACGCGAGGGCGTTTATACGCGCGCAAGCGCGTGCATATACGCAAGCGCGTGCATATACGCAAGCCTGTGCATATACGCAAGCTCTAGTGAGTTGACAAATCACAAGCTACTATACCGTTCGTCGTCCTGATTGGTCAAATTACTTGCTCTTACGTACGCATTGCGTCTTAAGCTTGGTTTCCACTAGCGACGCAACGCAAAGACGTAAGGCAATAAGTGATTTGACTAATCACAAGCGATGGATTATTCGAACCTTGTCATTGGTCAACTCGCGTGTAAGTCCTTGCATTGCGTCTCTTTAAGTTAATTCACATAGCTGCACGAATTCGGGAACCAAAAATGTATACATTTTTTGGCATAAAATTTGCTCACATCAACATCAATCGAAAGTATTTTAAAGTTAAATCATGTTATTGTACTCTATTCAATAATAAGTGTTTGGTAATATATTTCACATTATCTTGTTATAGGCCTAATCAATATATCAAGTGTTTAGTATATTGTGTTCATTAGCCACGTGGTCATGTCATATTTGATAGATTGTAATTTCATTTGATAAGCCATGGGGTCCGTCATACTTTCCTCCTTAGGCTACAGGTGTACGCCAAGGACAATGAACCAGAGGATTCTGGACAACAACCCCGGCGCAGGGGTGGCGCCAGGATCTTCCCGACGCGGGGGCTACATTCCCCGACGAGGGGGCTATGCGAGCGAAGCGAGCATCACTAGGCTGGGGGCCAGGGGGGCCGCCAAGGGCCCCCGGTGGGGGTCCAGGGGGCGAATCCCCCGGAAGCAACGCGTTCTAGCGTCATTTGAGGTCATTTTAATCAGATTTAGGGTAGCCATTTTTTCCATTTTTTATAATGCATAAATAAAATACTGCGTGCAAAAAAACGATGCGCGATGACTGTTTCAATCCATATTTTTCAATTTAAAAAATAAAAGTTCAAAGAAAATTTAGAAAAATAGAGTTGGAGGTCCCGGAAATTGGACTTATTATACTTCAAAACATGAAATAAAATATATAAGTCCCTATCAAGGTTGTGACTGAGCTAAGAAATGTTTGAAAAATAGAGATGTTAGGTCCCGGAAAATGCACTTCCTGTACTTCGAAATATGACCAGCTTTATTGTTGGGGCTGAGCTAAGAAACTGTTTAAAACTAGAGCTGCAGGTCTTCAAAAAATTGCATTTGATACTTCGGAAACATCAGGCATAGAGGCTTAAAAAACGCAAGCGTAGACCTTTTTCAGTCGGGGAAATAAGTTTATTCCTCCCAAGTGTATGCGTGCGTACCATCTGGACTTCCGAGTGGTGAGAGAAATTCATGACATACAGGACATTGAAAATGTAATAACTTAGCTATAATAAGATGTTGGCTAAGCGAAAATGGCATGTTTTTTTGTTTAGTAATTTATTTTAGGTGCCCCACGGTACAGAATGTTACTTGTAAATTAAAAAAATTGGTGAACATACGAACAATTAACATAATTCGTTTTTGCTGTAGTGTAGCGTACGTCGACGCAGTACACGACGTAACCGTCAGTAAACTTCGCCTGGAAAATAACTACAGTACACATTTTGGTCCCTGGATGGAACATGATATCACGCGTCTCGACCCAACGTTGAACGATTCGTACAAAGGGATACCGCCAGACGAGAGCGAACCTAGCTATTGTTTAGTAGTAAGTTAAGGCTGGTTTCCTGTCGACGTAAGAACATTACTTTTGTTGCGACTACGTCGATTTGTCGTAAGAAATGCGGATTTTACAGGAAACCGATTACGATCGAAAATTTACAAAATCGACGCAACGTAAGAAAAATGGTAACGACAAACGATTTTACAGGAAACCGATGACCTAACAATTGTTGCGTTACGACGTTTTCTTCCGATTTTACAGGAAACCGGGATTTTTGATCTTACGCTTGAATGAACGCCCTTGCGTCACGTTTCTTACGTCTCTTACGAAAGTTGACTTGAAGTCAACTTTCGCAAGAGACGTAAGCGCAATCGTAACAAGCAACCAATGAGCGACAAGAGTTATGACGTAATGTGTATGTCCTTATAGTGAAATAAAGCCGGACAATAACATTTGTATGTATTTACTACTATAATTTTAGCCCACTTTACGATGTTGTACATACTTTACAAATGCACAGTAGTTTCAATATAGGCCTAATAATGTTCTAATCAGGGAGTTTACAACTCATATCAAAATATAATACTCTTATTTATGGACGTGCAATAAACAATCAGCATCGGTAGAAACGTCACGAAAATGAACATTTGCAACAAGATAAGATATAGAAAGCCCCTTTGTAAGCAATATAATATTATTATGTAACTTTTAAAAAAAAATTGTTTGCTTGATTTTGTATAATTTATATTGTTTTGTTAAATTTATTCTTATTATAGGCCTGTAAATAATGGATATCTTACTGCGGTAGTACTATCTCATGCTCGATTAGAGTATGCCTGGGCCCATAGGCCAAGGCCTAGCCTAGGGCCTAGGTAGGTCTAATAATAATAGGAATCCCGAAATGATTTGCTTTTTTTTAATTTTGAAAACTATTTAAGGCTAGGCCTAAAGGGCCAGGATAATTCATTCATATTTTGATTCATACAATAATACATAGGCCTACTAGCCTAGGCTCCTTATAGGCTAGTTTGATTAGATTTTGGTCAAATCAATTCCTATTAGTACAGTATTAATTAAGTATTATTACTAATACTAGGGCCTAGCCTATCTACTAAAAATAATATGTTGGTGTGCTGCACTGACACTGATGCTGAGTTGCACTGACACTGATGCTGAGTAGCTACAGGTACAATAACATCATTCAACATTTCGCGCGAAAAATGATAAAACCCGCTCTAAAAAGAAACACCAATCAGAGATGTTGTTTCAAATACGTCATAAATCTGACCGACGTAAGAAAAAAATTTCAACTTTCGTAACAGCACTAAAATCGACGTAAGCATACGACGTGTGTTTCACAGCTAAAATTTCAACTTTCGGGAGCAGCATAACTACAGATGTTTTTCTGCGGCCCGACACGATCTTGACTAACGTCAACGACGTCAATTTTTTCTCAACTTTCGTAAGAGACGTAAGAAACGTATGAAACGCAAGAATCGTTGCAAAATTCGACTTCTTACGTCGACAGGAAACCAGCCTTTAGATCACTGGCAATAATGAGTGCTTATAAAGTGCATAATATCACTCTGACGTACTCTCTCACGGTCAATGAAACGTCGCGGTTTTCTAGGCGCTGAAGCTAGCTACGAAGTGAACGCGAACGCTTTTTACTGTATATTATATTCCCCGACAAAAAGTACCCGTGTTTCCTTCGGTAACCGTCGGTAAACTTCGCCTGGAAAATAACTACATTACACATTTTGGTCCCTGGATGGAACTTGATATCACGCGTCTCGACCCAACGTTGAACGATTCGTACAAAGGGATACCGCCAGACAACTGCGTACCTAGCTAATGTTTAGTAGTAAGTTAGATCGCTGGCAATAAATGAATGCATAAAATTGCATAATAGCCCTCTGACGTACTCTCACGGTCAATGGAACGTCGTGGTTTTCTAGGCGCTGAAGCTATATGAAGTGAACGCGAACGTTTTTTACTGTATATTATATTCCCCGACAAAAAGTACCCGTGTTCCCCGACGGGGGGGGCTAGGCTCCCCGACGAGGGGGCTAGATCCCCCGTAGCCCCCCCGCTGGCGCCACCACTGCTCCCGGCGGTGGAGAGGGAGGAGCTCCCTGCTGCTGACCATGATTAAGGTTAATGTACACAGACGAGCGGTAACGGTAAGCGGAAAACCGCGTAGCTTGTCCCACGTAGAATATGTAACTATCCTGAGCGGAAACCGCCCGTTAGCTCCTCGTTGTGTGTAAATGGTAATAAGGAATAACATAGGTTTTATATTTTATTACCGTTACCGCTCGTCTGTGTAAATTGGCCTTTTAACCAAAACACGGCGTACAAAGCAAACAGACAATTATTTGGTCACACGACGCGCGCGTGCATACGCAATTCACACTATTATAAGTTTCTGAACGCGCACATTTATTGATAAAACATAACCTTTGACCAGTAAATTTTACTAAACTTTAATCAATGGTTTAATCTGTTTACGGTTTAATGATACTTTTCTGGATGAGTATAGGGGCAGAAATCACACATGTATATGAAGACCATAATCAAAAAATAATGTTTGCATCTTATTAACATGAATGTTTCCTTTTTTTCAGGTAGTGATGGTTCACCGGGGGAAGCACGACTCCGGGAAATCTTATTCCGCCAATACAACAAACTTCCAATTCCAGTTCAGAATACCAGTGATGTACTGGAAATTGTGTTTGACCTGTACCTGTCGCAACTCATAGATGTGGTGAGATATATCTTACATATATTCCCAATTGGACGCACCGCAAGCACGTAAGCGCAACATAAAGTTTGACTAATCATGCGATTCATTGGTCAAATCGCTTGCGTTGCGCTTGCGTCCTTGCGTATGGCTTTTGTCTTTTTTTTTCTTGCGTTGTGCATACGTCTTTGCGTTGCGCTTACGTCCTTGTGTTGCGCTTACGTCTTTGCGTTGCGCTTATGTCCTTGAGTTGCGCTTTCGTCATTGCGTTGCGCTTACGTTCTTGAGTTGCGCTTACGTCCTTGCGTTGCGCTTACGTCCTTGCGTTGCGTCCTAGTGAGAACCAAGCTTAGTGGTTTATAAACGTATCTGTATTTAAAATCTACAATATTATAGATATTATTTATTACTGCTGTACTAAATACTTCCCTCTCATAGATAATGGAACGTTCCGATCAGATCTCATATAATCTTGAAATGTCAGATATCTTGGGTTTTCTAAATTTAAAAGTCAGATATTTATTCTGTGAACCGTACCTAAATAATATATTATACTGTAATTGTAGGCTTGCAGATTAATTCATATGCGCATGCAACGCATACAGAATCAACCTAGTTCAAGAACAAGACGATTCTGGCCGTGGAACCGGATAGGCACACGGTGTACCTTAACATTACTATATTATATTATTGTTTTAATGCAACGCAAGAAGGACATAACGCAACGTAAGTTATTTGACCAATCACAAGCGATGGATTATTCGAACAGTGGCTTGTCATTGGTCAACTCGCTTGCGTTGCGAGTACGTCCTTGCGTTGCGTCTCTGTGGGAGCCACGCTTTACTGGCGTGTGACCGTCTGCCGGTGCAGGTTCTAATTCCAAGTAACATGACGTGAAGCAAATTACAATACTGAATGGCATTCTACTTTCAGAAACAAATCCTAACAGTTGTGTATTTCTGTGCAATTTAATTTAAAAATGCACTTAATTCTGTGTGTTCATAACTATAAAATATTGCATTACTACAAGAATAAACCGGTGAATTTTCCCTGGATAAAACGAATCATACCTCTGAGCTATGCGGCCCAAATTCTTCATCAATACTAAATGTTATTGCTGTGTAAATTCTGATAAAACGTAACAAACGCGGGGTAAGTATATCAAATTAAAGCAAAGCGTCGTATACACAAGAAATCTCCAAACATTAATTACACATCATAACGATTTCATAACATCAACGTTTGCTATTAAAGCTTCGAATCGCATGTTGAAAGTAAAGCAGCTTGATCTAAAGCCTTGGTTACCATTACGACGAGGCAATACAAATCGTACGCGCAACGCAAGACATTAGACCAATCATATCCATTCGAAAAATCAATCGCTGATTGGTCAAATCACTTGCGTACGTGCCGCGCCAGCGCTGCATCCTAGAGTGAGAACAAATCTTACATCTTGGATTATTCTACATTTGTTTTTATAAATCCATAACATGATTTGTTAAAAGATGGATTTATAAACTTCAATGAGCCTTTTATAATGTATTCTATTTAAGTTATCTATTTATAACAAGGTAATATGAATTATGTTTATACATGGTAATTGTCTCGTTCGTCGCATGCTAAATGCGAGACACCTACGAACTGTGATTTATTGCAACAATTACACGACAATTAAGTCTGAAATGACTTGCGTACATGAATAGCCTATCTTCACTTGTATTATTACTGTTACATTGCAGGATGAGAGAAACCAAGTCATGACGGCTAAAGTATGGATAATACACGTGAGTTTGCTTTCAGCTTACTATTGATCATTTACTGGAAATATACTGCAGTATTTCACCATTTCATATAAAGCTCCGTCTACACTATCAAACTTTATGTGACAAAAAAATGTGATGTGCCCATATATAGACATGATGACGTCTATGTTTGGGCATATCACTACCATATTTGGGCGCTTCACACTTTTTTGGCAAACTAGTTTGATAGTTTAGATAGAACTTAACAGTTTAACCCTTAATTTGTTACTTTCTACGCAATGCTGTCATGATTTGTCAAATTACATGCGTTGCGCTTACGCACTTGTGTTGATGCGTCGTGATGCGTCCTAGTGGGAACCAAGATTAATAAAGCTTGGTTCCCACTAGGACGCATCACGACATGATTGGTCAAAGTACATTCGTTGCGCTTTACGTCCTTTTGTTGCGTCCTAGTGAGAACCAAGCTATAACAGAAATTCCCAAAAGTTAAACAATTCGACCTAACACAAAAAGTTCGATGCCCTATTCCAATAGCACATGTATTCTCCCAACTTCCAAAAACAATATTCAGCCAGCCAGCAATCCCAGGGTCACAATCCCAAGGTCACAAAATATTAACAACAACTTTTTGTTGTTATTTCAATCCGATGAAATATTGAACACACCGAATATAAGCAGCACCTGCAACATGAACAAACAGGATGAGGCGGCTTATATTAATATAGGCTAGCTACCGACTTGATATCGATATTTGAAATCCCTATGTCAAATTCAAAAACCTGAGTAAACAGATTTACAATAGCTTGACGATAAAGATCACTGCTAAACACAGGGGGCGTTTATTACACTTACGGTGAGGATGTTGAGATATTTGAGATTATTCATCAAGAACCATTTTGTAAAAATTAATAATCAAAACAATTTTAGCAATTTACAGCTACGATAAATGACATTCTAAAGCGTGGTTCCCACTAGGACGCAACGCAAGGACGTACGCGCAACGCGAGTAATTTGACCAATCACAAACAACAGTAAGTCATTCGAATTGTCTACGTTGCGTCTACGTCTACGTTTAAAGCGTGGTTCCCACGAGGACGCAACCCAAGAACGTAACGCAACGTAAGTGATTTGACTAATTATTCGAACAGTCACGTGTGATTGGTCAACTCGCTTGCGTGGCGTCTACGTCCTTGCGTTGCGCGTCTGTAGTGGGAACCAATCTTAAATGGGAACCTATCGTAATTAATGTTCAACTTAAACAATATAATAATAATAAACGAAAAGGTGATTGTTTTCGTCGCATGCGGAGGAGTTTATCCTGAAATATTGTTTCTCCCAAAGGTTAAATTGTTTGAGCTTTTTCTTAATGTAGGAATGGGTTGATCATCGGTTGCAATGGGAAGAAGATGAGTATGATGGTGTATCTAGTATTATAGTGCCCACAAGCCTAATATGGACACCAGATATCATCCTCTATAATAAGTAAGTTCAGTCAGGTCGAGTTGCAATGTAATGTCCAAACAAGAATGGAATATATTTTAGATATTCTTAAGTTTGCTAGGTTCCCACTAGGACCAACGCAAGGACGTAACGCAATGTAAGTGATTTGACCAATCACAAGCGATGAAATATTCAAACTGCTTTTCATTGGTCAACCGCTTGCGTTGCGTCCTTGCGTTACGTCCAAGTAGGAACCAAGCTTTATAGCCAAAATAAACAGTATTGTTATCTAATTGTAAGACACACGACAATTTAGATGTTTTTAGGCTGTTGGTCCTCCAATTCATTAAATCATTTTAAAATAACCGTTTTTCTTTTCTGCTGCATAGTGCATATGGTCCTTTTGACGTTCGATACGCGTCGAACGCTACAATCAGTAGTAACGGAACGGTAAAATGGTTCGTACCGTCAGTCTACAAAAGCGCGTGCCAGGTTGACGTGAAATTCTACCCGTTTGACGAGCAGAGATGTGTACTTAAATTTGGTTCTTGGACTTACAATGGTATAGTTGTTGATCTGATTCCACCTAAAAATCAAGACATCATAAGAGAATTCGACATTTGGGGGAACTCTGAATGGGACGTGCAGCTATCACCGGGAAAACGAAGCGAAAAGGTTTACCCATGCTGCCCTGGTGCGCCGTACATTGACGTCACATTTACATTCGTCTTACAACGGAAACCATTGTTTTACGTAGCGTATTTGCTGCTTCCCTGTGGCCTCATATCGTTCAATACAATTCTTGTGTTTTACCTGCCTGCTGATTGTTCTGAAAAGATGCAACTGTGTACGTGCATTTTACTTTCTATGGCGGTTTTTCTACTCCTTATATCTCAACAAATCCCGCCAAATGCTAATAATTTACCGCTAATTATGAAATATTTACTATTCACGAAAATTATTGTGACGTCATCAATTGTGCTGACAACTTTGATACTTAACATGAGGTTTAGGACGCCTGAAACGCACGAACTTTCAAACTGGCAAAGAAAGCTATTTCTTGATGTTATTCCTAAATATTTGAAAATGCGTCGACCAGACGCGTTTGATGATCGCTTCAATCATTCAGAGTCTTCACAAATCAGAAAGGACAGCATCAAGTTGTTGTCAACAAGGGTTGCTAGTATGCTGGCACCGATGATGGTCACAGAGATGGAGGACGAACTAGAAGCTAGGGCAGAGAGACAGGGTAAGTTATCATGTTTCCCTATATGCAATTTATGTCAATTAAAACAATAACGCGTTTGCTTTATGTGCAAACGCAAACACGAACGAAGCTCTTCCATTGGTCATTGATTTCAGTTTTAAAAACAACAAGCACGTAAAGCTTGGTTACCACTAGGACGCAGCGCAAGGACGTAAGCGAGTTTTTATTATTTTTATTTTATGTCTTTAGGCCAATGTGGCCAAGGATTACCAATAGAATCACTGTCCTATCAGATAGGTGGTAATCCCCCTCATACAGGGGCTATTTTGTGAACCAGTTCACCGGGGTACTACTCTTCTCGAATAATGAACTGGGTTCTTTAAAGTGCACACAGGTTATAACTGTTTACACTGGACCTACGAGAAGACTTGTTCCACCACCAGAACTAGGAGCGAGTCGGCCTCGAACCCTTGCCGATGTTGTTAGCTCTTTAGGTACGGCACACGGCGCCCCTGCCTTAACGGCCATTTGACTGACCAGTTGACCAATAAAAAGCAAAAATTCGGATAATCCATCGCTTGTGATTGGTTAAATTGCTTACGTCGCGCTTACGTCGTTGTGTTACGTCCCAGTCGGAACCAAGCTTAAACGAGGCAACATTAGCGTGCTGTTTGTGTATGCTAAACAGTTCACTGGGTGCTTCATTTACGTGATTACGACTAACGTACGCTTTTTGCGCGATTACGGTTACGCATTATTATTATTAAACACATCATCAATTACCGGTTTACACAATTTTGTTATCAATATTAATAGTTTAAAGCACGTGTAGCGGCATTTAAAAACAACAAAACCGTTCGATAGAATGTTTACACCTCTTTAGACGTGGCGTCACTGCGGCGGTCAACAATAATGACATACTGTAAATAGCAACAGTGATAAATGAAATTATATCAATTGACTTCATTAAAACAAATGAACGAACCGACTGAGTTACCCATCAATAGTTGATTAACGAGTTAGTTGTAAACCCCGTCGTCGGGTCGATTCGTAGCGTATTCAAAAGGAGAAGGTGAGATAGCGGTTATCGAATTATTTCTCGTATGAATCATTCGTTACGTTCTGTCTACACTATCAAACTAGTTTGACAAAAAAAGTGTGATGTTCACAAATATGGTAGTGATATGCTCAAATATGGTAGTGATATGACATCATCATGTCCATATATGGCCACATCACATTTTGTTTGTCACATAAAGTTTGATAGTGTAGACAGAGCTTTATATAACACCTCCAATTGAAGGTGGGATTCCTTTTTGAAGATTTACATATTATTTATTCTGGAGAATAAATTTTTTTATTTCGTTTTTGGGAGGGCATATCGTGTCTGTCATGCATATGCTTATTTTTAGGGTGACGTGTGCAATGACATTATATTCGCGTTCACAATGTTTGCACCACAAATCAACAGAAACACAGTTCAATTCCAATTAAAATCAAACAAAATAAAATATATATCTGCTTTTTTAAAGTAGTAGGCCTACAAAATAGTCTTATACGTATGGATCATGTGCAATTTAACCTAGTACATTTTTCGAGACGAGTGGGGGGTTGTGGAGCCGTGAAATGTGCAAAGTCACATTTGTGCAAACAACCACATTTGTGCAAACATCTTAACTTCAAATGTGCAAATCTGTAAAAATTCATAACCCGCAAATTACCCCGGTGTACTAGTATACACAGTCACTGTCACACAGTTATCATATCATATATATCTATAAATAAGGTTAAATTAAAAAAAATACTGTCTTATATAAGGGAGTAAGGAAGCAATCCCCTGTAAGTAATTGAAAAGACTTGTAATTACACTTGTCAGGATAGTAGCCATCTTGTATAGATATAGTATTTAAACTTCTCTACTCGGTCGGTCGTCAGGTATTTGAATAACCCCATGGCAGGCCTTTATCACAAGTTCAGCTACCGCACTGGATTGACAAGCCTACAGGCATATTGATAACAATCTTGATGCTCTACGGAATATTACAATTATGTATCTACTGATGAGGCTATATAGTAATACTCATTGGTATGATGCTGTTAGATATTGCTCTATTTTAGATAACGCTGGGGATAAGACACCGTAAGAAAGGGTCACAAGGAATTAAGTAGTAGTGGAGAAACGCCCTAAAGCCTTGTCTACACTATCAAACTTTGTGACAAAAATGCGATGTGTCTATATATGGACATGATGATGTCATATCACTACCATATTTTGGCATACCACTACTATATTTGGGCACATGACACGTAGTTTGTCAAACTAGTTCGATAATGTACAGTAGACAGAGAGTAGAACCGACAGCAGAAATGGAGACCTAAAAGTTTGCGCCCTGCCCTATCATGAAAATGATCGAAAGCACGAAACGGATGGAAATTGATACAAACGAATTCAAACAAAGTCTTATTTGAATATTAAGATGTATGCCCAACTATATAGATTGTACCGAATACCCAGTAAATGTGAATACTTTAAGCTCTAATGGTAGATTAGAGAAAAAATAATGAGACCATTTCAGAACTACTAAAGTCCTACCAAGAGCAATTTTACGCAATTATAGTTGTTTTATTTCATAATATACTGTCGTGCTGTGGCAATACAAGACATCAACCCAGCCGATATGAGTTAATGAATAGTTTAAAGGTGCTACCTTCAAATCTTAACTCGAAACACATTCGATACTTCCCGACAAAGTGATAGCCTATAACGTTAATCAAAACCCCAAGCGGGAAGGGGAGAGGTGGTGTATGGTGTACATCACTCCGGCGAGTTACACGTTCCAGATAAACAACGACGACGCGAAACGCGATGCTGGCATCTTATCTAGTTAGTGTGAAACCTCCTCTTATGAAGGCAATTATCACATAACGTACTAATTCAACATGTCCATATTGTATATAACTAGACACAGGGTAATAAAACAAATAGCATGCATAGAATGAGGTTTTATGTTTCACATAAATTACATTGTTTAATTATTGTATGATTATATCACTGAGACAATGTCATTATTTTATGGTAAAGTAAATCATATACGTACGTTAATTATTAATACAAGTTTTATGATATGACATCAAGACAAATTGCTAAAACGCGAAATTATTTAATTACAGCGATATCAAAATAAATTGCTAATCAATAAATTACATGCATGTCTTAATGGAAATTAGGTAAAAGGTTGATATAAGTTGATGACGCGTCAACAACAACTTGATAGGTGAGATGTGACGCGTTTGAATCCAATTAGAAACGTAGTATCGCGCTTACGTCATCATTAACAGACAGCATCACTTGTTTTACGATGAAGTCTTGTCATACATACACTTCCATACATTAAACAAGATCTTTAAAAATAGTATTATTAGTTTAAGAATAGCCATAAACAGTGTAAATAACCAGTTTATTTTAATTGCGCATTGGACGCTCACATTCTAAACATGGTTTCATACTAGGGGGCGGGGGATGGGGGTCGGTAAAACTCCCTGTTCGACAAGTAGTCTCAGTACTTTACACATACTGTACATACATTTTGCTTCAACTAAACATGTATTCTGAAGTAAGTACCTAAAGACAAAACAAAAATGTTAGTCTGAAATATTCAATTCCAAATGATATTTGTTAAAATCTTGTTTGGCTTTAGGCCTACTTCGTAATGGTTCGTATTTACATTTATCACAAATCACTTTACAGTACAAAATGGATGTAAATGTTTAAAGCTTTAATTTGCGTTTTCTGATAGGAATGTGATTTCAGGAATTCGTAAACCATAAAAACGGTCATAACAAACATTCAATAGATAATTAACTAAGTTTTGAAATTTGTAGACAACAATAGCTATAAAATTGTCAGTAGAGGATTGTTGCGAAATGTGATTATTTTGTTTGGAGAGATGTAGTTTATTCGCGTTCGTAGCGGTATTATCGCAATACAGTCGTAATGCACATGCGTACGTGGTATAGTTTTTTTTGCTGTTGTTGTTTCAATTGTTTGTTTTTTTCCTTAGGTTTACTAAATCAAGGTAGCATGGGTCATAGTTCAATGGATCCCGATATGTCCGTGTCATCTAATTCATACACAAGCATCAAAGACGCCGTGAATGACGTAGTGTATATTACGTCACAGTACGCGTTCACAGAGGAAACGTGCAAGGTATACAAATAAAATAACTCACATTTTTATAAACATTCTAATAAATCTTGGCACCGCGCGCCCTCTTTTGAAAGATAAATCAATCAATTAATAAACACCATTGAACGTCAATCAATACAGTATAGGCCTGCCCTCTAAAGCGTGGCAACGCAAGAAGCGAGTTGACCAATGACAAGCCAATGTTCGAATAATCCATCGCTTGTGATTGGTCCTTGCGTTTCTTTTTTCTTTGTAGGTGCGCCTGGTCCCACACAGGACGCGCAACGCAACGACGTAAGCGCAACACATGCGAGTTGACCAATGACAATCGACAGTTAGAATATTCCATCGCTTGTGATTGGTCTTTAATTTCGCTGCGCTTACGTTCTTTTGTATTGGTTACATCGCAGCAATTGAAACCAAGTCTGCTTAACGTTTTTTCTTATTCCTTTATTCTACAGGCCAAAGAAGAGTGGAAGTACTGCGCGATGGTGCTGGATCGCATTTTCCTGATCATATATCTGTGTGGTGTCTTCATTGGGACAGTAATAATAATCATGGAAGCGCCTCTAGCAACTACATTCTTCTATGAACAATTTTGGTCATCATCTAACACAACAGCTGACGATATTTGAAAACGGACAGATCAGAAATTACAGTCAACTTTTTGGGGTGCAACATTTAGGCAAGGATTGGTATACATGATGAAACACCCTCGTTTATATTATACAACATATTAGTATGCAACAGATCATACCATAGCCTGCTAATCGAAATAAGTAGATTTTTCGATGCACATGTGACGTCACAGCAATTTACGGCAACGGCTGTACGGCGAGCGCGTGTGGCGATATCATTAATCTCGCTATTTGTCTGAAATCATACGTACATCCCTAAAACGTTGTAAAAATACTATCCCCGGTCAAGTTGTCCTTTAAAAAATATGAAGTAAAATAGATAGCATTTAAAACAAAAAATTCTTAAGCTCTGTCTACGCTATCAAACTAGTAGTCATGTCATCAAACATGGTAGTGATGTGCCCAAATATGATGGTAACTGGTAATATGACATCATAATGTCCATAAATCACATTTTTTGTCACATAAAGTTTGATAGTGTAGACAGAGCTTTAGGTTCGATACCCAGGTCACAGAATTGTGTCACGCATGGAATATGGGAAATGTTAAGAGTTAGGCCGCTAGCGTAAAAAACGCTTGTTTTCCGTCACGCAGTGCAAGGTATACATCTATTTGTGTGTTTAGATAAAGGTTGCTGAAAATATTACATTTTTGCGCGATAAGACACGTCTGGGTATCACGTGATATTGAGAATAAAATTGCATCCATACCTTAATGTTGATGAACTTGTTGTGGTTAGTGCAAACCCGGTTACGAAAATGACTGGCCTAGAAGCGTACACTCCGGTCCGAAGTTGCGTTTTGACGAACGCGAGAGGTGAATCACTGGCGAAAGGTATTGGTAGAATTTGCTAATCTACATATCAGTTGATGGAGGCTGCGCTAAACACAAGACGTACATCATATTAAATGGGATGATGAAGGCCTTACAATGATGAATGTGATTCACGTTGACAGTGAGCGAAGCTGATCACCAATCCATCATGTTATATCACACCAATTAGAAAAAAAAGGTGATTTATTATTCGCGTTTACAGTGCTTATTCATTGCTGTGTATTGTATATAGAGACATAGTTAATTGATTCTGTAACATTTTAGGTAAAGCTATATTAACAAACGACATTAATGTCAAAATAATTGTAAATTATATTTTGCCTTCTTCTTCCAAATTACATTTAACCCACTAAGTTCGTCTTCCAATTTTTATTTTAACAGTATTTATGAAATTATAAAATATCTATAAGTAAATGTAATATTTTATTTATCGTGTACAGTACTGCTATATTCTGGTTTTTGTTTTTCCATAACCTCAGAATCACGTTTAATTTAAAGACAACCTGTCCTGTATGATTTGCATATCATAGGTATAAGGGCATATTTGTTGAAATATCATCTTTTCTACACAAACGTAATGTAGGGAGATAGAAACCGATAACTTGGACGCCAATACGACGTAAGCATAACGCAAGTGAGTTGACCAGTCGTCACAAGCGACAGTTTCAATTATTATCGCGTCGTCGTTGGTCAAATTAATTTCGGTGCGCTTACGTCCGTGTTTTGCGTCCAAACGTTAACTGAGTTTTTAAAAAACTGTACATTAATGTACTATTAGGACAGTCGTAAACTCATTAAGGTCAACAAAGGTCAAGAGATAAAATAAATAATATTTAATAGCAATCTTCTTGTACTTCTATCATGCGTGTGTTGATACCGCAAAACATCAATCAATTATTGAATCATTACTTGAGCATACATCAATGGAGAAAGACCGACGTTTTAAGTGAAAATAATGATCTATTATATAACAAACTATGTTTTACAAACGACAGTAGAATCCCTCATTTGTTCAGAATGACTTTTCGACGTAGACACATGACGGAAACGAAAGGTTGCTTTATGACTACGCACATGACTACGCGCATGACTACGCGCATGTTTTAACCTTTTTTGTATTTGTTGCATTTGTTTTGTTTGGTCTGTCAGTATTTTACCCATTTTATCATATTTTATTATGTTGTAACAAGCAAGACAAAAAGTCAAGCCAGTTTGACGAAATAAAATAATTGAAGGATAAAGGATTTGGACCAACGACCGTAGAAGGCAACGAATCAAAGCCTACATACCACTGATTCCGCCTGTCAGTCAATCTTCACAAAGTAAATCTTGCCAAGATCTAAGTCTATAGAGATTGCACATCACTTAGCCAGGTTACAATGCACCTATGGCCTTTTAAAGTGCCGCGATTTTCACCTGCGTCAGGGCAGGTGAGTAAATAATACATATCCCATGCGGACAAAGTGTAACAACGCAACGGTTGCCAATAAAGCCACGGATGCAACCCAACGGTTGCCAATAAAGCCACACTTACAACCCAACGGGATAATTGCAACAATTATGTTTAGCCTTGTGTTAGCTAGGGCGCTTAATGTTCCGATAGCATTGATCATGGTCATAACCCGCTTAAAACAGTTTAAGTTCATGTGACGTGTAACGATATCAGGTAGATAACATTAAGTATCACATCGACCCGGCTGGTCTAGTTGAATACATCAACTGAATAATATTTCATGATAAATATTTTATAAGGTACGATGTATAATTATAACATTACCATATTAGGTAAATAAACAACAATTTGGAATTGTTACAAACTAATTTGATTGGTTCCCCCTAGGAGACGCAGCGAAAGTAAGTTGACCAATGACAA
This sequence comes from Antedon mediterranea, assembly GCF_964355755.1. Lineage (NCBI taxonomy): Eukaryota > Metazoa > Echinodermata > Crinoidea > Comatulida > Antedonidae > Antedon > Antedon mediterranea. The sequence goes on from NC_092672.1 coordinate 37,605,258, forward strand.
GCGTTCGAATAATCCATCGCCTGTGATTGGTCAAATCTTTACGTTGCGCTTACGTCATTATTGCACTGCAATTAAAGCCATGGTTCCCACTAGGACGTAACGCAAGGGCGTAAACGTAACTCAAACGAGTTGACCAATCAGATAAGCGACACTTGAATAACCTGTGATTGCGCTTGCGTTGCGCTTACGTTCTTGCGTTGCGTCGTACTGGGAATCAAACTTAAAGCGTGGTTCCCACTAGCGACGCAACGCAAGGACGTAACGCAACGCAAGTGAATTGACCAATCACAAGCGATGGCTTATTCAATTGTGATTGCTAACTTTCTATAACTTCGCTTGTCATTGGTTAAAACGCTTGCGTTGCGTTTACGTCCTTGCGTTACGTTCTAGTGGGAACCAAGCTTTACGTTGCGTAGATTGCTTTACGTTGCGTCGCTAGTGAGAACAAAGCATCTGGAAGAATGTTATAAGGCAAACTATATTGTAAGATACGGTATATACTGTATATATTGTAAGATACGGTATATACTGTATATATTGTAAGATACGGTATATACTGTTCCGACAAATTGATCGCGGGCATAACACGTGAACGGTATTTGATTTCATGTGTTATACTGTCATGTCGTGTAGATATTGGATAGCAGTCATTAAATAATGATTTCCCATATCATTTATGGTTGCACACCAAACACGAATGACCTGCTTAAATAAATCAAACTGTATTAATTTATTATAAAATTTCATTTATTCAAGTATAATATTTCGGCTTGCTAATAGATGACATTTGATAAGAGTACCTTAAACACATTACGGTTGAATGTTTGGAATAAGAATATTTGAAATAGTACATAACCAGAGCGTATCGGAGCTAACGTTGCATACATTTGACTTAAAATACCGCAGTTGTAGATGCAGTGAGGTGTTTTTGAATAACACAACTCTCAGATATTTCTTCTCTGTCGTGAAGCGTGGATGATCGATAGTGTTTTAAAGTAACTGATAAATTTCTCATCATTACATACAACTTCTCTTTTTTTTTTGTCGATGAATGAGTATGACCCAAGTCACTAACCCTTCTCTGATCAAAAACAGTTTAATATTCCTTACTAACAGTAAGTAAAAATAATAGGTAATAAGCATTATGTTTGTTTAACTTAACCTTAAAGGCCAGGTGCGGGCAAAAAATTTCTATTGATCATACATTCCAATAATTATCGATCTATAGTTTCCCCTATGTTTCATAATTTTTGGGATTTTATTTGTGTTACACAAGCTTGTTGAAAATAAGCACTTTCTTATCAGTGGGGGGATAGTTCAAATTACACAGTAAAATCTCTATTCTTTTGTACACACATTTTGTAAATAGAGAGGCACTTTAAAAAGCTATGAAAACTAAACAGTGTGGTAAAAAATGTTATCAGATGACTAAATATAGGTAATATAACTTGAATATTACATTTATGGTATTTTTATTCAACTTCAGATTTTTATTTTCATGCTATAGCAAAAATTATCCACCGTATATCCACCATCTTTTTTCACCTTCTAGGGAGTCACCAGAAATGTTATTACATTAGGTTAACCACCTAACTACTGAAAAAAAGTCTTCCTGGTTTTTATGGAAGAATTTTGCCAAATTTTGTATTTGACGATATTAAGGGAAATTCATGTTTTTTCGTCTTGATTTCTGTTACAAATATTTGATTTATGTACAATTAACCAACATTTTTATTAAAATTTCACGCCTGTACCTACAATACAGCATGGTTCAATGACTAAAAAAATTAATTAATTTAGAAGATTTTATTGCATTATTTATTAAAGTACAGTCTGTTTTGTCCAAATTCATGACTGTGGATAATACTGATAGGAATATAATGATTATATACAGCTAAAACAAATTCATTTCTAATTTCCAGTATTACTGGCAATTTTCTACGATTATAAATTTATATACATCCATATGTATTCGCTTCAAATTAATTAATTCATTTCGTATAAATTCTGTGACTGTGATGTATATTATATATATATATTCTTATATTATATTATAAAAGCTTTGCTTGCTTGTTGTTATCCTGTTTTACACACTTTATTGTACTTTATCTTCTTTTTCGATATATTTTTATGAATGTTGTGTGAAAAATAAAGAATCAATCAATCAATTTGCAGACTTGACTGTTTGATCTTATTAGATCTCATCTGGGCAGAATATTATAAATTGTATTTTAAACCAATGTGATTGTGTTTATTGTTGCGAAAATTGTAAATTTAATATTATATCACAGGATATTTTTGTTACCAAGAAGGGTAATGTATGTCACTGTAACCAAATGACTGCCAACTGCTGTCTAAAGATAAAAAAGAAAAACCTTTTATGTGCGTGTATCTTTGCTTCGTAGATTACGTACTTTGTTATGAATAAATATTGTTTGCGCCTAAGAAATACAGCATTTAACCTTACCGACAGGTGAAACAACATAGCATATATATATATAGATTATTGATGGCATCATATGATAAGATAGTATCAAGAATCACTCACTTGTACATTACTCAGTACAGTCTGTAATCTTTGCCACAACTTTACAATAATTAGCTCTCTCTTTCTCAGTCGAGTGATTAGCTGTTAAGTAGTCTTCAGCATTACGAATGATCCGCTTTCTGAAACATTCATCTTTTCTCAAAAGCTTTGCATAATGGATGAATTCCTTGTTTGACAAAAAGAAAACATATTTAAATGAATTGTATTGTAAGTAAAATAATAAAGGAAGTATATGAAAACACATTTGTTGAAGGTTAAATGATTAAAAGACATAATTAATAAACATGTGAAAATAATGACAGTAATAATAACAATATAAAATTTCTATATAATTATTTTCTGTTGTTGTATATAAATCAGTCTTTATTACAATATATATCGTATATACAAAATTAAGATGTGAAAATAATGACACCATAATAATAATAATATAAAATTGTATATAAAGTTTGCAGCACAAAAGAACACCTTTTGACATTCTCAAAAGTGCCAGCCAGTCCTTATTGAGGAAATGAATCAGCCACACCAGGTTTATACTCAACTTTACCGAGAGAAACTTGGCGGAAATATATTAGTGGTGTACTGCAAACTTTATATCAACATTTGATTTCGTCATGCAAACCAAACCTTCAAACAAAATATAACATTTCTATATAACTTTTTTTGCTATTATTTATAAATCAGTCTTTATCACATTATATATTGTATATAAAATGTCAACATGGAACATATTGATTGTTTTAAACATTTGTTAGCATACAAATACAGTACTCAATGTATTATGCAATGTGGTACATTATATCTGCTGAACAATAAATAATCATAATTTGGTACAGATTTGAAACCCATAATGAAACATTATTTTATCATTACATATTCTTTGAAACCCATAATGAAACATTATTTTATCATTACATATTCTTTGAAACCCATAATGAAACATGTTAATGTTAAAATACAAGACGATACTCTTGACTTAACACTACAGTACATTTATCATAAGATGTTGCTATTGACTTTTAAGTTACTTAAGGGTACACATTACTTAAGTAATTAAAATGACATTACAGCAAATTGCTGCAGTTGAAGTGCTATACTAGCTAAGGTCATTAAATGCTGCTTCTGGGGTCTACTACTAATGCCTTTATAGTCTAGGTTCTAGATAATGATTCAGCCTCATATTCTTTAAAAGAAAACATTTTGGCACACATAGCATGTCATAACTATACTGGAATCACCAAAAATTATTGTTGCCTACTAGTGGCGCTTTGTAAAAAAAAAACAATAACTAGAGGCCGGTGCCACTTCCGACAACTGTAACTAGGCAATATGCTGTGGTGTTGTATAACTTGATAGAGGGCGACAAATGTATTTTAATTTATGGTATTAGCGTCTATCATTCATTGTCAATTGGTTTATTTCATTGGGAATTTTTTCTTTAGTTTAGTATTTAGCTGGGTAAGTTGGTGACCCAACCACCAAAGATAGCGATAATTGACCTATGACACTAACTTACCAGGGTAAATAGTCTTAAATAGGGGTGGATTCAAGGCGCCCACTAAATTTTACAAATTGTAATGCAAAAGATAGGACATCAAATTAAGTTCAGGACTTCACTTCACTACTTTTAGGCCCTCGCCTTGACAATCAACAAAACAATTTTTACAAATATTCTAAACAAATAAAGATCAATTTTTATTCACGTTACCTTCAACAAAATGTAATAAAACCAAGTAAGAAGCTACATTAAATGCTGAATGATGGAACAGGACGTGATTAGGTGAGACATTTGAAATGGATAATAGTATGAATGATGAGCTATTAAGATAAATTTAATATCTAGTCTTATCTATGTATGTTGTAAAATTGGTCATTTTATGTCAACACTAACTAAAATGTATTGATAGTACAGGATTCAATTTCCTGGTACACTGTACAATGTCAGTAATCATTTTTCATGATGAGTATCTATCTATGCTGGTTCAGTTATAATAAAATATGATACTCAGAAATATTACAAATTAGAATTAAATCAAGATCAATATCATTTATTGGGGGCTGGAACATTGTTGAGATTTTCAAATGAAAGAATGGCATTGTGGTGGTTAACATACTGATACTAGCCAATAAGGAATTCTAGAAACATGGTTTGACCAGTCACCACCGTCATAAGTTATGCCCCTGACATTTTACAGAGGAAAATGAGCTAAAGCTCTGCCTACACTATCAAACTATATGTGATGTACCCATATATGGACATGATGTACCCATATATGGACATGATGTACCCATATATGGACATGATGTACACATATATGGACATGATGATATCATATCACTACCATATTTGGGTAAATTTTTCTGTCAAACTAGTTTAAACTTTAGTCCTAATCTTCAAGTTAAATGTTAACCTTACAATCTCAATATTATTGATTTAACACTAATTCTAGCAACATAAGGAGGTATGAAAACAATATGTGAACTCATAATCACTTTAACTACAACAAATAACTTTAAAATAGAGCTATTTACCTGTGGCGTGTTAAACAGTAAGCCTGTTTCTTCATGTGATATGATTGCCTTGTTTCCTGGTATACCTCTTGCTATTACTGGCACTTCAAGATTCATAGCCTGTATATTAAATAACAAGTAATTAAAATATGCATCTATTCTAGTATCAAGTATACATACCTAGAAGTTTCTCCATAAATGAAATACTACTTCCGAGTTTAACTTTTCAATTCAATTCAATTTATTCAGGATTTTACAAAACAAACAAATCAAATCAAATATTCTTTATTCATCAAACATAAAAATATACAACAATATATAAATACATAATATAAGATGAAAAGGAAACACATAAAAACTCAAAATAAATAATTTAAAAAAAACACGTACATCACACATGCTAGGCCCGGGGGACTCAAACAACGAACTCAATCGCTTAATCTTCTAGCTTGAATTTAAAATTATTTTATACTACTAATACTTTGAAATTATAATATGCTTTTTTATTATGCAATACTGTATTATATTAAAAATGTTTACTGAATTTAATTGAAAAAAAATCTCCAAAATTACCTCTAATATAGTAGACGACATTCCCTCGCTCAGCGATGAGTTGAGCAGTGCAAAGGATTGTTGGATAGCAGCATGAGCATGAGCAAGAGAAAGCTCAGGTAATAAGTGAACACCTGACAAACTGGAAAACACATAAAACACTGATAATGAAATGTGTTAAACTCTGTCTACACTATCAAAGATAAACAAGTGTCATGTGCCCAAATATGGTAGTAATATGCCCAAATATGGTAAGTAGTGATATGACATCATCATGTTCATATACGGGCACATCATATTTTTTTGTCAGTGTTTTTTTTTTATAGTGTAGACAGAGCTTTAGATACATAGAGAATCAATCAATCAAAATCAATTTATTCCATAAAACTATGTACAAAGATGTCATTAGAAAGTTATAGAGAAGCAGATATTGTCCAGGAGAGCTTTTGACCGTATTCACCAATCACACTTAAGTGATTTCCCTTAAATATTAAGTATTTCCTTTCCATTAAATTGCATTTACTTAGATAAGAGATTTTTGTTTCCCTTAGCATAAGTGTGAATAGTGAATACGGCCACTGGTTACAATGTTATATATAGTAATAAGACTATTTCTCACCCATTAACAATTTGCTTAACTTGATTTGTATATGCTGTATCTAGGTCTGGACCAGCCAAGACTAAGTGAACTGTGTTCTCCTCTTGGTGCCATTCTGTTGTACAGAAAATAAAGATTTATGAAAAACAAGATGACATTTATATAGTAACTACAAAAGATGAGAAAAAAACTAGAGTTTCACTACAAAACCGGAAATTTTCCCAAACCCAGACTTTTACTGAGGTCCAATAGGTCAAAAACACATTCAGAATACAAGAATTTAAAAAAAAAAACAAGACATTCTTGGCCAGCTGCCTAAGGGTTTCTGGTATTAGAAGATTGTCCGGTATTGGGATACTTTCCCTTATTGTAAGATTGTCCATAATTTACCTGAAAACACTTGACAAAGATAGAGGGCGTCTTTCACGGGTCTAAGTCCAGCTAAGAGAAGAAAGATGTCGCTATCTTGACGTATGTCGCAACAAATATCCTGAAGGTGTCTGGTGAAACTAAAGGAAACATCTGGTGAGGTCTTCACAGCTAAAAAGAAACAGATTATAATTATGTTCATTTATTAACAATAAGCAGTATTTTATTACCATTATTGAATAAATGTTATTGAACATTGAACAGGAGTTGCATCATTTTTGTATTTTTAGGCAATAGTATTAATTAATAAATAATTGTACAGTAGCTAATTAATTATATACTTTTGTTTTTGCTTTTTAAAATTATTTAATAATAATTTACCCTGGGGTTGGAGAATAAGTTGTCCATTGACATCAGGCTAAAATAAATAAATAATCAAACGTTTCAGTTGTTGGCCGAGAGATTTATGGTTAAAGATTAAGAAGATTAAATATTAAAAATAATAAAGATTAAAAAGATTAATTATTAAAAAGAATAAAGATTAAAAAGATTAATTATTTAAAAGAATAAAGATTAAAAATTAAAAGAATAAAGATTAAAAAGATTAAATCAAATAAAGATTAATTAAAAAGATTAAATAATAAAAGAATAAAGATTAAAAGATTAAATATTAAAAAGAATAAAGATTAAAAAGATAAAAAAATAAAAAGATTAAAAAATAAAAAGAATAAAGATTAAATAATAAAAGAATAAAGATTAAAAGATTAAATATTAAAAAGAATAAAGATTAAAAAGATAAAAAAATAAAAAGATTAAAAAATAAAAAGAATAAAGATTAAATAATAAAATAATAAAGATTAAAAAGATTAATTATAAAAAATAATAAAGATTAAAAGGATTAGTTTAAAAGATTGCAACTTACCCAGAGGTGTACAACTTGTTCATACATTGGCTTGCTAAATGCTAGCAGAAACCTAAATAAAGTAGTAGATTAATATTTAATAGAAATTAAATTTTCCCTTTACACAACTTCTCTCCGACACAATCCCACCTCCCTAACAAACACAGCAAAACTCTCAACAATTTCCCAATCAATACCATAAAAACCTACTACAATAATAAACAAAAACCAAATAATACAAATGTTTATTCTTAGCCACTGATCCTCATGATGCAAAAAAATAATAATAATATTAATACAGCGCTTTGCACAAAAAAATAATCATAAAATATCCTGAAATAACCAAAAAAAAAGAAGAAAATGAGAGGAACCATTTACTACATCTACAATATTAAACTCTGTCTACACTATCAAACTAGTTTTGACAAAAAAAGTGTGATGTGCCCAAATATGGTAGTGATATGCCCAAATATGGTAGTGATATGACATCATCATATATATCATCATATGGGCACATCACATTTTTTTGTCACATAAAGTTTGATAGTGTAGACAGAGCTTTAAATAATTGTATCTTACTTTGCTTTGTGTACAACCGTTGTCATGACAGCCATCTTGTCTGTACATTTAAAATGTTCATTTAAATCAGTTCCTCCAAACACAAGAATTAACGGAAGAGTGCAAGCTGAAAGAAGAAAAAAATAAATAATTAATTGTTTCAGTTGAGAGATTTATGGTTAAAAAGAAATAAAGCTTGCATTTTTTATGAACAATAAATTATATTTTGGGACATGTTCTAAGCAGAGGGTGGCACCAGTCTGTCAGGAAAGCGCCCTCACTCCCTAGGGCTTGCCTGAAAGAAAATCAATTAAGTGTCTGCATTTGAGTATCACTAACATGATATGATTGATAGGTACATTTATAGTGTTTTGACACTGTTTTGCTGGTCTAAAAAAGTTTGAGCTTTTTTTTTATTATCACAAATAGCAGAGCATTGGGAAACAATAGGAAATAAAATCGTGCACCTTCACAAACCTTGTAAATACAACCCACTACGATATGCATGAACAGCAAGGACACAATCTGGCTGAGAGGTTGTCACATGATCTTCAAACTGCTCTGAACTCTGAAACTGGTAGCAATCTTGAAGATCAACTACGTGTCCATCAGTTTCCAGATAATTCCTGAATATGATTAAAATAAAATGAGTCAAAGAATTCTCGCTTTTTAACATACCCTATCTAATCAACCAATCATGTCACACATGTACCCACCTTACAGTAAAAATAATGTAATTCATTGGATTAGGCCCTCTACCTAAAGTGGCACAGTCGAGTACCTACTATCAGCTCACTAGGAGTTGATCTCTTTTCAAATAGTGTACCAAGTTCTTTATTATGCATGAACACACATTTTATGTTTCTCTTTTGTGGTGTATCTACCACTTTTATTTGTTTATTATATTACAAATACATGTTAACTAGATGTTTCGTTAAAACATATTACTCTCTTTTTTCTTGAATTTAGGATACTAAAAGTTATAATAAATGTAAAGTAAAAATGTATATACTGTAATAGTATTTACAGTATATTGTAGTATATACATTGGTATATCTAAAATGGCTATATCAAATATCTCATCATGAACACCATGAATAAATAATACAATATATCTTATATGGTAAATTATGATTGTACATAAAACTAACACCATTTGCACTGAAGATATGGGAACAACAGCTAATACGTCTCATTCGAAGGACGAGGCAATGAGAGTAAAGTATCCTAACTATAGAGGGTTATATCTCTTTACCCTCTTAAAAAAATATACAAAATGTATTGAATTAAAATGAGTACCGTATCCGTTGTGATGAGGTATTGTTGCCAGTTTGCAGGTGAAGAGGAGACAACAGGAGCACTTTCATGACCGCTTGCCCGCTTGTGAGTTGCTAGGCGACACAATTCTGGAATATAAGCAATTACACAATTACAAGAATTCATAGTTTTGAAATTGCAGTAATTAATAATTATTTTATTACTGTGTAAACATTGACTACCTTGTTGGCGTTCCATACACCATGGCCGAAAATTCACCCTTTTTCAAAGTTTAATTAATATCACCCATGGTACCACCCGATGCAGTCAACAGACTAGGGAAACATGGACCCTGTACCAACCACCTTAGTTATCTGTCTGTCAGTGCTTAGTAATAGTTAGGCCTAATTGACTTGACCCTTAGTCTAGAGTAGGCCTAGGCCTATAGCCTAGTTAGTAGGCTACCTCTAGCCTAGCTAGGCCATCATGATGGAGGTATACCTCCATGCCTAGGCCTAGGCTAGGCCTAGGCTAGTACTTTATAGAAACAGTACAACAATAAACAATAATAGATTCGTACCTGGCACCATTTCATACCCAAAGTCAATATGCAATTCGTCTATTAATAAACGATAGGCTAGCTGGATTTAATGGGCTTATTATTATAAGTACACTACACTACTCGTCGGTCGTCGTTCCGATCTTTTCAGCAGTGGAAACTAACTATTTTCCTGGGTGGCGCTATAACGTAAATTTCTCTGCACGTTGTCAGTTGCAAAAAAATGTTAAAGCGTAGTTCCTACTAGGACGCAACGCAAATTTGCGTCTACGTTCTAGTAGGAACTTTAAAGATAATCTTGATATGAGAATTTTAATTTATTAAAAAAACATTATTTTTATCTATCTACATTAGAACTTGTCTGTGATTGAGAGAAGCAATTTGTTTTATAGTGTGTTTAACAATACGGTCAACCATAGAGATATTATAGTGTATTCAATTCAATTCAAACAACAATACAAAGTATCCGCATTTGGTCGAGGGACAACACAGAGACTCCGTCAAATAACTCCGTCACTGTCACCCCTCCTCATGACAACATTACATAACACAGTATCTTTTACCGTTATCCAACTGTTGGATTATTATGTATACACAGTAGGCCTACATCCTGTAATGTTAAAATAAAATTAACAACTAGGCCTATTTCGTGTAGAAAAAGATCAAGGATGTAAACACAGGGGTGAATCCAGATTTTAGATTAGGGTTGGGGCGGGGGTTGGGCTAAATATTTCATAAATGATAAAAACGATCCGTCGGGTTGCAGAAAAATAAAAGTAGTCATTATTTTAAGACCTGGTTGTTAAATTTTAGGAGGGTGGGACTAAAGCCTGTTTGGCCCCCCCCCCCCCCCTCCAAAAACATACAAGAAAACAGGACAAAGTCTTACCTTTTGAATTTTAAGTTCACTATAATATCTCTATGGGTCAACCCATATGTTGGGACATCATTAATAAATGCTAATGTTGTGTCGAATTCATAATAATATCCAGTGACACTCATATTAAGGGGCTGTTGTGTCTCGAAGGTTAAATAGTGGTCAATTATTATATTTATAATGCTCAGTACCAAGGCTTATTAGTCAAATTATCAAATAAAATACATTTGATCACGTTTTAGAAATCTTTTATCACAAACGATTATGCCTCCTAAAAATAACAACCTTGTTGAATAATAGATTTATATTATTTATTTATAATTAAATCTATAATTACAGAATTATTAAACATATAAGTACCGTTAATGAATATAAACTACTCCCACACTCATTCAATTGAGCATTATATGATCGATTCAAAATCGATTGTAAAAGTATGGAACGCTTACGATAACTATCAAGAGCCCCTATCATTATTTTTGGTTTAGAGAGTATCTGAATTAGTAACAGAATGAAAGTAACTTAATTATCGACATGGGTTATAATAATTGATTGTTTATCTAAATAACTTTGGATTTAAATGTTTTTAATAAACACGTCGTAAACGATCACAGTAGCATTTCGTCGTAAACGTAAACGTAAACGTAATAGCGACATACCGTCACCGTTGTTGTTAGAGACAGCTTGTAGTAAGAAGTCAGTATCATAACTTAAATTCAAAAGGTAAGACTTTGTCCTGTTTTCTTGTATGTTTTTGGAGGGGGCCAAACAGGCTTTAGTCCCACCCTCCTAAAATTTAACAACCGCGTCTTAAAATAATGACTACTTTTATTTTTCTGCAACCCGACGGATCGTTTTTATCATTTATGAAATATTTAGCCCAACCCCCACCCCAACCCTAATCTAAAATCTGGATTCACCCCTGTTTTTACATCCTTGATCTTTTTCTACACGAAATAGTTGTTAATTTTATTTTAACATTACAGGATGTAGGCCTATTGCGTATACATAATAATCCAACAGTTGGATAACGGTAAAAGATACTGTGTTATGTAATGTTGTCATGAGGAGGGGTGACAGTGACGGAGTTATTTGACGGAGTCTCTGTGTTGTCCCTCGACCAAATGCGGATACTTTGTATTGTTGTTTGAATTTAATTGAATACAATATAGGCATACGCGTTTTCTTGTTCTTATTATAGGGGTTATTCAAGGTTATGAACACTTAGTAACAATTAAATTTAAATTGCCAAGTTCAAAATAAGAATAAAATATTGTTCAAGATATTAAATGCTGGAGGTCTATAACATAGAGTTTATGTTTTTCTTGTTACAATCTCATTATACAAATTTCCAGTTGTTATAACAATATGAACACTTCAGTAATAATTCATTTTAAATCGATGTAGGGCCAAAATTTAAATATGAATAATAGGCCTAATAGGTATTGTTGACATTATTTTAATCGTTTTTACCTAATGTGACACACGATATATTCAGTGTAGGCCTATAAATAAAAACGACACATCGTGATATTATTAGTCGATCGTTCGAAAAGAACAAGACAAGTTTGGTAAGGTAAGCTACCCTTTAGTTAGTTTGTTAGATTTTAATTCTTAAGGCCTATGTCAATTCAAACCAGGAGTTTAAGTTGTATTGATAAACGAAAAGAACAAGACAAGTTTGGTAAGGTAAGCTACACGTTAGTTAGTTTGTTAGATTTTAATTCGTAAGGCCTATTTCAAACCAGGAGTTTAATTTGTATTGAGAAACGAAAAAACAACTTCAATTTATGTCGTTTTATGGCCGCGTTATTGCAATGAAATGTTTGAAGCTTGTTTCCCACAATGCAACTCTTTTAATTCCACAGCTCAATGGTTTTTTTCAACGTTCATTTAATCTTTTGTATGTATTTTAATAATAACAAATCTATATTTCGCTTACTGAAAGTATTTTTTTTTTATTATGTATACATTGTATATTATATTAATATTATTATTATTACTATTGTTATTATGCAAAATGTACAATAAACGAATTACCTGATAAAGGATTATTAATAACCGGTAATAAAGTGTTTCAAGAACACTACTGTATACAACTACATTTTAATTTTTAACTACGTGAGAATATTTTAATAACATTTTAAATAGCATTTTTTTTATTTGTACCGTGAACAGCAGAGACAGTTGTTCCAGAATAGAAAAAAAACTCGATCGGTATTATATGAGAGTAAGTATAGACTTGATAGCATTTTTTAGCATTTATTTATATTTAGAACAAACAACTTTAACTAATATCAATATCTATTAATAATTATGCCGTTTAATATTATAAATTATACATAAGTAATAATGGTAACTTTATTTGATCGATAAGCAGATCGATAAGCAGATCGATAAGCAGATCGATAAGCAGATCGATAAGCAGATAACGAAATAAAGGATAGAAATTGTTTGCTTAATGATTTCAGCATGAACTTGACTATGACCTTAAGAATGTTTATCTTCTTCTGTACCACGTGCACAACACAAGGTAAACGTTTTTGTTGTTTTTTTTTAAAGATTAACAGAACATCCGGGGACTAGTGGCATATCTCGCCTTGTCTAGCTTGGCCTACACTAGCAAACTTTATGTGACGTGCCCATATATATGGACATGATGATGTCATATCACTACCATATTTGTGTATATCACTACCATATTTTATTTGGGCACATCACACTTTTTTGTCAAACGAGTTTGATAGTGAAGACAGAGTTTTAGTGGTAAAAAAGGTTTAGGAGGGAAATGAATTTTGTCAAACCCGTCCAAATATCGGGAAAAGAAACTGACGTGACTGAGATAAAATTCATACTTATCCTTTGATGTTCCTTTTCAGCGTCACCATTTTATTTTACGATTACGTTTTTCAGCTCAAATACCGGGTCAAAAGTGGGAGTTATTCAGAATACGTATATCAACCAGTGAGAGGACAACGAATGACATGTATCATATTATCCAATGTGCACGGGATTGTTTGAGAACAGGATTCGAAAATTGTAATTATCTAAGAATGGTGGGGACAAATACTGGATGTCAGATAGCAGTTGATAGTTTAGAAACTGAAGAACAGACAAAAAAGCCACAGGAGTATGAACTAATAGTAAGTACCGTCTTATTAATTAGATGTTTTGCCCTACTCTGACGTAATTTCTAAGTACATTTGAGAATACTTGCGAAGAAATTCTCAAAAAGTACAAATTCCGTCAGCTATCAGAGTAGGGCAAAACATCTAATTACTCAACTCCCTGACGCAAAAACTACAATTACAATACCGTCTTATTGTAAGAGATGGGCCATATTAAGCGGAACAAAGTTGGTGAACACACGCGCGCCCGTACACAAAACAACATCATTAATAATGCCACTGGACACACATACACTTTCCTATGACTATGGGAAAATGTTCCAGAAGATATTAAAAATTGCACTTTCGTCACCAACTTTAAAAGCTCAAATTACTGATCACACCTGATTTTATCATCATACCAACTCCATGACAATGTGCTCTTTTTATTTCATTTGATTTTCAGGCCCATGATGGTATTTTCCTCAAAATAACCCAAAAAGCAAATTATACGGAAGCGTCTGAAGCATGCCAACGTCGTAAAGGTTCGTTGGCTTCTTACGAACAACTAGTGACGGCCATCCTGAAATACGGAGAAAATGCAACAAGCTGTGATAACTGCTGGTTGATAAGTGGAGAGGTGACCTTCTCCAATGATGAAAATATGTGTGTACTCGAGGAACCAGCTACACGTTGTAACATATATCCAGACCGTAGTGCAGTGTTTCCTTGCTTCTATTGCTATTTCTACTCGAACCTTCCACCCGAAGTTAAAGACTACCATTCCGACTGGAAAATTCTTAATTTGAGGTACGATGTTGCCAATGGTTACATCTACACAGACGCAGAGAATCGATGTCAGAGTGAGTTTGGAGGACATCTAGCCCTGCCAATGGAGGTTTACAACGCCAGTTTAATAGGATTTGAACAATGTAGACGGGCTTGGTTTTATAAAGGCATGTTTGGAAACTGTTGCTATTTTGACATAGGCAATCGAACGTGTTGGTATAATGTATTGATTGGTACACGATTCAGAGTCTCTGTACATCATGATAAAGAAGTTGATAACAGTGGAATGTGTTCCGTTTCAAAATCCTTAGATCTTAATCAGTATCCTTTTTCCAGTTATGGAATAATTGCTGTTAGAGGGAAGAATAGGAATTCGCTAACATACACTGAAGCAAGTGATATGTGTGTCGAGCTTGGAGGAACGCTAGCAATTCCTGAACAACTAGAATCGGCAAATGCGGTTGGTTACCACTCAGATTTGGAAGGATGGGTTTTGGATGGAAATATAGCAAGTGCCAAATATAAAGTGTCCAGTATGACTCCTATCGGTGTTGTCATCAAATCACCGGTTAAAACGAAATACGACGGATTTTGTTATATCCCGCAAATTACTCCTTAAAAGCTTGGTTCCCACTAGCTAGAGGACACAACTAGAGGACGTGCAGTACGCGCTACAACCCAATATACTTATTATTAGTATTGAATGATCCGCTTACCTAGTGGGAATTCTATTTTAACATATTAAGTGGTGAATCCCAATCCATTCACACTAAAGCTTGGTTCCCACTAGAACACAAGCCGCAACACAAGCCAATTGACAGTTTGAATGATTCATCGATTTTGATTGGTCAATTCGCCTGCGTTGCGTTCTAGTGGGAACTAAACTTTAGGTAGTATATTAGTTACATTGTACAACTGAGTTTCGGTTATGAAGCTTAACCCTTCACCCTTCCCCTATACAAGTATAGCTTCGTTACCTGAAAAGGGATCAATGCACCAAGCACCGATAACAATTTAAATCATTTGCATATATTTTTCTTCAAAATTTATTGTCAACAAAAAAAAAATACAATAATGAAGTCATTATAGACTACGATTCTATCCCCACTACAAAATGTACACACCGAATAGAAAAACAATGTACAAGGGTGGTGGTTAATATACACACAATTTCTCTCTGTGATTCTTCCTATATTACAAGTTACAATTAATAAAGGGAAAAGCAAATTAATTTTGCTAAATTCAAAACAGGGTGCCCTAATAAATATTTTCAACTTGTTTACTAGAAAATAAATAAATTCATTCAAATAATTTTAAGTTGTTTCCAAGTTATCACAAAAAAAAATCATAATAAAAAAAAACCGAATTGATAAGACTAAGATTGTATAGTAGCGGTAGATTGGTATGATAAGACCGACTACTAACGCTTAACTACCGCTATCGATACTCAGTAACACGGAACCAGCTAGTCACGCAGAGACATAAAATCCTGTTTAATTTTATTTACGTCAACGTCATTTAACATCACGTAAATTTACTGAATTCAGTATAATCATTTTAAATCTTAATTAAGCAATTTCAAATTGATTTCATTTCAATCTATAATATTCCAGGAACCAAGGCTCAAATCCATTTTGTTTCTATTATTTAAAAGGTGCTTACAATTGGGAACCTAATAATAGAAAGACATGCTTAATGCTTAGATTGTGTCCTTGTTCGCATAGTATAAGACCGTGTAGATGTTGATGAAGACGGATCTAAATCACCGGCTTGACTTTCTTCTTTTTTACTGTCCGTGCTTTCTGCGGGCGACGGGGGTTCCGTCATGACCGTTTCGGTGGCACCGTGCTGTTCAATCATTATTACATCCATCTTTGCTTGACTCGGTGACGATACGTTAATAGCGACACTTTGAGCAGCTTTTGACACTGCCTCTTGTAGTCCAGCAGCCCTGACAACCTGCGTCTGAAGGCCACTACCAGACTGCAACATGGGTGGCGCAATGGACACAACATGCGTCGTCTGCCCACTGCTTTGTAACTTTTGAGCATTAGTTACCGAGACGACTTGAGCTAATTGTGATGCGTTGAGCGTCGTGGATGGACTGGAGATGACCGTAATCGGTTTGCTCGTCTGTTGAAGGGCAAGTGCTGTGGATACATTACCGGTCCGGCTAAGTTGAATTAGTTGTTGTCTTGGGATCTGTTGAACAGTGGTCTGACCGCCGGAAGTTTGCTGGACTTGTACTTGACCGGACTGAACTGCTTTTTGTACCTAAAACCAAGTGATAAAATATTAGAAAACAAAAGTAATAAACAAACACAGAGGCAGTTTAACACATTCTCACTCCCAGATTTTGACAAGAGATGTAATATACTGTACACAAAAATATAAAATTAATATATGAAATGTACCTGCTGTGCTGTAGTCAAAGTTGGTACCTGGATGTGCTGTGTGGTACCTCCCTGCTGCACCTGAGCTACTAGCCTAGCTGCCTGAAGCTTTTGTTGCTGGCTAGCTAGGAACTGTGCCTTCTGAGTCAACTACAACAAACAAAATTAAAAGTTAAAGTAGTTAAAGTTAAAGTATATAGCTTAGAGTTGAGAAAAAATGTATTTCATTAAATTTACATTGTTTCTACCCAACCCAATTTATGCATTTGAATGTTAACCTTTTTCAAAATATGATAACTTTTAAATATCTTTAAATATTTTATTTTTTATGAAGTAAATTCGCTAAATTTATGTTTTTTAAATTCTAATAATTGTTATATATTTCTTTAGTGAAGAGCCTGTTATTTTAGTTATAACATTCTTACCTGAGCAGCTTGTTGTGGCGTCAATGTTTGGATTTGTTGTTTTTTTTGTCGTAACAGTTGCTGCATTTGCAATGTACGCAGTTGTTGAGGTGTGAATGTCAGCTGTTTTAAAGTTTGACCTTTCTGCTGGCCTACGGTCACCACTCCACTGACCGTTACACCGCTTACGGTGGTCACTGCGACCTTGTTAGCCGATTGGTTCAACTTGTGCTGTTGTAACTGACGTTTAATGAGTGAGATTTCTGCTTCTTTTAGTGGCCGTGTCAATGTTGCTGGTTTCTGCTTTAAAATAAAAAAATTATAAAATTATTAATCAAATGCTAGTCATGTTTGTGGAAAGGAGAAAACGTGATAAAGATATTTATTAAAACAATTTTAAAATGTTTATCCTTCTCTATGAACTTAATGTGTAAAAACAATTCAAAAACATGTACAGTGAGCGAGTGAATTATTACAAACTGGTGATTAGTTGAAATGAAAGCCACAAAACTCAATATAAGTAGGAACTAATTAGACAAGCTAGCATAATTTCAATACCAAAATAAGCCAACGAGGAGTAAAAGTGGCAGGTTAGCAAGGAGTAGGAAGAAAATTTAGGAAGAAAGAATTATAAAAAGTGAGTAAAGTAATGTGTCCAATTACGGTAGTGATATCATTGCAATTTTATATAGGCACGTCACATTTTTTTGTCACATACAGTTTGTTAGTTTAGACAGAGCTTAAAATAAGACTTTTGGGAAATTGTTTGTAATTTATTAATCGGTCATGTCTCGATTTGCAGTACCAAAAGATTTTTTTTTCTTTCTGTTATTCATATTTTAGATTATGAAATTTATTATGATTTTCTTCAACGCATTTCTTTTCTTTTTTTATTTAAGGCTCGCCCAACACAAGATGTTACAAACATCTTTCTGGTCTTTTGCCTTCATTTTCTGATATACTTTTATAATTCTGTACAATCCTGTTTCTTGTTTTCCTACTGTATGTATTCAGATTTTGTAAATAAATGTCTATTGAATTGAATTGAATTGAATCAGATTTGAATTTGATGAAATTTGTTTCTGTTGAAGATTATATTAAAATATTTTGAAAGCAATGAGTATATTATAACCTGCACTCTTTGCTGTTGTACAATGCTAGCCACAACAGCAGATGAACTTCCACTGGTGACCAGTTGTTGAGAGGCTTGTGCCTGGGCATGTGCCTCAGCTTGGGCTGCCTTTGCTTGGGCCTGGGCTTGCTGGATACGTTTCAAATCAACTTGCTTGAATTGCTAATGGAAGGTGTATACATACTAGTGTTAAAAAGCTCATGTACAAGAGTAAAACATTGCCAGTCAACTCTCTCAAAATCAAACAGATTTGTTACAGTATCAGACAAATTTGTTACAATCTTTCCAGTATTTTATGAACAGTGTCACATGTGAGGCCGGCATCATAAACACAATATCACACGTGACACTGTATTAGACTAACCATAAAATTAATTCCATAAAACAGAGTAATGTAACAATGTATCATGTAATTTGTCTATCGTACCAAACAAATATTATTTGTAGATAAATTAGAAAACTGGCTGTGCAACCAGACACATTAGTTACAGTAATTCATTTGATGAGTTTTTGAGAAAGTTGACAATACTACTAACATGTGAAGCACTACAGTACACAACAAACTTTGGTTTTTTGAAATAAAAATGTACAAAGCATATTGTAAGAATGTGGAAATGTGGGAATTACCCCAGAAACGTGATACAACAAAAGAAACATACAAATCACAAGCAAGTACTTACCTGTTTTATGGTGGTTGGTTGCGCCTGAGCTTGTGCTTGCCGTTTGTAAGCATTGAATGCGGTTGTCAAATTAGCAGTAGAAATTGTTGCTGCGGGTAAGTTCGAAGTTGTTGCTGTGGAATTTAAATCAAAATAGAAATGAACATAATATTATTTATATAACTGTATATTTAGTTTGCTTAATCATGTTTGTAATTTACAAACTTATCATGGTTACCTCACGGCGAAATTAATTCTGTTGATAACTGAAATAAAAATACCCAAACACAAATCAATCAATAAATCTATATACAATAATAATAAAATATACATCCACCAAAGTGAGTTCTCTTATTTTCAGTTCAGTAGTAGGTCCCAATACGAATAGAGTAAAATCGTTTGTAAATACCTTTAACCATAGCTGCAGATGCCAATGAGGTGGTTGGAGTCACTCTGGCCTGAACAGTGGTCACTCCAGACACAGTGGACACCATGATTGAAGCAGTAGTCGTGGGTCGTGCTTGAGTGACCTGGATGGCAGACGTTGGTAACGTAACCTGCGTCGCTCTGCCACCCTGAGTTCTTACAATCTGTGCTATTGACGTTGCAATCTAACAAAAGAAACCATGTAGAAAATAAATACATTCAAAGTCTAAATTCCTAGGCTTTCTTGGAATAGTTGCCATGTATACAGTCAAAGTCTAAATTCCTAGGCTTTCTAGGAATAGTTGCCATGTATACAGTCAAAGTCTAAATTCCTAGGCTTTCTAGGAATAGTTGCCATGTATACATTCAAAGTCTAAATTCCTAGGCTTTCTTGGAATAGTTGCCATGTATACAGTCAAAGTCTAAATTCCTAGGCTTTCTAGGAATAGTTGCCATGTATACAGTCAAAGTCTAAATTCCTAGGCTTTCTTGGAATAGTTGCCATGTATACAGTCAAAGTCTAAATTCCTAGGCTTTCTAGGAATAGTTGCCATGTATACAGTCAAAGTCTAAATTCCTAGGCTTTCTTGGAATAGTTGCCATGTATACAGTCAAAGTCTAAATTCCTAGGCTTTCTAGGAATAGTTGCCATGTATACAGTCAAAGTCTAAATTCCTAGGCTTTCTAGGAATAGTTGCCATGTATACAGTCAAAGTCTAAATTCCTAGGCTTTCTTGGAATAGTTGCCATGTATACAGTCAAAGTCTAAATTCCTAGGCTTTCTTGGAATAGTTGCCATGTATACAGTCAAAGTCTAAATTCCTAGGCTTTCTAGGAATAGTTGCCATGTATACATTCAAAGTCTAAATTCCTAGGCTTTCTTGGAATAGTTGCCATGTATACAGTCAAAGTCTAAATTCCTAGGCTTTCTAGGAATAGTTGCCATGTATACAGTCAAAGTCTAAATTCCTAGGCTTTCTTGGAATAGTTGCCATGTATACATTCAAAGTCTAAATTCCTAGGCTTTCTTGGAATAGTTGCCATGTATACAGTCAAAGTCTAAATTCCTAGGCTTTCTAGGAATAGTTGCCATGTATACAGTCAAAGTCTAAATTCCTAGGCTTTCTTGGAATAGTTGCCATGTATACAGTCAAAGTCTAAATTCCTAGGCTTTCTAGGAATAGTTGCCATGTATACAGTCAAAGTCTAAATTCCTAGGCTTTCTAGGAATAGTTGCCATGTATACATTCAAAGTCTAAATTCCTAGGCTTTCTAGGAATAGTTGCCATGTATACAGTCAAAGTCTAAATTCCTAGGCTTTCTAGGAATAGTTGCCATGTATACAGTCAAAGTCTAAATTCCTAGGCTTTCTTGGAATAGTTGCCATGTATACAGTCAAAGTCTAAATTCCTAGGCTTTCTAGGAATAGTTGCCATGTATACAGTCAAAGTCTAAATTCCTAGGCTTTCTAGGAATAGTTGCCATGTATACATTCAAAGTCTAAATTCCTAGGCTTTCTTGGAATAGTTGCCATGTATACAGTCAAAGTCTAAATTCCTAGGCTTTCTTGGAATAGTTGCCATGTATACAGTCAAAGTCTAAATTCCTAGGCTTTCTAGGAATAGTTGCCATGTATACATTCAAAGTCTAAATTCCTAGGCTTTCTTGGAATAGTTGCCATGTATACAGTCAAAGTCTAAATTCCTAGGCTTTCTTGGAATAGTTGCCATGTATACAGTCAAAGTCTAAATTCCTAGGCTTTCTTGGAATAGTTGCCATGTATACAGTCAAAGTCTAAATTCCTAGGCTTTCTAGGAATAGTTGCCATGTATACAGTCAAAGTCTAAATTCCTAGGCTTTCTATGAATAGTTGCCATGTATACAGTCAAAGTCTAAATTCCTAGGCTTTCTTGGAATAGTTGCCATGTATACAGTCAAAGTCTAAATTCCTAGGCTTTCTTGGAATAGTTGCCATGTATACAGTCAAAGTCTAAATTCCTAGGCTTTCTAGGAATAGTTGCCATGTATACAGTCAAAGTCTAAATTCCTAGGCTTTCTATGAATAGTTGCCATGTATACAGTCAAAGTCTAAATTCCTAGGCTTTCTAGGAATAGTTGCCATGTATACATTTAAAGTCTAAATTCCTAGGCTTTCTAGGAATAGTTGCCATGTATACAGTCAAAGTCTAAATTCCTAGGCTTTCTTGGAATAGTTGCCATGTATACAGTCAAAGTCTAAATTCCTAGGCTTTCTAGGAATAGTTGCCATGTATACAGTCAAAGTCTAAATTCCTAGGCTTTCTAGGAATAGTTGCCATGTATACATTCAAAGTCTAAATTCCTAGGCTTTCTTGGAATAGTTGCCATGTATACAGTCAAAGTCTAAATTCCTAGGCTTTCTTGGAATAGTTGCCATGTATACAGTCAAAGTCTAAATTCCTAGGCTTTCTAGGAATAGTTGCCATGTATACATTCAAAGTCTAAATTCCTAGGCTTTCTTGGAATAGTTGCCATGTATACAGTCAAAGTCTAAATTCCTAGGCTTTCTTGGAATAGTTGCCATGTATACAGTCAAAGTCTAAATTCCTAGGCTTTCTTGGAATAGTTGCCATGTATACAGTCAAAGTCTAAATTCCTAGGCTTTCTAGGAATAGTTGCCATGTATACAGTCAAAGTCTAAATTCCTAGGCTTTCTATGAATAGTTGCCATGTATACAGTCAAAGTCTAAATTCCTAGGCTTTCTTGGAATAGTTGCCATGTATACAGTCAAAGTCTAAATTCCTAGGCTTTCTTGGAATAGTTGCCATGTATACAGTCAAAGTCTAAATTCCTAGGCTTTCTAGGAATAGTTGCCATGTATACAGTCAAAGTCTAAATTCCTAGGCTTTCTATGAATAGTTGCCATGTATACAGTCAAAGTCTAAATTCCTAGGCTTTCTAGGAATAGTTGCCATGTATACATTTAAAGTCTAAATTCCTAGGCTTTCTAGGAATAGTTGCCATGTATACAGTCAAAGTCTAAATTCCTAGGCTTTCTTGGAATAGTTGCCATGTATACAGTCAAAGTCTAAATTCCTAGGCTTTCTTGGAATAGTTCCCAAGTCTGTATTCACATCCAAGCTATATGTCTCCACTAACTAGATGTTTTTATATGTAGATGGTTTATTGAACCAGTACTAGTAACTAGTTATCAATAGTTGAATATATATGTTACTTGCACTAGAAGTATAACCTATTGTGATTGTATGAAATCATTTATGGTTTTATGTATATTTGGTAGTTTGTGCCCAAATATGGTAGTGATATGCCCAAATATGGTAGTGATATGACATCATCATGTCCATATATGGGCACATCACATTTAACTTACCTGGTTATTGATAAATACTGTATTTACTATTAATAAACATTATTTGTTAGTTTATCTTACCTGAGATACATTTGCAGATGTTACTAACGGTTGGTTAAGACGTTTGTTTATGCTTGCTATTTGTTGCCCGGTTACAGACACCACACCTCCTTGTGTGTTTACCACTATGCTGTTACCAGTCCGTGCAACAGTGCTGGCCTGCTGTAAACAACAACACATTTTTACAAAAATGTTTGAAATTAAAATTAAACAAAAAACATATTTCACACAACTATCAAATTGAACATACCAGAACTGTAGTAGAAGCAGCAGTCGCAACTGCTGTGGTCTTAGCAGCGGCCGCAGCTGCATTCTGGGCTGCCGTCTGTTTGATTTGAGCTTCTTTTTCTTTCTTCTCTTTTGCAATTCTATCTGCTCGTTTGGCAGCCACTTGTAGGGGTAGCAAAGGCTTGTCATAATTAATGCTATAGTCTTGCAATACTGCACTGTGTTTAGGGTTTTTCAATAGAGGATTATTGAGTCTGAAAAAAAACAAAACACACAAAATTATGGATAATTTATTATTTAATATTTGCACAAAGGGGTTGTATAGACCAATCATAGGGTACTTTAGTCATTACTTTATTCATATGGTATTTAGTTGTTACTTACACTTGTTTAAGATAAGGTTGCCTCTTGCTCACAGCTAGTCTTATCTGATCAAACTTATTGCTGTATAACATAGTATGTGAACTATTGTTATCCTGTGTGTGTAAATGACTCGTCTTCATTGGCCGGTTATTCTTGGTCTACAAAACAAAATTGTTTCAAAAACAGTTTTTATTACATTCATACTCAGCAAGAGGGGTTTAAGTGGCACTGTGTCTTAGTGGTTGACATGCTTGCCTATGAATCATAGTGTCTTTGGTTCAAATCCTGTCAAATTTCAGCTGTCTACACTTTCAAACTAGTTTGACAAAAAAAGTGTGATGTACCCAAATATGGTAGTAATATGCCCAAATATGGTAGTGATGACATCATCATGTCCATATATGGGAAAATCACATTTTTTTTGTCACATAAAGTTTGATAGGTTTAAGCCTTACATGAGACTTGGTTTAAAAAGCATGGGTTTCCCATCCTGTAATTGAAAAGTTTGCTTGCTGTTATGGCGTAACAATTGGTTGTCTACACTTACCAATGATTTGTACAACCCTTTAGACTTCTTCTGTTTCTTTGGATTTGTGTCGTAGAGTATCTTGCCCTCTTCACGTGGCACAATAACGCTTTCGTAGCGGTTCTTACACTGCTTTGGTGAGCGATAGATACGACTGCAAGAGTTGACCACATCACTGACCAATTCCCAATTGATGGTGTGACCTGGAACTAGCACTTGCAGACTCAGAGGGAGTTCAAGAAGGGTTTGTATTGTCTATGGAGAGAATGATCATTGATGTTAAAATATTTAATAGTTTCCGTGTTCTGGAGTAAATGAGTAAAATTATTTACGATAAGATGTTTCACTAGATCGAATGCATATTTGGGATTACAAACAAAAGTTGTCTCACATGAAGTCAGCAACACAACAGGAAAAGAAAGTGGTATGGTATAATGAGATATCGGACGTTAAAATATTTAATAATTGCTTTGTTAAATGAATTATTTATGATAAGAAGTTTCACTAGAAGAGAGCAGTAGAAGTGGTATGGTATAATGGTAAGGGATATCAGACTAGCATCTGAGAGGCATGGGTTCAAGTCCTGTTTGTCATATTGATTGTAGCCTTAGGCAAAAAACTTTACTCTAAATGCCTCGCCCTTCAGATGGGATGTCTTGAAGAGGTTACACAGTATAGAGAAAAAATACATCAAAAAATTGTTCCTGTACAATCTTTACCTGTAATAAAGCCCAGTCTTCATTAATCAACCATTCTGGGCGATCCTGCTGTGTGTCTATCTCTGGCTTGTGTACCGTAGGCAATGGCTTCATAGGCTTCACCATATCCCGCATCTTCTGTTGCTTGGCATCACGTCGCATCTTGTGCCACGCTGAAGATGGACGATCAAAGAGGGAGCGTGGTGGCTGCATATGATCTCCCTTGGAATGCGTCTTTGGCTTACGAACTGTTGCCACTATTGAGATAGAAGGAAAGGTTAAAGGTTAAATAAAAGTAATAAACTCTCCCAATATCGGAAACATTTGGGTTGACCTAATACATCTGATTTTTGCAAAGTCTGGAATTCAGAATGTGTTTTCAATGGCAAAAATAAATTTGGGATCTTTTGTGATTTTGGGCGAGTTTTTGGTTTTTAGAGAGTATTGGAAGAGTTGACTGTACACTGTTACTACAAATTATTTTTAAGATGTCACATATCATGATATGATTTTAAGATGTCACATATCATGATATGATATATGATATGATATGATACTGTAATTATTACATTCGCCTAGATACACCGGGAGAATCTAACAACTTACCATTAATTTCCTTTGTTTTCTTATGTTCTTTTTTGGTGTAGATTGATGGCAACTGTGTCTCTGTCATAACTGATGGTTCATACATGACATACATTGCATGGTCTAAGTACACATCAGTATCGTCTTGTGGTGGAGTGGGTGGAGCCCACATCTAAATTAATAACAATCCAAAATTGCTAATGGTCTTACTGTATAATGTTGGCATTTATCTTTGGCTATTATATTATAATGCATAATTTTTGAAAAGTGCGATGTAGGGAAAACAAACAAATGCAACACAAATATATCTAATTAATTATGTAGATCTACGGAGTAAACTTACTGGCATAATCTTGTTGGTTTGAGAGATATAAATCTGTAAAAACAAGTATAACAAGTTTTTAAATACATAGATAGATATTTGTCTTTTGGTTGGAAACCAAACTGAACATTAACAGTAGTACAGTACTTGCATTTTTACATGGCATTACTTAGCATTCATCTTTGCAATTCATTTCCATGTAATCTTACTCTAGTTATTAAGCTCTGTCTACACATCAAACTAGTTTGACAAAAAAAATGTGATATGCCCAAATATGGTAGTGATGACATCATCGTGCACTTATATGCATGTGTACATTTTTTGTCACATAAAGTTTGTAAACAGAGCTTTAGAAACATGCACCAAATTATTTGTCCAAAACCTTACTTCATACCAATGCCATTTGACAGATATAAATGCAAGTCTTGTTCCCCAAATGCTGACCTAAATTAGAATTTTTATCTCACTATCTTCCAGTTTATGCTTCAGTTCTAATGACTTTAGTGTTATGAGCTCCATTTGTAAGTACTGTATACAAGACAATATTGGACAATATGTAGCAGTAATTTTGTAAGATCATAAAATGATTGTCATGTTCCAAATTTAGCAATTTATGTAATTCCATGTGTATTTTGTTATGAAATTTAGACTATTTGGAGGGCCATTTAATGCTAGTAACGCAAGGTTTGCAATACACAATGTTTTCCCAAAAAGGAAAGTTGAAAAAAAGCAAATAGTTTTTCTTTTTGTAAACACATGGCATACTGCAAACCACGCTTATATCTTATAACTTTGAATTGATGAACTTTGAATTGATGAATTGAACTTTGAATTGATGTTATTGTTGTGTAGAATGTGTAAAGGTCTGTCTACACCATCAAACTTTATGCGACAACAAAATGTGATGTGCCCATATATGGACATGATGACGTCATATCACTACCATATTTGGCAGATCACACTTTTTTTTGTCAAACTTGTTTGATAGTGTAGACAAAGCCTAATATGTGATTTTGATACTCAATTGTGTTACTTCACTAGCTTGTTTGGGATGGCTTATTCAGAAAATATATTTTGACAAGAATTGATATTAAAATTGTGAATCAAAAGCCACTGTATACAATTAGGCCTTTGCCATTCCAAAATAGCCTATGTGAAGCTCAGACACAATTGTGTACCAAATAAACATTCAATTTAGATGACAATTTTCAAATTTTTTTTAATAAGCCTGCTATCCCATCACAAACCAGTGGAACAAACACAAAGAGCGGATTGTTGGTTTCAATTTTTGTTTTTATTTGTTCCTTACATTTTTAGCAAGGTGGTATTTACAGACAGTGACAGTACAAAACGTAACTCATCATTACTACTTACACAAGGTACATATTAAGCTTGGTTCCCACTTAGACGCAACGCAAGGACATAAGCCCACCGTAAGTAATTTAACTTAATAACGACGTAATTAATCATCCAAAATGTTGCGTGCGTTGTGTCTGTCGTTGCGTTTAAGTAGGAACCGACCTTCATCATAATTATCCTAATTATTTCTGAGGATAATTCTACAATTATAGTCAGAATTACTAAACAAGTGTACATTTCTTTCATGATTATTTTAAAGAAAAACATTTTTTTTAAACACTATTTCAAAAATCAAGCGTCAAACTTCCGACACGACCAAGACATTATTTAAAGTTAGATAAAAAAATATTTTGAGATGGTTATTTAACAACTAGGCTTTTAAATATACACATCGGAACAATATAAACTATATAATATATGTACTGAGTAACAAGGAAAACAATAGTTTTAGATAGGAACAAACAAGCGTGAATAATATGCAGATAACTAAATTGGCGGCGGGACATAGACCTTAGCACCTCTATCCAAGAAATTCAAACCTTATTAACGTAGGTATAAAACAATATAGCCTTTGACTACTTGAACTCAACATAAAATACAAACTTCAATATTGCAAAACTAACAAGGAGTTGTGAAATATTCATTTAAAAAAATATATTTGGTAGAAATTATGAACAAATTACTTATTTTTCTTGTTCTTTGAGAGAGTTGGAGACATGAGTTTTGGGCTAGCCCTGTTTGCCGGTGACATTGATTTGTTGCGTGGGCTACTAAGCCTTTCTCTAGTTGGGGACATTAGCTTTGGACTCCCAAGCCGTGGAGATCTGAATGGCGATGGTAAAAATGGTTCCGTCTTGGCCTTTGCTCTTGTAAGTCTAACTTTGCTTGCTCTGTCAACAGCAACTGTCATCCTGGTCATTCTTCTTGCTGGTTGTTCCTCCTCTTCTTCACTTTCACTATCACTATCTTCTTCCGATTCCTCTTCTTTCGTAGGCCTGCCTTTTCTCTTACTAGCTGCTTTAGCATCAGATAAATCTGATGACTTGCGGTCAGAATCATCACTTTTTTCATCCGTCTTATCTTTCCTAGGTCTGCCTCTTCCTCTTTTAACTGGTTTATCACCAGCTGATTCTGGAGATGAAGTGTCGTCGTTGTCTTCTGATTTCATACCACCTTCATTCAATTTCCTCGAGTCTGGATTAGACTTTGCGACATTAGATAAAGTTCTTTTTTTAACTACAGGTAACAGGAGATGCTCAGGAGAGATCAACCGCCCTGATCTAGTTTGAAGAGACACTTTCTGTGCTCGTTTCTCCACTTGAGATCTAGTTTGAAGACATGGAAGGTCTTTGATATGATTCTCTTCTTCAGTTTCTGATGACACAATGCTTGATGCTCTACCATTTAAATTTAGTTTGTCTTTGAAAGTAACTTTCTTAATCTTATTTCTTTGATTCTTTTCCACCTCTTCCTCTGTATCATCATCATCTTCTGTGTCTTCACCAAGTATTTCATGATAACTTTCGGTATCACCTTCCCCCTCCATGTTGCGCTTATCAACCAATGCTACAATATCAGCAATACTCATACCAGGTTCTTCTTCATCATCTTCCACCACTTCTATTTCATCAATATTTACACGGTCTTCCTTTTTATCCGGAACTACCACCATTGGGACATCTGCTGGAGACTCAATTGTATCAACTTCCTGGGTTACTTCCATTACATCATCAACTGTTTTTACTGGCGTCGATTCAATGGCAATTGATTCTACTACTGGTTTCTCTGTTGGAGAAACACTTGTAATTTCCACTGTTGATGCAATTTCCAATACAGGCATACATTCAACATCAACATCTTGAAGACTTTCAGCGTCCAAAGTAGAGGATATCCTGTCAATTGCCACTTGCATTGATTCTGTAGTTTTTTCTAAAACTGGTGGTTCAAGTACTATTGTAGGTGACTTTGCATCTACCGAGTGCACCATAGGTTCTACCGATTGCACCATAGGTTCTCGTTCCATTTCGATAGTTGCTATCGCTTTTTCTATGGGCATTGTCTTGACTGAAGCCGTTTCCTTTACAGTTTTCATATCACAGAGTGTTTGTGCTGTTGAAATTGTATCAACTACAACAGTTGCACCAACTACCACAGTTGCATCAACTAATGGAGTTGCATCCACTACCTGACTCTTTTTAACTACTGGACTTGTTGCGACTCTCAGAGTTGTACTAACTACTGGAGTTGCATCCACTACAGGAGTTGCATCAACTACCGGACTTGCATCAACTACCGGAGTTGTCTCTGGTATTGGTGATGTTTCCATTGCAGATGTACTTTCACCTTGGTCTGCTAAAACTTGTGTCTTTTGATTTGATCCAACATCCCAGATACAATTAATGTTTGACAAATCAACAGACAAACTGTTTGGTTTTGGTTGAGAACTATTGTCGAGTTGATCTGTCATCTCCTTGCGCATACTGTTCAAGATATCCCATATACTACTTCTGGTCTCATCAACGTGCACCTCTTCCAGTTTCAAATCATGCGCTTTACTGTGAATTTCTTCTAAGGAATCGTCCATATTGTCATTGTTCACGCTAACATCTATAGCTTGAATCGGTTCTATTAAACTATTTTTAATTTGATTGAAAAGCGAAGAGGATGGTATATCTTTCTTTTCATTTATTTTCGGAGATGGAAGACCTTGTTTGTGGGAAGGAGGCTCTGGTAGCGGATTTGTAATAACGGGTTTCAACAACCCTTTCATGATGTCATGTCCCCAGACATGCCTTGGCATCTTATCTGGTGAGTAATCTTCAGAGCTTCTGGTTAGGTCACTATCAGGACTGCCGATATCTAGAAATAGATTCCGATCACGATCTACAACCGAGTTATTTGCATTTTCTTTAGGAGGATCGAGACGAACGTCTTTCCTCGATTGACTACTGTCTCTACTTAATCTTTGGTCTTTACTTTGTTCCTTACATACTTTAAGTAACCTATCAGGGCTATTATCTTTGCTTTTTCTACTTTCTGGACTCGCATCAGTGCTACGTGTCCTTGGACGATCGGATCCAGAGGCATTTCTCGATCTTGGACTCAAATCAGAACTGTTCCTAGTGGTCCTAACATTTGTTTCATTACTAAATTTGTCAGACTTTCTAGCCCTACTAGACCTTCTAACACTACTATCATTTTGAATATCAATGCTCTTTTTCTTGCCAACACCCTTCTTTGTTTTTTTACTATGCACCTTATTGTACGCATCTTCTCTCGTATATGTATAGAATATTTCATCTTCTTCCATTTCAGCCTTGCGTTCTTCTTCCTCCTTCAAAGCTTGTAGGTGACTAAGCTCCCATTCTTTCTTGGCTATTTCCACTTGCTCCTGAAACAAAACAAAAAATAATCTTTCATTTTAAAACCTAAATTAATTGGTTTCTGCTACCTCAAATTATCTTAAGTGCAACGCTAGTGGTTTGACCAATCATAAGCAATGGGTTATTCAAATTTTCAACTCGCTTGCATTGTGGCTTACATCTATGCGTTGCATCTCTAGTGAGCACCAAGCATTAATCATATTAAATTAAATGTTCAATTTCATCATACCTCAGCTTCAACCAACTGGTCATCTGTCAGTGGAGCAACAGTGGACTCTAGGAAAACCAGTGCATACTTCTCTATTGGTGTTAGCTGCAAACAGAAACATTTAATTATTATACAATTACATTCTGTTTTCAATCTTTGTGCAGATATAATTCAAAGGCAATGGCCTTTTGCATCATTGATCGTCTGTTTTTGGACAATGAATATACCTGAATTATTAATATGTGGGTCTTGTTTTTAAATGCTCAGTCAGATGTTAAGCTTCTTCAAATAAAATTCAGAGACTCTAGTCAAACATCATTGCATTAGGGTCATTAGTGGTTAGCGGCCATTTGTGACTTTTTAGACAAATCAGTCGGCCAAGATCAAAATGCTGGGAGACAATCCTCTAATCTTTGAATACTGTGCAGAACAGAACAATGTCCCATTCAAAGGTTGAGTCTAAACGCATTTCATTACCTGCTCATCAAGCTGTGCAAGTTCTATCTCCACTCTAGAGGGCTCCTCTTTATTAATGGATTTTTCTTCACCATCAAATGGAATGGTCTCGTCAAACTCGGCCAATTCTGCCACTTGTTCAGCGTGCGCCATTGATGCTGCTTGAACGTCCGTTTCATCCTCAGCCTTAGACAGAGCCTTTAGAAATAATGGAGAAAGTTTAGACTCCTTTCCAGTAGCCTAGACTATACAGTAAAACCACACAGTGGCTGAAAAGGATCCTAACCACCATCTTAGCAACACATCAACTGATGAAGTGTATAATTTGTGAACTCGGTATCATAAATAATGGAAAATGTTAATATTCTTTTTAGTTGGCTTTTGCTTCTTTTCATATCTATTTTGCTGCTGTGTGTCAAAGTCCTAAATTAACTGAGTACAAGGTTGTCTATAATAACTAATAAAATCTAAATTTGTTAACCTTAAAAGCTTTCAAAACCACATTTTCTGTGCATTTTAATTATCTTTCAAAGGGTGTTAATTTATGGCCAGGTCCACGGCATGTGGGTACAATTGCACCCCCGCATGCTTTGGTAATTTGGCCAATGAAAGTCTTAAGCTTTGTCTACACTATCAAACTAGTTTGAAATTTTTTATATATATGGCCACATCACATTTATTTTGTCACCTAAAGTTTGATAGTGTAGACAGAGCTTTAACAAATTCTGTACTAGCACTAAAATTTCTAAGTAATCCAACTTGTGTTTTACCTGTTCCAATTGAATCTGCGAGAGGTCTGGTTTAGGTGCACTTGATGTCTTTTCTGGTGGGGGCATCTTTGCAGCAGAGTCTTCCTTGCTGGAGACTTCATTAGATTTCACTGGCGTTGGCAGTTCTTTGACAGTTGCAGAAGAGCTTTGAGATGTCTTGGCTACTTCTAACTCTGACTTGCTCTCTGGCTCGTCTGGTTTTTCAAACAACTCCGTCAGTGCATGCTAATTAAAAATTAATTTATTCATTTAAAATTTAATGAAAGGGAAAAAAAACCTTTGAAGAAGCATTTGTAGTTGCTTACAAATATATAAGTAAATGCTCAGATACATAAAATTGTCTTCAATTTCATTTTTTTTTCAGAGACACTAGTCTGAATCATCAATGCATTTTACATGAAAACATTTAGTACAAATTAAGAAGGGACTTGATGCCATAGAGTACACAGCTGTCGTTACAGTGAAACAAACATCTTCTTTAAAATAGTGAGATTGTTGTAAATTTTGTAAATGCTGAGCCTTGAACCGGTGACTTAAGGTTATAATGTGGGTAGCTTTTTAACCTTTTTTCCATTTTAAAACATTTACAATTATTATGAGTTATTACCTTTTTAAAGAATGCAGTAGTAAAGTTGCCACCTTCAATGGACACATCTGCTAGTAATCTCTTTTGGTGAGCTTTCTTCAGGATGTTTTCTTCTATTGTCATTTCACTTACAAGTCTGTTAAGAGTAAAATAACATTGTAACATTCAATAGTATAATAATGGTCTTAAAAGTGATGGTTCAGAGTCTATCAGGAAATGCTCAGTTAAAAATAAATATCTCCAAATTATTTGTTTCAGAGACTCTAGTCTGAATCATCATTGCATTTCATAGTTGGAAGAGATTTTAAGTAAAATAAAATATTTTTACGTTTCTTAAAATGTTTTTTATCAGCCAAAGGATAATGTTTAGTTCTGCAGTTGTTTGATGCTTTTATTTTATTGCCTGGCCTAACATTTATACACTAAAGTTCTTCTAAGAGGGAGCTTATAGAAAGTCATACTCTATATAGATATATAATCCACTACACTATGCGTTTCATCCTTTCAAACCAATATACAACATACCTGTAGATATGAACATCTCTTGTTTGTCCAATCCTATGACAACGATCCTGAGCTTGGGCATCCATTGTGGGATTCCAGTCACTGTCGTAGAACACCACGGTATCGGCTCCCGTCAAGTTAATACCGAGACCACCACTACGGGTCGACAAGATGAAACAAAAGATTCTTTTGTCCGCATTGAAACGTTCCATCAACATCTAAGTAAGTGAATATGTCAATAAGTTAGTATCTACTAAGTGTATGTAATTTCTGATAAGATAATATACAAACAAAAGAATGTAAACCTTATAAAGTTTCAACAATACATTATCTGTGAATTGCAAATACACTTTTTAAGGATGTTACTTTGTGGCCAGGTCCACGGCATGTGGGTACAATTGAACCCCCGCATGCTTTGGTAATTTGGCCAATAAAAGTCATCATTATTAATGTTTTACAAAGGATTAAAAGAAGGTACTGTACCTGTCGTGCTTCAACTTTAGTGGCACCATCCAACCTAAGATAAGTATGACCATGAAAGTTAAGAAACTTTTCAAGTACGTCCAGCATCTTTGTCATCTGGGTGAATATTAATACTCTATGACCATTTGGTTTTAAACGTCGTAGTAACACATCTAGTGTTTGCAGTTTGCCTGTAAAAAAACAAGAGTATTCAATTCAAAGAACACTTATTAACATCAAACGTTAGGTATATTGTCAAACACTATTCTTCTCAAAGGTGGCAATCCTGTTCACAAGACAAACGTACACACAAGATGCTCTACATAAACAAAGTCTTCGGGAGCGGAGTTGATTTTGTCCTTAGGAAAAAATCCTGACATCTGATTTTAACCAAGGACACACAACAACCGACGTAACTTAATTTGAATAACACAATTTTCTCCCTCTAAATGCCAACTCATACAGCGTTGTACAAGGCCCGATGAACCGTCTCATTAGGAGAAAATTAAAAATATTTAAAGTTCTTCCAACGACCCTAAAACTACGCCCGAAGCTATCTTAAGGCAGGATTCAAGTCAAACAGCACCGACGACTCATTTTGTTGGGCCTTATCGTACGATGCTGTTCGAGTTGACCTTAATACTTATTCAACAAAGAGCTAAGGT
This sequence comes from Antedon mediterranea, assembly GCF_964355755.1. NCBI lineage: Eukaryota > Metazoa > Echinodermata > Crinoidea > Comatulida > Antedonidae > Antedon > Antedon mediterranea. Next base: position 37,639,423 of record NC_092672.1, read on the forward strand.
ATACTTGCTGCCAACAATACACTTACCACAATCATATTGTATAAGTCTTAGCTCTGGAAACTGCAGCCTATTAGCATTTTGCAAGTGATACAAGCATTTAGTCCTTGGGTTTAACTCATTGAATAGCACATCCTGAATGTAGTTATGATGGAGGGCTTCACTGAAATTTGCTGATGTGTGCAATGACACAGATGGCGCCCATACTGGGTTCACAGTCATCATAAACCTAAACAAAAACAAATATGAAAATCCTGGTCACTAAAAATTTAATTCACTTTTGAATATCCAATAATCAAACAGGTTGAGAGTAACATTTAAGTTGCAATATTACAAATATTGTAATGCTCAGATACATAAAATCGTCTTCAATTTCATTTTTCCAGAGACTCTAGTCTGGATCATCAATGCATTTTACTTGGAAAAACACAAATTTAGTATTTATTATGTTTACCTTTTAAAAATTGGTTGCAATTGTTTAATCTTAACTTCAGGTGTTTCTATAGATTCTTCCAAGAATTTTGTTGTTTTAAAGTAAAAATCGGAGCGGTTCGGCGTTGGATGATTGTGCGTGTTATAACAACTAAAATATCCAACACCACTAAAGACATTCTTAAGTTGCTGTGGTGTATCTAAGCAGTTAATGATGGAGACAGCACGGCAGAGGTCTTGTCCATAGACAGGCTTGGCTCCGCATCGCCAACTATTGATGTCTGCTATGCGTTGTAGAGTAGCCTTGTGTCTTTCTTCACGCTCTTTCACAATAGATTCCTGCAAGAGAAATTAAATTAAAAAGTTGATATAACTGTCAATACATTTAAACTCTGTCTACACATCAAACTTTATGTGATTTGCCCATATATGGACATGATGATGTCATATCACTACCATATTTGGGCACATCACACTTTTTTGTCAAACTAGTTTGATTGTAGAAAGAGCTTTTACAATTGTCGAGGTGAATGCTTTTAGTTTAATTTTTTTTAAATGAAAGAGTAAAGCCTAGTAAGTTAGAATTAGTTAATTTTATTTGTTCAAGTAAAAAGTGAAAAGTTGTAATGGTCGTCCACTTACGAGGTACAGTGGAGATTTTTTAGGATCAGATTCAGTTACTTTTCCTCTACTAGATCTCGTTCTTCCTTTTGCCAAACTTGTCGTGCTCGTCTTTGGCGTTGTCATCGACGTAACAACAGTCGCAGCGGTTCCAGATGCTGCTTTTGTCGTAATGGTATCAGACGTCGTCGTGGTATCTTTTGGTTTTGAATCCGAAGATGAAACGGATTTGGCGACATCCGTCAGACGGACGGCAGTTGCTGGAGACACCACAGCCATCGGTGTTGAATCCTTACGTGACATTGTCGTGGAGACATTGGCAACAGAGTTCGTTTTAAAAGAAGGATGGCTTAAAATAAGACTGGCAGCTGAGTTCTGATTAGAGCTGGGTTGTGAAGCTACCTTCAGAACTAATCCGCTTGTTGTTACAGTTTTTGAATTGGCTAATGTTACGGTTGGTAATGGTGATGATACCACAGTTGCTGTGAAAGATAAAAATAATGACAAATTCATAAATATACCATAAATTCCGAAATTGGAAATATTTCTAAAATTATTTACATACAGCTTGTATGTGGCAAAGTGTGCTTTAGAAATCTGTATTATTATTAGTAGAGGCTATATATGGTTTGACCTTGAAAAAATTCTAATAAAAGGTCTTTTGGTATTTTCTTGTAGCTTTAGGTGTCAATAATTACCAAAAAATTTTTGCAGCCTTCTAGTTGCTGCGTTAGTGAGATATTGAGGGTCAAAGGTCAGTCACCTTTTTGTGGCATTTGATGGCTCATAACTCCTCAACTCCTGGGTTTAAAAGACAAATGTGGTTTCTACATCTATGTTTTAGTGGTCAAACAACAAAATAAAGTTTTTGCAAATTTTGGGTTACTTGTGCCATTGGTCAGATAGTCGGGTCAAAGGTCATTGACCTTTATTCATTAATAACTACTGCTAGTGTAGGACCTGAGTAAGATTTGTATGCATTCAATTTAGGAGAGAATATCTCAACTGTTATAGGATAATTTGACCCCAAGGAACAACATGGGATATGTGTCAAATTCGTTATCTGGGGCGAACATGCCCAAAATCGGGGTCAAAGGTTAAAAATGTGTGGTTCTTATATCTCAAAAACCACTTGTCATACAGATTTGCTTTTGGTGTCAAATTGTTCAGAATATACATATTTATATTCGGTCTAACACAACTTTTACCCAAAAAAATGACCGGAAATGCTTTTACTGACCTTTGACCAAAAAACACATTTTCGGGTTAAATATTTAAAATGTCAATGGACACACTGTATGGTATCAAATAAAAGCATATACAATATGCTACCCATTGCTACCCAACTTGTATTTAATTATGTGATGTTATTTTTGGAAAATATGCATATTTTATTAAATTTAGACAAAAATTAGTATAAATAATAATAAACAAATAATTCTAGCGTTGTAATGAAATATTTGGTATAAAAAAGAAAAGACTTAGTTGTAGTTTATTAAGTTCTTTATTTGGTAGACCAAACAAAATGGCATTGCAGTAGTCTAACCGTGATGTTATTAGTGCATGGACAAGTTTAATAAGCAAGGAGTGTGTTTGCGAATTGATCTTATGTTACGAAGGTGGTAGGTATCAGATTTACTAATGTTGTTGATATGTCTGGACATAATCGTTGCTGAGTCAAATACAACTCCGATATATCTAACCTCCAACGATGATGTGATTGATGTTTCTAGCAATGGCCAATTTCTTGAAGTGTTTTGAATGAAGAAATAAGATTTCTGTTTTACCAGGTTTAAAAAGAGCATGTTTTTAGTTAGCCAATCCTGAACATCAACAACACAAGCTTTGATAACCGATTTCGCCTCATTAAACTCTGCTGGATTAAAGCTGATGTACAGTTGTGTATCATCTGCGTACACATGATATTGGACACAATGTCTCTTAATGATATCACTCATGGGCGAGATGTAAACTAAAAACAATACTGGACCCAGTATTGATCCTTGAGGAACACCGCATTTCAGGTCGATAGAGGTGGATTTGACATTACCAATCCGGACCTGCTGCTTCCTAGAAGACAAATATGACTTGAACCAATTTAGAGCAGATCCACATATACCAATAGACGAGAGTCTTGCAATAAGAATGGAATAGTCCATGGTATCAGAAGCTGCCGACAGGTCGAGGTACACAGAAAAAAGACAATTACCTTTATTCAGAGTTAAAATAATATCATTATGCACCTTGAGAATGGCTGACTCTGTACTGTGGTGCTTTCTATATGCTGATTGAAGAGGGTCGAACAGATTATTGTCGTCAAGAAAATGTATGAGATCTAAAGCAACGCATTTCTCAAGGATCAATTAGATAAAAAAGCGACATTAGAAATAGATCGAAAATTTGCCATGCAAGTATGATCCAGTGAAGGTTTCTTTAAAATAAATGTAACTAGACCCAACTTCAAATCATCAGGAAAGGTCGTACCAGTTGATAAAGATAAATTAATAATAATTCTAAATACTGAAGTCAATTATGCACATTTTCCATAAAGTTATATTCCTAATTAAAAATTTCAATACAAGTTGGGTAGCAATGGGTAGCATATTGTATATGTATATATGTGTCCATTGACATTTTAAAGAATAATTTAACCAGTGTTTTTTTGGTCATTTTTTTCGATCAACCAGCATCGGCCAACAGCTTAAGATCTGCATGGCAACTTGTCAAACAACTCTCAGGGAAGAGATCTCAAAGTGCCTGCATCATGGGAGAGGATCGTCTTCTAGCATAGAAAACTCACTTCCACAAACTACTATCGGTGGAGACTTCAGTGGTAGATGACATGGATATCGTCAAAATCTTCAACTTAACCACCAGATAAGCTCCGAGAGGTTCTCCGAGGCTGAGGTGTCAATTGCCTGCAAACAGATGAAATCTGGCAAAGCACCTGGTCTTGACGGTCTTCCCATCGAAATATGGAAATTACCTGGCACCCAGAAAGCTCTCACTTCTTTCTGCAATCAAATTCTTGATGGAAACAGGCCATCAGAATGGGGAATTTCGTTCATATCCCGAAAAAAGGTGATCTTTCAAAACCAGATAACTACAGGGGTATTTCATTATCAAAATTGGCTGCAAATATCTACAATCGCCTGATTTTAAATAGGATACGTCCTGTGATTAATTAAGTTTTACGCCCCAACCAGAATGGCTTTCGTCAGGCACGATCAACAACTACGCACATTCTTGCACTGAGGAGAATTGTTGAAGAGGTTAAGAACCATCACAAAGAGGCAGTCATTATCTTTATTGACTTTCGCAAAGCCTTCGATTTCATCAATCGCAACATCATGATGAAGATCCTCTTAGCATACGGCATCCCTCATAAAATTGTAGAAGCCATCAGAGTAATGTATATCAATACATCAGCAGTTGTCCTGACTCCAGATGGTGAGACTGATTGCCTCAACATCGACTCTGGCGTAGTTCAAGGAGACCCTCTTGCTCCATTCTTGTTTATTGTCTGCCTTGACTATGTAGTGCGATCAGCAACTACATCATCAGACGGTCTCACCCTCCGCCGTAGTAGAAGACATACAGCTGAAGTACTACCACACCTGGACTTTGCCGATGACATCGCCATTCTTGAAGATTCCATACATGCTGCCGAAAATCTACTGCACAGAATTCAACAAGCCACACAAGCTATAGGTTTATACTTAAACATCAAGAAGACCCAATTCATACATTTAAACCCCTCATCACCTTCTATAACTCTCGCAATGGATGGATCAGCAATAGAACAAGTAGAAGATTTCAAGTATCTCGGAAGCTACTGTTCATCCACTAACCATGATGTCGAAGCAAGACTTGGTCAAGCATGGGGTGCGCTGAACAGTCTTTCAAAAATATGGGCATCTCGTATCAACAAGTCCACAAAAATCCGCCTCTTTAAGTCAACAGTTGAAGCCATTCTTCTTTACGGCTGTGAGACATGGAGTCTTACTTCATCGCTCTCAAAATCATTGGATGGAGCATACACCCGCATGCTGAGGAAAGTCCAAAACATCCCATGGTCCTCACACGCCACCAACAAGACACTATATGCCAACCTTCCCCGTTTTACGACCATCATTCAAAGACGTCGCATGGGCCTTGCCGGTCATGTTATGAGAAGCTCTGAGCCTGCCTCAAGAGTTCTCCTTTGGGAACCAGAAGAGAAAAGGAAAGTGGGAAGACCTCAACTGACTTCGCTCGACATTCTGTTGAAAGATACCAAACTAGACCTGAGTGAACTGAGAAAGAGCATGCTTGATAGAGATGTGTGGAGACAAATTATCATGGCACCCACTTAATAGTGGGATGACATTAAGTAAGTAAGTTTGGTCAAAGGTCAGTAAAAGCATTTCCGGACATTTTTTGGGGTAAACGTTGTGTTAGACTGAATATAAATATGTATTTTCTGAACAATTTGACACCAAAAGCAAATCTGTATGATTTGGTTGTCGAGATATAAGAACCACACATTTCTAACCTTTGACCCCAATTTTGGGCATGTTCGCCCCCCCCCCCCCCCCGATAACGAATTTGGCTCATATCCCATGTTGTTCCTTGGGGTCTAATTATCCTATAACAGTTGAGATATTCTCTCCTAAATTGAATGCATACAAATCTTACCCAGGTCCTAAACTAGTAGTAGTTATTAATGAATAAAGGTCAATGACCTTTGACCCGACTATCTGACCAATGGCACAAGTAACCCGAAATTTGCAAAAACTTTATTTTGTTGTTTGACCACTAAAACATAGATGTAGACACCACAGTTGTCTTTTTAAACCCAGGAATTGAGGAGTTATAAGCCATCAAATGCCACAAAAAGGTCACTGACCTTTGACCCTCAATATCTCACTAACGCAGCAACTAGAAGGCTGCAAAAATTTTTTGGTATTTATTCACACCTAAAGCTACAAGAAAATACCAAAAGACCTTTTATTAGAATTTTTTCAAGGTTACATAGGATAAATGTCACATATAGCCTGTACTATATATTATTATTATTATTATAATACAGAAAGCTTCTGGGATGACATTGCTTATAAACTATGAGAAAATCCTATCATTGGTAAACTTCCTACTTACCTTTTGAAAGAATAGAGGTAGATGAAGCAGGAAGGTTGTCCGTGTTGAGAGGAGACACGCGTACCACCGGTCTTAACGAAGCAGGTAGGTTGCTACTAAGTTGAATCTTACCAGATGATACGGTATTCACTGCACTTAACAATTGAGTAGCTGCTGTTGAAGACTTAATTACATGACCACTACTTGAATTAACTGTTGGTAGGAAAACCACAAAATATTGATATTAAGGTTGATATAATAAATGTTGATAAGTTGATATCATTAATGTTGATATAATAAATGTTGATAAGTTGATATCATTAATGTTGATATAATAAATGTTGATAAGTTGATATCATTAATGTTGATATAATAAATGTTGATAAGTTGATATCATTAATGTTGATATAATAAATGTTGATCAGTTGATATCATTAATGTTGATATAATAAATGTTGATAAGTTGATATCATTAATGTTGATATAATAAATGTTGATAAGTTGATATCATTAATGTTGATATAATAAATGTTGATCAGTTGATATCATTAATGTTGATATAATAAATGTTGATAAGTTGATATCATTAATGTTGATATAATAAATGTTGATAAGTTGATATCATTAATGTTGATATAATAAATGTTGATATCATTAATGTTGAAATTTAGTATAGGAAACCGGAAAGTATGTATGTTATACTCTAGAAGCTTTCAAGAACACATCATTTGTGAATTGCAAGTACTTTTAAAGGATGTTAATTTGTGGCCAGGTCCACAGCATGTGGGTACAATTACACCCCCGCATGCTTTGGTAATTTGGCCAATAAAAATAGCATTTATTTTTAAAAATATCAACAAAATTCACATTTCACTTATATTTCAAAATTATAAAAACAATCGTTACAGTTATAAGATTGATAATAAAAGAGCAACACAACAGAGGACACTCAGAAAATTGGGGATGGGGGTTCGCAGTAAAGAGGAGGGGGTTAGACGCCCAGGGCATAGACACCAACAGACATACTAACCTCCTGACGTGGTAATAAGAAGCTGTGTTCTCGGTGATTGTGCTGTGGTGGCGCGTAAACCTTGCGTCAACAACTGAATTTGTGATGACCCAGGTCGACTGGTTGCAAGTATTTGTTGATTGGTGGATGACTGGCCAACCTGAGTGGTCGTTGCCAGCTGGACACCTCGTAGAATTTGTTGACCGCTAGCAGTCTGAACAATTTGCACTATACCACCTATCAATTACAAAAAACCATATTACTTATTCATAACAACATGTATTTCTTTCTCTTTCAAAGTAAACAAAATAACAATTTAAATATAAGAGGCAAAACTCAGGAAGTATTAACATTTGAAGGTCTCCCTCCAATTAATTAACGCTTTGCATATCTTTTTCAATGTTTTTTCCCTTTTAATATATATTTCTTAAATGTTGTTATTGTATCCCATTTTGAGGTCTGAGAGAACATGATCTGATTTCTCAGTTCGTGAGCAGGGATTCTGGTTGCTTTAGGCTGTAATATGCCTCAGTACAGGGGAGTAGCCTGTATGCTGCATCTTGCAAGCCATTGCAATACAACTGGATAAACAACTATCGCATGTAAAGGTCTGTCTACACTATCAAACTTTATGTGACAAACAAATTAGTGCATATATGGACATGTCATATTTAAGCATATAACTACCATATTTTGGCACATCAGGTTTTATGTCAAACTAGCTTAAAGCTCTGTCTACACTATCAAACTAATTTTTTTTTAAATATGTGCTCTAATATGGTAGTAATATGACATCATGTCCATATATGGACCTACCAATGGTTAAAAATACTTTTCCTGTTTTCCTACCTTGTGGCAATTGACGTAATTGACTAGCTGGCAGAGCTATCCTTGTCCCATGCTGACCCTGTAGCTGTACCGTGATTGGATGCGTTAAAAACTGAGCACGACCACCACCCTGTTAAGAACAATCAATTTACAAAGTTGAATATTGGCAATTTGTAAATAGTAACAAAGTATATTAAACCAAAGAGAGAAATGCTACATTTTTTAAAAACACAATTTTCTCATAAGAGGTAATAAGAGTACTGTACATCAACACAACAGCGATACAAGCGGTCATCAAAAGAACACAACGGCGATACAAGCGGTCATCAAAAGAACACAACGGCGATACAAGCGTTCATCAAAAGAACACAACGGCGATACAAGCGTTCATCAAAAGAACACAACGGCGATACAAGCGGTCATCAAAAGAACACAACGGCGATACAAGCGGTCATCAAAAGAACACAACGGCGATACAAGCGTTCATCAAAAGAACACAACGGCGATACAAGCGGTCATCAAAAGAACACAACGGCGATACAAGCGGTCATCAAAAGAACACAACGGCGATACAAGCGGTCATCAAAAGAACACAACGGCGATACAAGCGTTCATCAAAAGAACACAACGGCGATACAAGCGGTCATCAAAAGAACACAACGGCGATACAAGCGGTCATCAAAAGAACACAACGGCGATACAAGCGGTCATCAAAAGAACACAACGGCGATACAAGCGGTCATCAAAGAAAACAACGGCGATACAAGCGGTCATCAAAGGAACACAACGGCGATACAAGCGGTCATCAAAAGAACACAACGGCGCTACAAGCGGTCAGCAAAGGAACAACGGCGATACAAGCGGTCATCAAAGGAACACAACGGCGATACAAGCGGTCATCAAAGGAACACAACGGCGATATAAGCAGTCATCAAAAGAACACAACGGCGATACAAGCGGTCATCAAAAGAAGACAACGGCGATACAAGCGGTCATCAAAAGAACACAACGGCGATACAAGCGGTCATCAAAAGAACACAACGGCGATACAAGCGGTCATCAAAAGCTCTGTCTACACTATCCAACTAGTTTGACAAAAAATAATGTGATGTGCCCAAATATGGTCGTGATATTCCCAAATATTGTAGCGCTATAACATCATGTCCATATATGGGCACACATATAGTTTTATAGTGTTGACAGAGCTTTTAACGATTTATTGCTTAATGATCAGTTCCTGGATAGGCCAACTTCACTAAAGCTTGTATTAAATAAACAAATAAATCTCACCTGAGGCTGGAGTATAAGCCGTTGTTGTAAAACGCCACTGGAGGGTATCGTGTAGCCAGGTAGCTGCTGCAACTGTGTGGTTGTTGGAACTGTGTGCGGTGAAACCAAGGTGACTGAAGAGGGCGCACTAATGGTACTAGCAGCTGTAGATACTGTTGTGCTTGCATTTGTTACATGCTGACTAGATACAGACAACACCAAACCTTGACAAAAAAAAATTGTAATTTATAAATGGGCCGGTTTTACAGTTTTATGTTTACTTAGTACTTGGTCGTTGTCATCTTGAATACCCCACAAGGAAGTCTGACAAGAGGTATTGGGGAGTGGCTTATTAATTGGACACTATCTATTTAAACAGTAGCTACTTATATAACATGGCAATATTTAAACAATTTACCTTGCGGCGTTGTTGACGCTCGTTGAAGGATGGTACCAGTTGATGTCTTGATTAGAACGTGACTTACAGCAGGCGAGGCTGACCGTACAACGGGCGTGGCCGGAGTAATGGTCGCACTCGCAGTGGTAGTTGTAACAGGGGTTGAAGCAGTCGGAGAAGGTGATGCTCGACCGGTTTCTTTACTTGGAATGTGACTGAAGAGTTTGCCAGGTTTCACCCTGACTTTGTTTGGTCTCGCTGGGGGTTCAGGTAGGGAATCAATCTCTTCTATTAGAGGTCTTGGGGTCTGTAGTTGCTTGATTCTGTGTGCAGCATATGCAGCTAAGTTTAGTTCATGATCAGCTAAACACAGGTTAAATGATTCAAACTTTATTTGCTGCAAAAAAAAAAAATATTTATAACATTACTTGCCAAAAAAAAACGAATCTTAATATTATAAAATGTCTTTTAAAATGGACCTGAAATGGATTTTCGATTTTTTTCATTTTAGAATGATGTTTTGGGGGCTATTAGGTGTTGTTAGAATGTATATTGTTACAAAATATAAATTGGCCCTTTTGGGGAAAGCCCCATTTGAAAATCAAAAAAATTCGCGGGTGACGTCACTTTGCGAATATATTCCTATCCCTCCAATGGACAATTTGCAGTTTTTTGGCTATAACTCTTGAAATCTATGGAGTATTTTCTAAAAAATGCTTGTGCATTTGCAGAAACGTATTTAGAATTTTTTTAGATAAAATTAGTACCGTATAAACGGTTATTCATCGAGTAAATGACGATTTAAAATCTTAAAATCAACGGGTTTTTTCTGGCAATACCGAAGTTGGCCTGGCAACGTTGTCCGGGATACAGCTCCGTGTGCAATGATGCGTATCCATATTTTCCGTTCGTGTATTTTGTATATCGTTCGTAATTTATACTGCTAAAATGTGTTAGTTTCTTTAGTTTTTAGTTTAGCAGAATTAAATTAGTAATATGAGATGATAATTAAATTAGTAATATGAGATGATAATTTATTTCGAAAACGAATTTTATTCATATTTTACTTTGGCTTGACAATGAGCGCAGCAAGTTGTTGATATCGCTTTGGTCCTTGGATGCACATGAAACGGAGCCTCGCCGCATGATGTGGGTGGTGGATCGACTCCGCGCGCTGGATTGGGGGCCTAGGCCTAGTAAAGGTTTGGGAGGTAGGCCTTCTAAATTCGGGTTTTATAACAAACGAAGTACATTTTAGGGACCTATATTTCAACAACATTAGATATTGAATAAATTAGTATTAGTGTCAACGCTTCGCGTATCTTTCCAGGCCGTCGATCATTCACTGACTATCGGGCGGCATACACGCTCTCGATATCATCGTGTATATGTGACGTCGTGAATATAGAGGCTTCCGACGGCCGTTGAAATAGAATATTGCAATGGCGTGAGTAATTTTCGCTAATTTACCATGGTATCTTAAAATTTCGTTTTTACTCAAAATACTATACATTTTGTTTTTATTTGTATGGGTTTGTGTTAATTTGATACATTTAAATAACATGTGTGCATTTCTTGAAAATCGAAATTCCATTTCAGGTCCATTTTAAACAAACATACAGTACTTAATATTGTAATAACTGAACACTGTCAACTCAAAGGTTATTTATAAAATTTTCTACTTTTATATATCAAAAATGTCAAAACTATTTAGTTGTTTTAAAACTTTACAACATGGGTTAACTTGAAAACAAACTAAATTTAATTGTTATTTAAAAAATCTTTGATTTGTATATTTATCAGACTTAATGTTGTTTCTTAGAAAGCTCATGAACAAAATTTAGTAAAAAGAGAGAAAATGAGAATAAAATACCTTAAATGGATCATACTCAAGTGCTTTGACTACCAAGGCAGCAGTCCTGTACACTATCCCTGCCATAGTGAGTGACGACACGATTGGTCTCAATTCAAACAAGTCTGGATGGTTACACACTTTTCGTAATTGCATTAAAACATTTATAACACTCAAAAACTGTCCACTAGCTAGAGTTTCTTTTGTTCTAAAAACATAAGAGAAAAACAAAATTGAATTTCTTTTTAATGTACACATCACAAACATTTTATAATTTTGGAAAAATTGAATTGAAAATTTAAATATGTTTGAACAGATTGTATCCTTTAGCAGGTATCCGAATAGAAACATAGAATTCTTTCCAATGTTTATCCAAAGGACTGGTTAATATCTCCCCTATGAAACGGCCAATGTGAAAATGGTTACGATCTCACTTGGTAGCTGGAGGGGATTTAAGCATCTACTTAAGTTACATGCAATAATCAACTTACTTAGTTCTAGACATGAAATCTTCATAGAGGTAGCGTTGTCTCTTGGATAATCTACACGTTACAATATGTTCATATTTCTTTGGTAGCTGTTTTTCAACTTCAATTTTCAATCGACGTAATAGAAATGGTCGCAAAACCTAGGGAAAACAATTTATATTGCTTGAAAATTGTAATACCTTCAAAGTATGAAGAGTACTGGGCCACCTTATAAGTATGAAGAGTACTGGGCCACCTTATAAGTATGAAGAGTACTGGGCCACCTTATAAGTATGAAGAGTACTGGGCCACCTTATAAGTATGAAGAGTACTGGGCCACCTTATAAGTATGAAGAGTACTGGGCCACCTTATAAGTATGAAGAGTACTGGGCCACCTTATATTGGTCAGTTACAACACAGCATTTTAAAGAAACCAGTAAATCTTTTGGAAGAGTAGGGGTACCCCGGTGTACTGGTCCATTCAGCCCCTGTCGCTGTGTACAAACAAACAAACAAAGGGACCCTTACTTAGGGGAGTAGAAAGTTGTGTTATGTTTCATCCACACCCGTTGGCCATTTCGCTTAGTAGGCTGCAAGTCACATTTCATTCCCCCATATACATTACAATACTCAACAGAGAAATTAATTTATTCTAGATCCCCACCCCTACACCTTCAATTTGTTTACACCCACTCTCGGCTACACCTTCAATTTGTTTACACCCACTCTCGGCTACACCTTCAATTTGTTTACACCCACTCTCGGCTACATGCCTGAACACAACAGATAACTTGTAATGCAATCAACTACCTACCTTATGCAGCCGTTTGATCAAGCCTTCATTATAATCTGTATTCCCTTCTATCATTCCCGTCACTGGGTTTGCAAACCATTCCTTGAATTCCCGATGGGATTGGAAGACATGGGGCATAAGGAAATGCATAAGAGACCAGAGCTCCATCAGACTGTTTTGAAGCGGTGTACCTGTGAGTAGCAGACGACGCTGACTGTTGAAATTCAATAACGTTTGCCACCTACAAACCAAAAGAAAGGTATCATTGTAAATGTTCATCTGGTTTCTAAATAACAATGTGTAAATATATGACCCTGTGTGTGTGTGTGTGTTATAATCTCGTAATTCGTACCATTGGTTTGATAAAAAGAATTTTTTACACACAATGCAAGGTAATTTGTAATATCTTTAGGGCTATTCCAAGATTTTTTTTGTGTGAAAAAAAAAGAAGAAAATGCAGACTCCAACTTAAATGAGAAGTATGAATGAATAATTATCAATAAGTTCAGATTGTATCCTTTAGCAGGTATCGGAATAGAAACATATAATTCTTTCCAATGTTTATCCAAAGGACCGGTTAATATCTCCCCTATGAAACGGCCAATGTGAAAATGGTTACGGTCTCACTTGGTAGCTGGAGGGGATGTTCTTCAATTTATTTTAGTTCCATTCAAAATAGAAGATTGATTCACTAACAATTTAAACCAAAAAATAACAAAAATACAAACCTTTGCGATTTAAAGTTTTTAATATTTTGTGCTTCATCCAATATAAGATATTTCCACTTTTTTCTTCTAAATGCTTGATGGTCCTGTATCACTAATTGATAAGAAGTGATACAAACATGAAATGCATTGCACTTTGTCCAACCCTACCAAACAAAAATAACAATATTGAATCTAATGCTCTGTCAAAAAAATGTGATATGCTCAAATATGGTAGTAATATGACATGTTCATATTTGGGCACACCACAATTTTTGTCACATAAAGACACTACAAATAGAAAATAATATTGAATCTAAAGCTCAATCTACACTATCGAACTAGTTTGACAAAAAAAAGTGTGATGTGCCCAAATATGGTAGTCATATGACATCATGTCCATATATGGGCATATCACATTTTTTGTCACATAAATTTTGATAGTGTGGACAGAGCTTAACTTGCAATATTCTTTGAAGCAGTTTTTATATTTTAAATTAGTTACAGATTGTATAATTTGGCAGGATCTAGAATAGAATTATAAACATCAATGTTATGCTCTCATTTTAATAATTATATATTGTTTATGTATCCTTTAGCAGGTATCAGAATAGAAACACAGAATTCTTTCCAATGTTTATCCAAAGGACTGGTTAATATCTCCCCTATGAAACGGCCAATGTGAAAATGGTTACGGTATCACTTGGTAGCTGGAGGGGATTAGTATACAAACACCGTGAAATCTGTGGCCAGAGGCTTACTAAGTGTTTATGACTAAGTTTCTCATGATCAGCAATTTAAGCATGGTTGCAGCTCACCTGTCGTTTCTGCTTCCTTTCTTTTTGGTTGCCAAAATAAGTGAGAATTTTAAAAGCAGGACACCATTTCTTTAATTCCATCTCCCAATTTAACATTACACTAGTAGGAACAACAATTAGATGAGGTCCCCATATACCTGTACAAAACAATGCATTCAAATGATAAATAACACCATTATTATACATTTGCAAAAAGAAAACTATATAGACTGTAAAATACTGTATAACACTATTAATCATACCTTTGCGAAAACAAAATGATATAGGTTATAAAATACTGTAATTGTTGCAGCTAAAAGAACAATAAGTATGTACTTACCTTCTTCACAAGCAAGATGTGCTAGTACTGCTATTGTTTGTATTGTTTTTCCTAAACCCATTTCATCAGCTAATATACCATTTAGTCGCTTCTCATGCATTGTTACAAGCCAGTCTAACCCAATGTGCTGGTACTCGCGTAATGTATGTCGAAGAAGAAATGGAACTTTTGTTTTAACCTGAAATGAAATACACACCTAGAGGGGTCAGTGATCCATTAGGCGCTATATAAATACTGTTTATTATTATTTTATTATATTTGGTTATGAAATATGATTCTTGTTGCATATATTATAGTGTACATGCTGTAAAATCTTGATTTTATATATTTCACCTCATTATTTGTCTTTGTTTTAAATTTCCTTCGCATCGCACAGCAAGAAACTCGCCAATTACAGGATGGATAAACTATTTTATAATTTATTGTGCTTATACTAAGTTTCATTTGATGTTTTGGGAGTGGAGTAGTGAGTTACAACCCTGGCACTAGGTCAGAACCCTAAGTTTCATTTGATGTTTTGGGAGTGGAGTAGTGAGTTACAACCCTGGCACTAGGTCAGAACCCTGGACATTGGGATTGGAAGGCAAGCATGCTATCCACCAATCCAATAAAAACAAAACATGGTAGAAAAAATGCGACACACTTGTAATAATCTCAAAAGAAAAGCAAGAACCGTACCGCAGTGGTTTCTAGTGTATATCCTGTTGGCTGGATACTCTGAGCAGTGGCTGCAAATTCTGTTATCTCATTATTTGGACTGCTATCACTTGAACTCTGACAAAACAAAAGTTTAATGACTATGAATATATATATATATGTCAAAGATAAACTTTGTCATAAAATGTAAATACATTGAGAAAAGTGTTTTTCTTGGCAAGATAAGATAAAGCCTATGTAAATACAGTTTATCACCGATGATGGTAGAAGAGTTGCAGCCATGCAATAAATGTTAACATCAGGTTAGTTTAAAAGATTTTTATCAAATCCTTTATTATACATTTCGGAAATATGTCAAAGATTTTGAAATTTTTTACATTATTCACAACATCACCTAAAAAGTTGGAAAGCTCTCCAAAAAATCCGCAAAAACAGCAGATGATATAAACTACCGTACTGAAAACTGTTTTAATATTTAGTCAAGTCATCCATTTGTAAATATTTTAATGCATTTTAAACCTCATTACCTACCTCTTCAGTTGGTTGCTTATTTTCTTTGTCTGGATTAAGCAAGTACTCAATATCCATTGCCTCTTTACTACTTTCCTCTTTATCTTCAATATCTTCCAATTCATCATATTCATCCGATTCGTCTGTATCTTCTATAAAAACAAACATAATATTTTGATTTATGAATTATTAAATATTAAAAGATACAGGGATTATGTTTAAATAAGGTTTTGTTTCCTCAAATGACAAAATCACTATGATAGATGTATCCTTTGGCAGGATCTAGAATAGAAAGATAGAATTCCTCCTAGGTTTTATCCAAAGGACTGGTTAATATCTCCCCTATGAAACGGCCAATGTGAAAATGGTTACGATCTCACTTGGTAGCTGGAGGGGATTAAACAGTCGTATGTCTCTTACAATTTAAAATATAACAGCAAATTATCAGTACTTTACTTTGAGATAAATAAAGAAATGAATTAAAGACACTACTGTGGAAACTGAACATGTTTTACCTATTTCAATAGTTATTATTTTCATGTTGCACTGCGAGACTCCGAGCGCTATATAAATGTTGGATATTATTATAATTATTTATTACAGAGCAATGACCTCACCTTCAGTAATAGTGTCATCATCATAATCATCCTCCTCTTGTTCATCATCATCATCACTATCTAACTCTGCCTCAAACTCGTCATTATACGCTGCCGCATATTTCTTCATCAGATCTTCAATAGATAGCTCTCCCTCGGCAGCTAGTTCATCTAATTCTGCTTTGTGGTCTTGACATCCCTCTGCATCTTCTTGTTCTTCCATTGTTTCTTCGTCATCAACAACTTTTAAAAGAATTTAGTTTATTTAGGATTTAAATTATATTTCTTTATTAATAATTTAAAAGTACAACAAAACACATGTTAGTGTGTATCCTTTAGCAGGTATCAGAATAGAAACATAGAATTCTTTCCAATGTTTATCCAAAGGACTGGTTAATATCTCCCCTATGAAACGGCCAATGTGAAAATGGTTACGATCTCACTTGGTAGCTGGAGGGGATTTAAAGCAAGTTTATTGTTTTACTAATTTAACTTTTTAAGTTGAATTCATACTCACTGCTAGCCTCCTCTTCATCATCAGTTGGAACAAACTCATTGTCTTCCTTTTCTTTTGATTCCTGAAACAAATTAAAATCAAATGTAAAAATAAAAAGCAACGTAACTAATGACAGCCGTAATTGATTCTATGCTTTGTTCTTTATTTTAATTTATTCAAGAAGACTAACAAATCGGAAATGAGGAAGAGCAACAATATAAAATAATAAAAGAAATGAAAATAAAATCATGTAATCTGTATTATTAATTCAGACATTTAGTCAGCAGTCATGGAATTCCTTAAAAAGTTAATTTTTAATTTAAAGTAAAGGTCATATATTCTTCAACAGGTCACACAATGTATGTTAATAGAAAATGAGGTTAACCATACATTGCTGTATTTTGACCATCTGGTTTTTAAATATTTGGCAGTATAATAACCCAAAGTATGTTACCTTTGTTGGGGCTTTACTTGCGTCTAATTCAGCAGGTTTTTCTAGGATTTCAGGAGGGAGACTATCTAGTAGTTCTTGTATAGGTAACTGACTTTCCTTCTCAAGCAATTGCAACTCATTCTCTTCTGATTCTACATTTGTTCCCGCCTCTTCTTCTTCCACTCGTATCGTTGTTTCATCGTCTGACTCTTCATCTTCAGGTTGGAACTCCGCATCTGAATAAATAACAAAATTAACGTGAGGGCTCCAGGAAGTCTTTCATTGCTTCCGTTTAAAAGTGTGTTATGTATTCTATAATAATGGTGATACTGTAGTGTTAGTATGTATCCTTTAGCAGGTATCAGAATAGAAACATAGAATTCTTTCCAATGTTTATCCAAAGGACTGGTTAATATCTCCCCTATGAAACGGCCAATGTGAAAATGGTTACGGTATCACTTGGTAGCTGGAGGGGATGCTAATGAACTATGTACTAAAATGTATTTATTTTATTCAGTCCACAACCAACAGCGATCAAACCGCCACTAACAGGTTGATCTAAACATAATAAACTATAATAATATATTCATATAAGCAACAATAACATAAACAAAGATTGGAACATTATAGAGATTTAACAATTTTATCCTTAAATACATTTAAACTATCATAAATGAATCAATAGACATTTAATTTTTCTAAAGTGAAATTGCTAGACTTACCATCTTTTGGTGTTTCACCTATAGACCTTGTAGGGCTTGATGGGACAGATCCTATAGATGAGCCAGTAGTACTGACATTCAAGCCTTCTGTAAGCCAGGAGGAATACTTCTCAGTTTGTCCAACAATGAAATCAAGTTGTAAATCAAGAGCCTTTTTCCTTCGCTCATCTAATCGACTTTGTTGTTTGTATTGCACTACCTATAAAACAAAAAAATGATAAAAACATGTCTGTAGTTTTTACGAGTGTGGGTGGGTACCAATTTAAACAGGATGCAAATGTTTAGTCTTGAAAATAAACATAAATAAATATCCATTATAATGTAAGATCAAATTAAATACAAAAGAAAGCAGTTGCCTTTCTTTTGAGAGTGATAATCTATTAATTTACGAAGCATTTTACGAGCCAGGCATTAAAATGTCAATGCTAGCCCCTGCCAATGCTTCGATGGAGTACAATCATTCTTGATAAGTTGATATAGGAATGAATCTCACTGTAAAATCTTGTTGACTACCTCCCTACCCTTCGTAAAGGCTACCCATATGAATTTCTTTGTGAGATTGCCTCTTGACCACCCTTTGTATTTGCTATACTGTACATACTTAGAATATCTTCATACGATTGCTTCTATCTAAACGAACCTTTTCAATATTTGACCAGAACTGTTTAATTTCTTTGGCAATGTTGCTGGCTATCTTCCGCATTCTGCTGGCTTCATCTCGTTCAGCTTTCAGCATTTTAGATCGCTGTTCCTGGTGATGCTTAGCAACAGCTCTTGCCATCTATCAAGAAATAGTTAACAGAGGATAGTTGCCATTCAAAAGCTTCCTTAATTTGAGAGGCGGCCATTTTGGTCACTAATTATAATCATTAATGCTTTGCTTTTATTTGAATAATTATAAATTGTTTATTTATGTATCCTTTAGCAGGTATCAGAATAGAAACATAGAATTCTTTCCAATGTTTATCCAAAGGACTGGTTAATATCTCCCCTATGAAACGGCCAATGTAAAAATGGTTACGATCTCACTTGGTAGCTGGAGGGGATGACGTACTGAATTGTAATGGTTTTACCTTTCGTGATGTAGCCTTTTTCCAACGTCTCTCACCAGCAAAATCTGCAGCTAGCCATTGCATCTCCTCAAGTAGGTAATCCCAGTGAGTCTTGTGCCTTGGCGGTTCCTGGACCTTAGGCAGTCGACGGGCAGACCACACACCTTCTTTTCTTAACTGACCTATTCGCTGCATAACATGCGCCTCCTACAAATTGTAGAACAGCAAAACACCTCGTTTGAATCACATACTATCATTTACATTATTTTAATCTTTAACATAGTTGAGATGTATATTATAATTACAAAATTAAGATATGTGGAAAATGTACAAGTAATTAAATAACCCTGAAATACGGTTACATTTTAATGGTTTTTTTTGTTATGCCTTTCTGTACGTTTAAATTTTATGTGTAGTTTGGATGTGAATTTGTCTACTTTTGATCAGTCATTTTTAATGTTTCAATCCTTGTAATACAATATTTTCAGACTTTTTTCTGCTTTTCGTAAATGTTTTATACATACATAAATGTTTACATTTACTTAAAAAATATTCAATACCTGTTTAGCACGTTCTACAATTTTCTCCTGTGCTCCGATGCCCACTAGAGAGTTTTGTCGTCCAAGAGGATGGCGCCCTGCTGATGGTGGCGTCAACTTTCTTATTGATGATGGCGTCATGCTTTTTTGGGACGACATGATGGACGATGTGGGCGTAGGCGTTGATATAAGATTTGTTGGCCGGGATTGAAATTGATTGGATGCATTTGTAGGTTCTATAGAACAAGGAAATCGATATATTGTAGCTTTATACCACGAGTGAATGTAAAAATGGCAAAAAAATAGATTGTGTTTACAATCAGGTATATATTAGTTTTTGATTTAGCAACATTGTTCTAAAAAAATTAGTATTAGTATTGTAAGATCAAATTAAATACAAAAGCAAGCAGTTGCCTTTCTTTTGAGAGTGATAATCTATTAATTTACGAAGCATTTTACGAGCCAGGCATTAAAATGTCAATGCTAGCCCCTGCCAATGCTTCGTTGTTGAATTCAGGGGTATATACACAACCACACAACCAGTGGAGGCATGAACCTTTTGATCTGTGCAACACGCTTTAATTAAAAATAAAATTCTGCAATTAAAATAGACAAATGGTTTACCAGTTTTCTTGTGTTTGGTTTCTGATGGTATAGACAGGCTTATGGATACTGGTGTGGTTGCAGTCTTTGCAACCTCTAAAGTTACTTCTAGTCGGGATTCTACAACACCTAAAACAACAGAAAGGAAATAAACATTAAAACAAGTCTTTCTACACTGTCAAACTAGGTATCCCAATGAAAAAATTCAGATTAATTTTTTTACATTTTCTTTCAGTTAACCATAAAGAACTTAATGTAATTAGCATTTTGCAATTTAAATGATTGAAATCCGATTACCCGTTCTAAAGTTATGGTTATTTAAAGTGGTAAAAAAATATACGATTTTTTGCCTAAAAATGGTGTTTTTTGCAGTTGAAATTGGAAGCATTTTTAAAAGGTTATAACTTTTACAATAATTAGTTAAAAGTTTTGAATTTTGTTAAACCTATAGATATCACAGAGTTGTACAACTCTATTTTTTTTGGAGCCTCAACGAAACCTATTTTTTAAATTATTGGTCCGCAAAGTGGTAGGAAAGCATTTAACGCCCATTTTTGCTGGAATTCCCTAAAAAATGAAAAAACTGCAATTTTTCAATGATCTGTAACTTTTGAACTACTGTACTAATTCATTTAATTTTTTTTGTACTTGTTAGAATGTAGTGTATATTTCATTAATAAATATATTTTAGATGTGTATATGAAAAAAAATATTTTTTTTAATGGTGAAATTTAAAATTATAAAAAAAAAAATGAAAAAGTATGTTAAAAACGGTGTGTACTGTTTCCTTTCTTTTACACTAATTTTCGGTAAGTATAATTATTAGAATATTTTAATATACTTTATATTTATAATTTCAATCATAAATACTATTATATATAACTTTTGAATACGTAAAACAAGATTTTAGGCCCATATGATTATGACACCAAATCTAAGCTAAGTAAGATATGCTCTTTTAAGGCAAACGCACAATATGGGTCAAAATAAACTCATTTAAAATAATCAATGTTAATTAAAACAATTAATT
Organism: Antedon mediterranea; assembly: GCF_964355755.1. Taxonomy (NCBI): domain Eukaryota; kingdom Metazoa; phylum Echinodermata; class Crinoidea; order Comatulida; family Antedonidae; genus Antedon; species Antedon mediterranea. The sequence goes on from NC_092672.1 coordinate 37,660,686, forward strand.
GTTTACCTGAATAGTATATATAACATTATAAAAATTGTTTTCTTTTCGTATTATTACGTTATTAAATTGAAATACGGAGCTAAAGTTTAGGCCAAGTCACGGCTTACTCGCGATCAGTAGTCGCTCCCGTTAAAGTATTTCGGTCGCAGTTAATGACTTTCGGCCGCCGTATACAGAGTCAAATGTAACGTTGGTAAATTAGCTTAATAAATTTCCTCGGTACATTTTAACCTAACGCATTTGCATTGTATACTTGCATAATAAATCTTCCGCACATTACATCAATTTTAAGTTGTTAAATTAATGTGTAAAACCAGATATTCTGCGACGGAAAAGGACATGTCAATCTCCGACATCGCTGCTGTCATCACACATCTCGCGTCGAGCCGGTCGAACTCGAGCGAGGAAAACTAAACAACGTGTTCAAAATATGGAACGTACCATTCGCTGATAGGGTGCATTAATGTATTTAACGGAAAACGCCACAACAAACACGCGCGTATTTTAGAGTACAATATTTTACTCACTACAATATTCACCGGATTATAATGGTTGGATCTTTAAAATTTTGAACGGGATTTACGCCTCATGCACCATTTTAAAATGTAGTTCGCACAATTACCATGCACAATACGTTTGTAAACTATGTTTTATCGATTTCAATGTAGATTTAGCTATAATTTAATACCAAAATCCATAATATTTTTCCATAAACGGTGAATCAAAATTGGATTTTTGTCACAAAAATTGACTTTTCGTTACGAAAAACCTATTTATAGAAGACGATTTTCGTATCAAATTAAAGCTTATTTAAAGCCTGATAACATACAACAAAAATTAATCCGCTAGCTCCAATGGTAATCGTGCGATCGTGTTTTGAAAACTTATGGGGATTTTCCGATGAGGTTTTCAACGCGCGGAAATCGGCTCGACGGGATTTTAGAACCGTTTTAAAATCGCATTTTCTCGGCAACTAATTCATTAATTTTAATTATAAACACACTTATACATAGATTAAAACAAGTACTTTCAAACAATATAAATTTTGTAAGTATTAATTAAGATTGAATACGATTTATTTAACATCAAAGTCATACTACTTTTTCGAATTTCGTCAATATTTCAAAAGTGATACCCCTCTGTGCGCTTTCATTGGGATACCTAGTCAAACTTTATGCGACAACAAAATTTGATTTGTTTGAACGAGTTAAATACAAAGATAGGTATCAATCCTTTCTCTGTGAATGAGTAACATTCAATTTCTTTACGAAGCATTTTACGAGCCATACAGTACAGAAAGAAAATACTGCAACTTTACCTACGAAGTAGCTTCGTAGATAGAACGTAGGCTACGTTGTTGGCTTCGTAGGTTCCATTGTTTGGCTTCGTAACCTCAATAAACAACTTTCAATGAGCTACGTTCTGAACTTCGTAGGGAGTTCGTAACCTAAATAAACAACCCTACGATGTTCTTAGTGAAGTAAGGTGTGAAATTAATGTGTTAAATTTAATTGGCGGAGGACAAAGTTGTAAATTAATAAAAAATAAATAATATTTTGTAATCGTAATATTTTCCTTCGTGCGTGTTTACCTACTCAACGGCGAATATAAATATAAATTTCCCACAATGTATAACGTAGAGAGAGACACGATCCAACACCGGTGAACCGCAACGAACAGGCCAACTAATATAATAAACATAATATAGCGAACGTCACATCCAGAAACGATGCCGAGAAAAAAAGATCGTAAACAATTCATTCTAAATATAGCATCAGGACGTTCAATCGGTCGCTCAAAAAGACTGCCGACAGAAGACCGTAATTAATACAGACCTAGTTTTTTTTTGGTCACATGGCATGAAATGCGATACTCTCTGCTTACCGCAATCTCTCACATGTTTTTTTTACTCAGTACGAGCTCGACGAGAGAGTGGCTACCGTCTGACGACGATAAAACAGTAATTAAGATCGTGTACCTGGATTTTGTGTCACATGACATGAAACATAATACTCTCTCTCTACTGTGCTCAGCTCACATGTTTTTTCCCCTCCAAATTCTGGTCGGGTCTTTTTCTTTATACATGTCGTAATCATTTAAAAAAAGGCCTATTTATGTATGTTAAATCTTAATATGGAATATATATTTATTTTGCATATATTTTGTTGGTGTCCTAGCGTAGGTGTCGTTGTTTTTATAATTCGCTAACCCAACAAGGTAGGAATAAATAATTTATAGTGTAGGCCTAGGCCGCCGAAACAGGCTAGGCCTAGCCTCGACTCTCTCTACGTGAGCTGAGGTCCACCGGCCCGATGTCCGTCCAAATTAGGATAACCGATGCGTAGGGCGGCTACAAAAATTGACCTACTATCTTTAGGTAGGATTTTAATTAGCAAACAATACATTGTTTGTTTGCATTGTCCATGCTTCTACGAACCACCCTACGATCGAGGCGTAGCCTAGATTTCATAACAATACATCGTAGGCTACGAACAATACATCGTAGGTAGGAGAGAACAATACATCGTAGGCTACGAACAATACATCGTAGGAGAGAACAATACATCGTAGGCTACAAACAATAGATCGTAGGCTACAAACAATACATCGTAGGAGAGAACAATGACCTACGTTCTACCTACGATCTACCTACGAAAGCCTACGCGTAGATACGAAGCAGTAATTTCTTTCTGTACTGTACATTAGGTTATTCAATGCCAACCCCTGCCAATGCTTCGATAAACTACCATACCAACTCTTAGCATTATTCTTCAACGGAAATAAGTTAAGTAGTATAGCAAGTACAGTAGAACCTGTGTTTTACGCACCCTAATTTTACGTACGCTTATAAAAGCTGTATAAATACTGTACTTTTTTTTTTTTAGGCCTCGCATCTTGCTAGCCTGGCCTGAATAGTCTAGGCAAGGCCTAGCTAGTGACCACCTGCATGCTGTACAGTAAAGTAGGCCTAGGCAAACACGGTAGCCTTTATAGCTACGATCTCTATGTATTTGGGGACAATTTAAGGTCAACCTGGATTTTAAAAATCTCTTGTTTTACGTACGCCTTTAGGTCACGTACCGTACGTAAAATGACGTTCCACTGTAGTATTTATTGCTTTCCAAGAACAGTACAATTTATAAAACAGCATAAATATTTGATTGAAAATAAACACATAGAATAATACAAACATTAAACTTGAGAAATTAAACAAGCAAAGCAGGGGCCCTTTAAGCCCCCCAAAGGGGTCCCAATAAATTTAGCCTGAATTGTTTGATGGATTGGAAATGCATACCTGCTACAGGTTTATGTGTTTCCTCTTTAACCTTTGTTTTTGGCGGCTCTTCACTCTTACCGGTAGTAGAATCATCTAGGCCTGCTTGCGCAATAGTTCTCTTCCTGTCACTAGATGCCGCCGGAGGTGTCGACACAGTTGTTGCAGCTATTGTCTTTGAACTATTGCTACTAGAACTAGAGGTCTTATCTGAAGATGATGATTTTGACTAAAAAGACAAATACATTGCATGAAACTGCTTTTTCCATTGAATCAATGAAAATATCATACAATAATTACCAAGATGTATCATTTGGCAGGATCTAGAATAGAAACATAGAATTCTTTCTAGGTTTTATCCAAAGGACTGGTTAATATCTCCCCTATGAAACGGCCAATGTGAAAATGGTTACGGTCTCACTTGGTAGCTGGAGGGGAAGGTAAATAATTATGACATATGTTCAAAATTACTACGGCAATAAAATATATATTGATTTTTCCAAGACAGACATATGCTAGACCATTTTCAATGAGCAGAATCTTACCTTATGTGAATCACTGGACGACCTCCGAACTCCACCAGACCCGTCTAGAGCCTGAGCCTGAAGAAAGCTTACTAGTTGAGGCGTCGGCCTTTTTCTATACGCAACAAAATCCATCATGTTCCCATCTTTTTGCAAGAAAAATAGTTCAATTAAATTCTCAGTATAATTTTCTTTGAGTTCTTTGAGTTCACGCTCTTTTCGTAAAAGGACGCACCTTCGTAGTTCAAGTAAATCATCACTACGAGGATTGTCTGGTAATTGTACTTGCATTTTTAACATCTTAGATGATGGATGAGAAGGCATGTGACTTGCATGGGATGGGCTCCCTGTGGCTGGACTCTTTCGGGTGTTTGAACTTCGACCTGAGCTTACATTTCCTGGTCGCTTGTGAGTGGTCAGCTGGCTTGTTGTTATCGCCACAGGTATGTTCATTGTGCTTAACCCCTGTGTGTTTTGGAACTGCACAGTCTGAATAGTCTGCTGAGGACTGGAACTGACCACATTCACAGTTTGAGGAAGTTGCAGAAGGCGCCCGTGTTGTAAAATTAAGGGTGCCTGACCGCTCTGGACAGAAGAAGTTGCATCGAGTATGCTACCTGATGGACTAACGGGCACCTTTATGAAACTTGGCTGTGGGGTACCCTGGTTTGCGAAGTTCCCAGTTCTCCTTGGAGTTCCTTGTATAGATCTAATTTGGGATCCAGTTTGCTGTGTATTGATGGTAGCAACACCTGCTGGGTTGACCAGTTGTTGTTGGGCCATGATCAACTGGAGTTGGTTTTGAGTTGATGAGGAATTTCCTTGATTTTGATTCATCCCAGAGGCTGCAGCAGCAGCAAGCACCGATTGGATAATATCGGCCGGTTGCTGAGAGGGGGGTTGTCCATTTCCACGTTGCATAATTGGGTTTTTTTAACTATAAAAATAAGATTAGTTTTAACAATAACAGTAATTCTTGCAAAACCGACTAGATTGTAAACAAATAGGTGACAAACATATAATATAATCATTTTCAATGTTTGAATGAGTTAAATACAAAGAAAGGTATCGATCCTGTCTCTGTGAATGAGTAACATTCAATTTCTTTATGAAGCATTATACGAGTCATACATTAGGTTATTCAATGCCAACCCCTGCCAATGCTTCGATAAACTAATCCATACCAGGGGATAGTATAATAACTAAGCCTCTAGCTAGCTTGTCTATACATTTACATTGCTACATCAAGCCCACCACTTTCTTTGGTATATCAATTATCATTATCAGACAGTGAGTGACAAAAAAGGAAGCATTTTTTCACCAACAAAATGTTATAGGAGATTGAATAATACATGCAAGCAGTATGCTACTATTCTAATGATGTACATGACCTAATTCAACAACTCTAGGTCCAGGCTTGCAAAGGTAGCCCTCCTAAAGTTAAGCCACTCTTTACCCTTAGACCTACTGTACCACGGGGTTTCCCTCTACTCATGAATGAGCCCTCTGGAGAACATACAAACCACGTAAGTCTGACTCACCCTTTTTAATCGGCTAACATTACCGGTTGTAAAAAACCCATCAGCAAGTCAGTACCCTCCATCCAAAATGTGAAAAACCTTATAACACCAACATGTCTATAATTTCAGAATATTATTCAATCGTAACGTAAATATTAGTAAAGAATCATCGACAACCTATTTCGCTCTCCAACGAAATGGCGGCTTCTTCTTGCATATTTTATGTAAATGAGCGCAATGAGCTCTTTGTGTGTAGCGCCCTCAATTTTCAATTACATCGATTAAACAATACAGTACTTCAATATCACTAAAGTACTACAACTCCTATTCCTGATTGCCAGAAAACGCATAACTTTCACACTTTTTAAAAGCAATTGATGATGATAAGCCTATTGATATTGTATCGATTTGATCAAACTATAAAAACATTGATGCTATTAATATTGTATCGAATTGATCAAACTATACAAAAAATTAATGTTATAGATATTGAATCGATTTGATCAAACTATAAAAACAATCGATGCTATATTGTTTATATTTTATCGATTTGATCAAACTATAAAAACAATTGATACTAATTACTATTTATATTGTATCGATTTCATCAAACTATAAAAAAATTTGATGCAATTGATATTGTACCGATTTGATCAAACTTTAAACAAATTTATGTTATTGATATTGAATCGATTTGATCAAACTATAAAAACAATTGATGCTATTGTATCGATTAGATCAAACTATAAAATAATTAATGCTATTTATATTGTATCGATTTGATCAAACTATACAAAAATATACATATTTAAAACACAATTTAAGCAAGAAAAATAAAAGAGGATAGCATGTCCACTATTCAGTCGTGCCTTTTCAGTCAACAGCCATTGATCGATTTGATTAAACTATAAAAACAATTGATGCTAATTACTATTTATATTGTATCGATTTGATCAAACTATAAAAAATTTATGCTATTGATATTGAATCGATTTCATCAAACTATAAAAACAATTGATGCTATTGTATCGATTTGATCAAACTATAAAATAATTAATGCTATTTATATTGTATCGATTTGATCAAACTATACAAAAATATACATATTTAAAACACAATTTAAGCAAGAAAAATAAAAGAGGATAGCATGTCCACTATTCAGTCGTGCCTTTTCAGTCAACAGCCATTGATACAAAACATTCACCTGCTCACAACGTATATTAATTTAACTTTCCTACTATTGACTTTTTGATCATTTTTGGGATGGAAGAACTATGCTAACACTATCACTTGAATCACTGTCTTCTATACTGTTAATTAATTCATTTTCTACTGACTCCTTGTGTTTTTTGTTGATAAGTTTTCTGTTCCTCTTCCAATGATTATCGAGAAAAGAATCAACTACAGTTTTTTGTAATCTTTTCTCATTTTTTATATGACCATCATAAGCCCAAGTTTCTGGAATGGGTGCTGTTTTATTCTTCCAGTCTTCAGCTAAAAAAAAATATTAATAGAAAGAGGTTTATATTTTCGGGGGAAAGCAATTTGTAATAGATGGGCTATCAACAACATGCAAGCACATTTTGGAATAAATCATTTTAAAATGATTTAATAGAGATTTTTGTTTACACCACTATGATGGTTCAAGATTTTACATTAATTTGAATAAATTGGATGGATATACTCTTACCTTTGTCGGGAAACCCTCTGGATGAAAACTTCCATTTCTGAAGAAATTCTTTGTTGCTACCACCGGACAAAAGTTTAGGTGCCACAGAGCAGCCAGTATCAAGCTGGATAATACATCGTTCTGACCTTTGACATAGGTCATCTTCAGAATCTTGCCAATTCTCAACACTTGCCACTGTTTCTTCACTGTTTTTCTTAGTTGCTAATGTTTCACTAGAATGTATATGATCACCGACAGAAACATTATTATCAGATGAAGCTATTTCATCAATTATTAATTTACCTTCACTTCCAACACAGCTCTCATCATTATTATTTTCACAAAGTATTATATCATCTTTATCCTCATCTTCTGTCAAATTTCTTTCAAGGTTACTTTGAGACATTACCTTGTACATATTAGTAATTGGATTTTTTTGTATTATTATTTTTGTGTCATTTTTGTACACTGGATTTTTCTTCTCAATAACAGATTTTTGTTGAGATAAACTAATTTCATTATCCATATGTGATTCTACTCCTGGTAGTGACTTCATTGTCTCATTTTGTGTCTTATTCTCTGCCATCTCCATTCCACCAACTTTATTTTCTGGTAATTTCTCTTCTTCAGGAATATTTTCTGGTAATTTCTCTTCTTCAGGAATAGTTAAATTCATCTCACTATTTAACAACTCATTTTCTTTTCTTAGACTATTCTGTATATTACAATTGTTAATGCCGTCTATTTGGTCATCTCCAATATCAACAACTTCTACTTGTTGTTCAGGAATCATTATATAGCTTTCATCTTCATTTCTCGGAGTTTCAATAAAGGATGGTTTTTCATCTTTCTTTTTTTTCTTTTTTGAATATCTAGATTTCTTTTCTTCGATATTACTATGATCATCAAAACTTTCTGTAACAGTTTCGTCTGAATGTTTATATTGTTCCAATTCCATTTGTTCAACATCACTAGAGCATTTATGTTTCTTTTTCCTTGTCTGTTGGTCAACCACAATGTTTTCAATAATATTGTTAATAATAGAAGTAATTTCTTCACCGTTGTCAACACTTGAAGGTGAAAACAATTCTTCTGATTCTGTATATAAATCTTGAGCATCAGTTGAGCGTTTTCGTTTCTTTTTTTTCTTCTTTTTAAGTATAATATTTTCTTCTTCAGGAATGTTACATTCATTAGCTTTCTTAACTATTTTTTCTTCATCTAGACTTGATTTTTTGTGTTTCTTCTTTTTCTTTCGTGCAATATTTTCCCCAATTCCCTCCATTTCATTTGCTTTTTTTTCTTGTTCATTTTCTATTTCCTCTTCAGAAATGTTACCTTCATTAGCTCTATCAACTATTTCTTCTTCATTTGTTACTGTTTTTTCAACTATTTCTTCTTCATTTGTGACTGTTATTTCATGACTTGTTCTTTTGTGTTTCTTCTTTTTCTTTCGTGCAATATTTTCATCAATTCCCTCCATTTCATTTGCTTTTTTTTCTTGTTCATTTTCTATTTCCTCTTCAGAAATGTTACCTTCATTAACTCTATCAACTATTTCTTCTTCATTTGTTACTGTTTTTTCAACTATTTCTTCTTCATTTGTGACTGTTATTTCATGACTTGTTCTTTTGTGTTTCTTCTTTTTCTTTTTCTTTCGTGCAATATTTTCATCAATTCCTTCCATTTTATCTGCCTTTTTTTCTTGTTCATTTTCTATTTCCTCTTCAGAAATGTTACCTTCATTAGCTCTATCAACTATTTCTTCTTCGTTTGTTACTGTATTTTCAACTATTTCTTCTTCATTTGTCACCGTTATTTCATGACTTGATCTTTTATTTTTCTTCTTTTTCTTTTTCTTTCGTACAATATTTTCCTCAATTCCTTCCATTTCATCTGCTTTTTTTTCTTGTTCATTTTCTATTTCCTCTTCAGAAATATTATTACATTTATTAGCTCTATCAACTAGTTCTTCTTCATTTGTCAATGTTATTTCATGACTTGATCTTTTATTTTTCTTCTTTTTCTTTTTCTTTCGTACAATATTTTCCTTAATTCCTTCAATTTCATCTGCTTTTTTTTCTTGTTCATTTTCTATTTCCTCTTCAGAAATATTATTACATTTATTAGCGCTATCAACTATTTCTTCTTCATTTGTCTCCGTTATTTCATGACTTGATCTTTTATTTTTCTTCTTTTTCTTTTTCTTTTGTGCAATATTTTCCTCAATTCCTTCCATTTCATCTGCTTTTTTTTCTTGTTCATTTTCTATCAAATTAAGGTTTACTTGTTTGTCATTCAAACTGTCTACTTCATGATTCTCATTTTCTCTTATTTTCTCCGATTCAATTTCAGTCTGCTCAACTACTACAAGCAACTTATCTTCACTTTTTTGCCTTTTTCGGTTACTTTTAATAAAATCAGTTTCCTCATCTAGTTTTCGTTTTGATAGTGTTCCTGAATCTTGCTCAGTACTACAAATTTCTGTAGAAGTGTTTTTATTGTTTTTCCTTTTCTTTTTCTTCTTTTTATGTTGCTTTCCTATGATATCTTCACTTATTTCTCTTTCTGTTGGCAATGCTAACCCTTGAATTAATTCATGTGCATCTACATTTTCTTGTTCTTGTGTTGCCACTGTTTCGTGTTTTTTACTTTTAATTTGTGTACGCTTCGATTTCAACTTTTTAGGCTTTTTCTTAGATTTTTTACCTTTTTTAGACGTTTCTTTCTTTCTTTGATGATGTTTTTTGCGATGCGATTTTGCCAATAAAGAAACAACTTGAGTCATTATAGTATTAGCGGTACTTTTATCAAGGCGAGATTCAAGTCCACATCTTATTTCATTTAGTTTACACGTTTCCTTTGTAGTTTTTTTAACACCTTTTTTCTTTGGTTTAGAACTGATTGATGTTTGATCAGATGGTTTAGAACCAATTGCTGATTGGTCAGCAGGTTTAGAACCAATTGCTGATTGGTCAGCTGGTCTAGAACCGACTTGTGATTGGTCTTGCATATATGTTTTGTCTAAGGAATCTTTCTTTCTTGATTTTTTATTTTTTTGTTTTTTAACAGATATTTTGTTTGATGTAGATCCACTTTTCTTTTTCTTCTTGTGCTTCATATTAATAATTTATTCACACTTTTTTAGTATGCTTTTTTAAATAAATCTGGGGAAAAAAAGAAGAAATATCATTTTTGTCAATTTCATGCCTAGTCACTACACACTTCACATACCCAAACAAAAGACCAACAAACTTGGCCATGTCACGGTCACTAGGCGCTTACAATTTTTTTTTTTAGTTTTAAGGATGGTACCGATTATAATTATATCCAAAAAAAGTTTTTAATATACTGTATTACAACAGTATGCTAGGGGCGACTTTGCGTTGGTTGGGGCGACATTGTATTCGGCGACTTTGCGATGGGGCGACTTGACTGGATCCCGTACTACTATAGGATTAATAGGCCTTAGTAATAGTAGCAGGCCTCCTAGCTACTGTAGGCTCTAGCTAGTCACGAAAACAGAGACCTCGAAAACAGAGACCAGAGACCCAGTATCTCTGTTTTCGAGATTTTCTCGAAAACAGAGACCCCCACTAAAACGTCTCAATATTACGCAATATAAGGGGTCTCTGTTTTCGAGTTCTCGAAAACAGAGACCCCCAATAAAACGTCTCAATATTAAATTATATAGGGGGTCTCTGTTTTCGAGTTTTTCTCGAAAACAGAGACCCCCACTAAAACGTCTCAATATTACGTAATATAGGGAGTCTCTGTTTTCGAGTTCTCGAAAACAGAGACCCCCACTAAAATTCTTCTAAATTAACTTATACATTTCAATTTTAAACACAAACTTACAAAAAATCTTATGTTGATGTTTTCCTAAACATATAGACACAATGAATAAGAAAATTGAAATTAAACAAACAAATATTCTATGAATTTATGAAGACATTTTGTCTGTTAATAATAATTTGTTATTAACAATTATAGGGTAAGGGGTAACATTTTTTCTAATAACTTTGTATTTAGTGATCAAATTTGCATTTTTTTGTATTAATATGTACTGTGTAGGTTGCCTAATTGTTATATTCATGTTGAAAAAATAAAACGTAACATATTGACATCATTGTAGGTAAAAGGATCATTGAACATTACCAAATTTCTTCCAAATTTAACATTAATAAAGTTTCAATTTTAAACACAAAAAAACAACAAATCTATTACAAACTGGTGTTTTTTTTTCAAACCTATAAAGACAATGTACAAATACAAATTAAAGTTAAAGATTAAACACAAATAAACATGTATAGGCACTAACAATATGAAGAATTTTGACCGTATTAGTAATTTGTAATCCTTAAAAATTTTGGGGTAAGGGGTAACATTTTTGCTAATAACTTTGAATTTATTGAACATATTTTGCATTTCTTGGTGAAGTATGATCTTGTGCAATGTTCCTTGACATTTTGGAATGTGATACTTTGCAAGTTTTCCGATTTTGATCAACGTTACCGGGCCGTTAATATCTTTTAAAATGTTATGAAAAAGCTGACGAAAATACTAGAACCAAGTACACTGGTACAGCACGTTATAGTCTTCAGTCTGTATTCTCTAGAGATGTGAAGGGCATCCAACAATGGATAGAAACACTATTTGGCTCAGTGGCGTCTGTGAGCAATGAGGAAAATGTAAAATATGCATGGCAGTCTCTTCTGAAGATGTACCAGATATGATTTTTCCTTCCTGTGTAAATTGTATTGACTGGACCTTCTCACCTAACTTTAGGTGGTTGTGTCAGAGTTATCCTCCAATATAATTGTTAATTTCCATGTCAATGTCTCTATCGACACAATATTTTGGGTCCTTTCCAGGAGTCCAGAAAATACAAAGAGACTGAAGACCGTAACATGCTGCACCAGTGTTCTTGGTTAAAACATTGGTTAATAGATATTAATGGTAGCCTTGATCAAAATGGGGAAAACTTAGAACCATCTTTGACCATGCCAAGATACATGGCACATACTTCAAACTGCGATATGAAAACATAGAGATACCCAGTTCTTTCAAACATACAGTATGTGGAAGATGTGGAACTGCAGCTAATATGAAAATCTAAAAAATTGACATACAGTATTAATGAGTTTGAATAAACTAACTGTTTTCTTTAAATCAAGATGAAGTAAAATGTAATTGTCCTGTAATATTACAATACCATAACAGTTTTGTTTAGAAAACTATCTCATTTGCATTTGCAAACCAGATGAACAATTATAACCTTAGAATATCTTATCAGTTACAAATAAAAGATATAATTGGTAATCTAAACAATTTCTATGATTACTATAGACAATTGAATGTTTAGAATATGTAAATTATAAAAAACAAATTACAACACAGAAGCTGGATATGTGTATTATTATCAATATGTAATAACAATGAAACATCAAAGATATATTTATTATCCTCATATTTGATGTATACCTTCCAAAAAGTCATGCATTTTGTTATTTCGTATCCCATAACAATACTAAACGGTGAATTTTTTTCTATACGTTTAATAAGTTAAAAACCACATAAATCTATTGGTAATAACATTTTGATAATTTTTTAATATATAGCAATTAAACAGTTTATATACTACTTATTGGTTCCTAGAAATGCAAAATATGTTGACTAAATTCAAAGTTATTAGCAAAAATGTTACCCCTTACCCCATAGTTTTTAATAATTACAAATTACTATTACGGTCACAATTCCTAATATTATTACACATATTTATTTGTTTTTAATCTTTAACTTCAATTTCTTGTCCATTGTCTTTATATTATAGGTTTAAAAGAAAAGTTAGATTTGGTGTATTTTTGCGTTAAATATTGAAACTTTATTAATGTTACATTTGGACGAAATTGCATTTCTTTAAATGTTCAATGACCATTTGACCTACAATGATGTCAATATATGTTACGTTTTATTTTTTCACAATATAACAATTAGGCAACCTACGCAGTACATATTAATACCAAAAATATGCAAATGTGATCACTAAATACAAAGTTATTAGGAAAAATGTAACCCCTTAAGGCCAATTTACACAGACGAGCGGTAACGGTAGTAAGCGGTAATTGTAAGCGAAAAACCGCGTGGCTTTTCCCATTTACACAGCGCGCGGAGTTCGCGAACAGAGTGGTGGAAAGTAGGTGCGTGTAGGCCTCGAGGCTAATGCATGTTACAGTCACTGCTGGCCTGGATGTGACTGACTGTCAGTAGGCCTAGCACACACAGACCTAAGTTTTATAGGGAATTGTTGCCTAATAACGTACTAAAATGTATATTTTCTTTTCACTATCCTTATACGAACATTAGTCAGGTCGTAGGTGTTTGTATTTCTGAATAAAAAGAAGTTGCAAACTAGGCTAGGCCTACTACGGCACTCGTATATATTGTCGTCTTTCACTCGACGGACGCAAAAAAAAGTTGTTGATAGATGACGTCATATCAATTATGTCGTTGGTTGGCCAGAATCCATAAATACCGCGCGGTATTTTCACAAAATCGAATCTGTTTCGATCCTCTGAGCGGATTTCCGCTCAACCGCTCGTTCGCTCCGCGTTCTGTGTAAATGGTCATAAGAAATAACAGATTCTATTTTTGCGTTTTCCGCTCAACTTTACCGCTTACCGTTACCGCTCGTCTGTGTAAATTGGCCTTTTACACTATAATTGTTAATAATACATTACTATTAACAGACAGAATGTCCTCATAAATTCACAGAATATTTGTTTGTTAAATTCAATTTTCTTATTTATTGTGTCTATAGGTTTAAGAAAACATAAGATATCTTGTATTTTTGTGTTTAAAATTGAAATGTATAAGCTAATTTAGAAGAAATTGCATTTTTGATTAAAGGTCATTGACCTTTGACCTCTAAAAGACATCAATAGATGTTCGATTCATTTTTTAAAAGCATATTACAATAAAGAAATCCATACACTACATACTGATAACAAGAAAATGTAAATCTGTTCACTAAATCTTAAGTCATTTGCAAAAACGTTACCCCCTACCCCATTATTGTCAAAGATTACTAATGACGAAAAAATTTCTTTACAATGCACAGCATATTCAATTTTGAAAAAATGTTAACTTCGATTTTCTTATTGTGTCTATAGGTTTAAGAAAACATTAGTTTGCATAAGATATCTTGTATTTTTGTGTTTAAAATTGAAATTTATAAGCTAATTTAGAAGAAATTGCATTTTTTATTAAAGGTCAGTGACCTTTTGACCTCTAAAGATGTCAATAAATGCGGGATTCAATTTTAAAAAGTATATTACAATTAGGCAATCTATACACTACATACTGATAGCAAGAAAATGCAAATCTGTTAACTAAATTGTAAGTTATTCGCAAAAATGTTACCCCTACCCCATAATTGTAACCGATTACAAATTACTAAAATAAAAACAACAAATTTCTTCATAATACACAGCATATTCATATTTTGTTAATCTTTAACTTCAATTTTCTTGTTTATTGGGTCTATATGTTCATGAAAACATCAGTTTGCATAACATCTATTGTATTTTTTTTTTTTTAACTGAAAGTTATAATAAGTTAATATTAGACAAAAAATAATTTTTTACTAAAGTTCAATGACCTTCTGACCTCTAATGGCGTCAATAATTGTTGGATTTACTTAGAAAAATATATTACACTTAAGCAGTCTATACACTACATATTGATACCAAGAAAATGCAAATCTGTTCATTAAATCCCGAATTATTAGCAAAAGTGTTACTCACTACCCCAAAATTTTGTGTTGCATATTTTCCGTAGGCGGTGTTATATAATCCTAAAAAAAGACTATTATTAACCTGTACAATTGGCATTGCTATCATGGATTTCTGAAAAGTAGACATATTAAGCTTTCCAAAAATATATGGTAGCATTTGCCACCAATTTGATACTGCTTTCGCAAAAAACTGGACCTGGCCCATGGACTATCTCTGTTTTCGAGACACCCAGTCACTAACTCAGTCTCAGAACTGCACGTGTCATTTTTAAAGACAGCAACAAGCTGCAGCAGTAATTTTAATCAGTCAGTAGATTAGTTATTTACACAGTATGATATGATGATGATGTACTGTAGTAGTACTACTATATATATTGTATTAATTATTGTCTAGGCCCTAAATCAACTACGTAATTAAATTACCTGTTAAATGACAAATAACTAAATTACAACGTTCATCTTCGCCTAGCTATGACGCCTAGGCCTAGCAAGTTTACACACAGTACCAGTATACCATGTGGTCTACAAAGTCACTATGCTCTAGCTCTGTGTACGTACGTGTTGTCTTTTCGTGTCGTGAGGCTTTCGTCGTATTAAAATAAACAACATAGCGCCACCACCGTTGCATCAGGATATGGTTGCGTTTACATGTATTTTGCGTTTCGTCAAGCTGTACTAAACGCGTGTGTGTGTACTGTAATGTTATATTAAAGTACAATAAAAAACTGATTCCAGGGCTAATAAATCAATTTAGATTGTCTTACTGTTATCCTTTAATTTTGGTTATAAAAAAAATAGAAAAGGACGACACGAACAAGAGTAATGGATTGTGAAATTATGTTTTTTATTTATGAGTTATCAATTATTATTATTCAATATAATAATACAGTATAGTTATTATATGCTTTTAAAATGTAATAAAATAAACTTTTAAAATACAAAACAAATACAAACTGCTAAAGGCGTGGC